>NC_041052.1:7609147-7934042 GCF_900634775.1 Gouania willdenowi
TATGCATCTTATATGGTGGACATGCTAAATCGGAAACAGTTTTTCAGGCTCTAACATGTTTGGGCCTTCAGTAAACAACTTTACATATGCCTCAGCTCCCTGTAATTACATCAGATTTGAGCTATGTACATAGACTGTCCAAATCACTAATGATTAGTCACATATATGCATTGGTTCTTGGGTGACTGTCTCTTGAAATCTGAAAAAAATACTTTTTACTATTTTCATTGGCCCATAAGTGGATGTGGGAATGTAAGAAAAATCTGATTTCTGTTTTAATTTATAGTATAAAGGTTACTCTTTCTTGATATGAAATATTTTTTCTTTAAAGCTGCTATCTGGAGTTTCTGAGACACATCTCGATGTCCCGCCCTAAAAGGCTCCACTTCGTCCCCTGCCTCTGCCAATCTACCAGAAACCACGCTTCTACTTTTCTGCGCGCACATCGCAGAACATAAGGTCACATGGGGTCGTATTGATATGGGCCAATGGGTCAGGTAATCATATCTACCTGTTTGATGTTGTGACGCGCGGTCTTGTTTCCATGCGCAGTTCCACATTTACTTTAGTTGATAGTCTCAAAAGCAGGAAGTCAAAGCCTATTGGCTGGGCGATCACGGTGCTCGTTTCCATTTTTATAGTGGTCTATAGGACAAAGGCGGGACTTATATACATTGACGTATATTGATGACCACCGGCAGTAGACCATAGTAAAAAACTACTTAGGTATTTTTTGCATATCAGCGTCTTCATTCTTATTTTAGACACCAAGTTTGGGTTATTTTACCACACGCGAATATTGAAAATCCTTTAGATGAGGCCATTGTAGCTTGCCTTTGTTGTTTTTTCTAATAATTCATTGTTTATTTTTCTCTCGTAACATAAAACATATTTTTTTAAAAATCATTGCGCAGACAAACTATAATTATGAACACATTTCTCATGTTCTACATTTTCACATTTTTGGTGGCTGTAATTTGGGTGCATCACTAGTTGTGATCCGTAAAAATTGATAGCTCGTCATCTTGGAGGACTCTTTCTTGGGATAAAAAATCCATTTTTATTTTGGACACCAACTTTGGTGCTATTTCACCACTCACCAACATTGAAAATCCTTTACATGAGGCCATTGTAGCTTGCCTCTGTATCTTATAATCATTTCCCAAAATATCGCATCGTATCATTATCGCGAGTCCATTATCGTCAATTGTATTGTATCGTGAACTCAGTGTATCGCATTATAAAAGTAACTGATGCTAAATGGAGCAGAGTAAAGTTTTTTTTATGTTTCTAAACTACAAAAACTCTCAGTAAACACAACGTAAATGGTTCCATCAGGAGTCTCGGACTAGACATGAGTTATGGGGGCACTAATGTGCAGGCTGTTTCACTTTTATCACCTCAATTATAGTTACAAACATGACGCCGGCATAAGTGCCTGTTTGAATTTTCACTGGTCAGATGGGAGAGGCATGGAGAGAAGACGGCTACGGAGGCAAACGTACGCTCAGCGCTTTATGAAGAGCCTATCCACCCAGCAGGAGACGTTTTATTAGTGGTGTTTAAATGACCAGCTTGTTAAACATCAAGCGGCAGGCGGGCAACCCGGCAGCTGAGGCCTCAGGATTTGCTGCGTTGCTACATCGCTGGCTATTTTCACCCTCTTCTCAGCTTTATTTGACATGCTAGTGTGAAGACAGGCTTGTTTCTAGACACAATAATCACTTTCAAATTGAACAGAAGTTCTTACTTATGAGTGAGGGTTGGGTCTGGGGGGCTTCCTGGGTTTAAAGGATTTCTGTGATGTCACGGGTAGGAAAATAGGCTGGGAAAAAGGAGTCAAACCAACAAAGAGTCTTGACTGTAGAAGCCAGGGGACATCAACACTGTCGACATATAACTGCACATTTAAGTGCAAAAGTAGAAGTAATGGGAAATTTAAGTTTAGCAAAAAACTTGGCGGACATGCTTAAAAGAATTTCTTTTGTTTTTCTTTTTTCGGTTTTTTGAGAAATGACTTTTCATTGTGTGAAGTTTATGGAGACACAGGGAAATGATTGATCCCTGGAGACCCCTGAACTGTAGCTTTGAAACCAAAAAAACTCAACTCTTTGAAGAAAATGATGCAGATGGGAAAACTAGAAGATGGGAGTAACCTTTAGATGTTAGTCGCTTTCTACAATTTTTTTTTTTTTTTTTTTTGCATAGTTCTATATTTCCTTTGACTTTTTTCATTGATGTTGCTTTGTATTAGATAAGCAAATATTACTTTCAACTTTACAAGCATTATTATTATTGTTATTAAATATTTTTGTTATTTTTATTAATTTCATTTTTGTTTTAATAATTTTTAATAATGCATTTTTTTTTTTAATTTAGATCCCCAGTTGCTGTACTTCAAAAGCAGTAGCTGTTTTTCCTGGGCTCCACATCACAGACTATACAGTATCTGCATGACAGTTCCTAAGCACAACAAAAATAAGATATAACACAAAAACCAAAGCATACACAATATGTAACATTAACCAAAATACACACAACATAGAAATACAAAAATTCAAGTAAACGAATAATTGATTTTTTTTAAAAACAACAACAATGCAGTTAAATCTGCTTAAAAGGTTGCCACTATCTGTATACATCCTTTTAAAATACATCTTCCACTATTCTATATAACCTGATTTACAGAAAAAATATTTCCCCAAAAGATAACTTATATATGTTTTTAGTCAAAAAACAAACACATTACATACGTTAACCTCATAATCCACTTACATCTCTCCAAATAAAGCCCTGCTACTCTAATGGACACACTGCCTGAAGGCTGACGGCCCATGTTTGCACTGAACACAAAGGACAGGGCTGCTGCTTGTCAGTTACTGCTACGTTATCACCATTTTCCATGTCATGTTTTTTCTTTAATAGAGACAAATATTTGTCTTCATTTGACTTAGAGGTAAAGATAAGGAGAAGCTAGACGGCTTTTTATCCAAGTTCTCACTCAGATAAATCACATTGTCATTGATAAAACCCACAATTTAAACCTAGAGTATAAACATAAAGGGGTTGAAGCGAGATATCGAAATGTTAGGTTTAAACAAATTAGAGTCATATAGTTCAAAATAATCTTTGGTATGATGTATGGAAATGACCTCAAAGGGTTTGTGACACTTTTATCAACGTAACCCTCCACTTGTGGATTAGTGTGTAAATCCACCCTTGTTCAGGTTCATCCAAATGGTCTGGAAGATAAGCATGTAAAATAAATAGAGTCAAGAATAACCATTGTAGCAAATGTATATCTGTGTGTTATAGACTGTCCAGGGAAAACAGTTTCTGCTTTGGGGGGGTAAAGAAACTGTCAGGGGGCCCTCAGTTTGTGTTAAGTTAATCTTATTTTATCCACCTTTATAAAGCAAACACTACTGTATTACTTGATCATGCTAATCCTTTCAAACTAGTGTTTATACAAAGACAGCTCACATTACACCTCCATCTTTCTTAAATCCCAAAACAAACATTTTAGTTTTTCTCTTCCTCAGTTTCTTCTTCTGTTGTTTTTCTGCTGCATATGGATCATTTTATGACTACTGTATGTTTTTTTATTATGTTGAGTTTTCTCATGGGATGATGGGTTCCTGTCAACCATTCCCATCAATGTTATTCCTTTTGTCTGCACATGTTGTCAAAGGTTTACACTGGTGCATTTCTTTTTGCGACAGCTAAGCATGTTTCATTCTTGAAAATTTAAAATAAATAAATACATTCATTATATTGCTTAGTTGTAACCATCACCAGCCCTCCCCAAGGAAGCGTAAGCTAAACTTTATAACAGGGGAACATTTAAAAAGAGGGGCTAGTGTTACACCATAGTGAAAGGGGAAAACAAGGGAGAGGGAGCTTGGGGGGAAATTATACCTGTGTGACTTTGGAGTCCAATGAATTTGACTTATTTAACGCCTCAAAGGAATAAAGACGGGGAAATCTGATTCTCTTCAGATGAGTTTGAGGGGTTCATGGCCTCTTACTGACTCCTGGGGCCCTATGTATTTGCATAGTCCGCTTATAGACAGAAACGTACACGACTCTGCCCTTGTTATCTAGTTGCTCTGTGAACTTGTTAAGAAGGCAGCAGAATACGCTTCTTAAAAGCAGAAAATTGGGTCTTAGTTTTTCTTTTTTTTTCCCTTTATGAAAAGAATTTGAAATGTGATATTGGATAATTCTGAATGATGGTTGGTGATTGGCAATTTGGTTTTCCAGCAAATGTATAAAATAATACATTGTTACATCTATATTTTCATATGTGATGCATACCGTACCTGTTATAAACCTTAAAGAACCCATTTTAAGCTAAATCAACTTTTCTGTGCTTTAAACATCATAAAGTGCTATTTGGGCTTCATACACATTATACAATGAAAAAAGTCTTTTTTTTCATTGATTCCATCAATTGTTAGTCAGAGGGTGATTAGCTCCTTTCTTACTGCAGGGTGAGCACAAACACCTCGCTACAATTTGATGACGCGTTCCCACTTTGATGACGAATTTGATGCAGCACTGAGCTGGTGAAGCCACGCCTCCAGGAAGCTCTCTGCCGTGATTGACATGTAAACAGACACGCCCACAAAGGTGAGCATTTCAGCGTCCTTCGCACAGTGCTATGTATGTATTTTCTACAGTCTATGTATGTACCGGTGAACGCCCCGCCCCCACGCTCTGTCTCGTGTTTATAAAGCAGCATGAGCTCGGCTACGGAGTGGGTGGGAGGAGGGCGGGCCGTCCTCTGGCCCTACGTCACCGTGCCGGGAGGAGGAAGTCACTGTCCCATCTATAGAAAACGCCCACTCAAGAATATGCATAAGTAGGCCGCAAATCAGGCCATTTGTGTTGAGTTGCTCGGAAAGTGACTTTTCAGAGGCTAAAACTCTGGAAAACAGGTGAGTTTGGGAAAATAAACCTCAAATACTATGTTTTTGGGGTTCTTAGAACAAATAGAGATGGGTGAAAAATAGCATGATATATGGGACCTTTAAAAAAAGACACACACATTGAATATCTAACATTAAAAACAAATCATACTCTTGTTGTAAGTGAACTAATAATATGCAGAATGTAAAGATTTATTTTTTTGTATATCTAGTCAAACTTTGCATTGGTTGATAAGATAAAGCCAAATAAGTTCCTGAAAGTAAAGCGACCCATTTATACAACTGTGTTTGTAGCAGGCTGAGAACCTGTTCTATGTAACAGATGCATCTTGATGTCTTTTTTCCTCTGTAATGACGTTTAAATGACTTCTTGCTACGAAAGCTTTAAGACGTGTATTTACACGCTGAAGAGTTTGGCATGAGCACCACCCAAGCTTCTGCTCCGGCAGATTGATTATATACAATCTGGAAATGCCTTCAACTGACATCAATTCATGCAGCAGAGCCACACGCACCATGTGTGAGTGTTCTGGTACTGTAAATATTTCCTTAGCTGTGTGTTTCTCGGCCGCCCTCCGTGCCAGTGCTTACATTTTGACAGGGTGGGCTCGGCTTGATGTACACAGAGGTGGCCCATGTTATAAAGGAGGACAGAGACTGCTGAGGATCATTTGTCAGTTAGAGACACAAGGACTTTGTAGGTGAAGACACTGGACATCTTTATCTTACTTTTATATTCCTGGAGATTGAATTATGGGTACTACTTCCTGTTAGCTAGGGCAGTGGTTATCAAACTCTTGGCTCAAATACCCCATTTTTTCTTATTTATGAATCCAAGTACCCCCTAAAAACAACTACAGAGCATAATGATGGAATGATCTCATTTTATAAATAATTGAAAAGAAATAGTATTTAGTGCAGTGGTTCCCTACCTTTTTTGGATCGTGACCCCATTTGGATATCAAGAATTTCTTGCGACCCCAAAGGCATTTTTTTTGAGAATTAGTTTTTGATCATTTTTGAGCTGAGATTTTTTTTTTTTTACTACGTTTTAGTTGAACTAGATTTATATTTCACAAAGTAAACATAGAAAAACAGTTGTTTAAGATTGTTTTCATTAAAAAAAAAAAAAAATGTTTTAAATACACACAGGGTCCTGACCCCAAGGTTGAAAAACACAGATTTAGTGGCTCCTGAATAGATTGCTTTATATAGTTTTTATCATTAGCCTGACACTTTATTTGTTCATTTTCCACTCTCTCCCTCTCTCTCAAGTACCCCCTGTAGTGGTATCATGTACCCCCTGTCAGTGTCCAATCCTTTCACAGGCCTGATCGTTACTCGCAATCTTTACGACAGAGCTCCTTTGGATGATGGTGATATTTGAATGTAAACCGACCATACAACATTTTGTTGAATATTTTAATAGTACACATGTAAATATGTGACTGTTTTGTGGGGTTTTTAACTGTTGGCTTAAAAAAAAAAAAGGATAAAAACACAATTCCCCAAATTGACCATTAAAAAGCAATCGGAGAATAAAATAAAAACCAAACGAAATCAGAATTCACTCAAAACATAAATTTCTAATTGTTTTTAAATAACACGTGAAAGGATTGGGCACTGACACCCCCGTTTGAGAAACACTGAGCTAAAGTGAGCATACATCCGGTTTTACCCGGACATGTCCTCCTTTCAGGTCTTCTCCAGATTGTCCGGCTGGATTTTACAAACTCATCAAAATGTCCGGGTTTCCCCAAGGACCCTGAACGCATCTCGGGGAACACGTTAATTTCAAGGCAGTGGCTATCCGTACAGTTGCCGTATCAGTATACCGACATTCTATCCGTATGCAGCACCCCTCATTGGCCAGTTTAGGTCACGTGACTAAGACTAAACCTATCCCTAAGAAGCTACGTATGTGTAGTTTGGTAAACGTACCTATAGCACCAAGGGTTGTCCTTACGGCAACCGTACAAATAGACACTTTCTAATTTCAATGACCGTAACTCCACTAATATTTGGTCTATTGGAGAAATTTCACCAGTTTCTGAAAGCTAAGAAGTTGCTCTTTACAGCCATTACCATGTCATTACAGTAATTTTACTCACACATGACAGAATCTTTAAAGATGTTGCTTTGTTTTGACAAAATCGTCACACACGAGAAAGAGAGGCTAAAGTCTAAGATGGATTCAAAGAGATGAAATACTGGTGGATTTAATTAAAAAATAACCCTCCTGAATGATAAAACCTCCATGACGGTTCAGAGAGGATTTTTTTTTTCTCTTCTTTTTACTTCTAGAAGATGTTTTTCATTGTTTCAATGTTTGAGAAATGTTAAAAAGGTATAAACGACATTTTTCAAGGACAGATTATTATGATGCATAATAAATGTGTTTGACTGTCGTCATTTTTGAAAATCTTTCTCATAAATAGAGAAAATCATTTTTAAATCTTATGGACAATAACAGCTACCATATTGTATTTTGCCGTTATAAGGTAAATTAAAAACAAGGTTGAGTAATTTGAGTATGCCAAGGTTTTGAACAACAAAATATGGTCACCCTATGTTAGCAAGTAGCGCATTAATAATGACAAATTAAATTGTGATGCTATTTGCATTATATTGCTGTTTTAATCTATTTTTATGACATGGACAGAAAGATGCATACCTTTACATCTCGTTAGAAGATGACTTTGGATAATATTATATTCACACCTAACCTGCTGTTGTAGATCAGGTAGCCAAAGAAAAGCCTGATCTAAATGGTTATTCCTGCTGTTTAAAGTTGTTAACAATAACACTTTACGTTATAGTGGCTCTTGAATATGCACGACTCAATCATTGCTGCTAAATTGTCGGCTTTTACAACAGTTATGTCTGGTCTGCACTCCAGGAATGTACCACATTAGATCAGCATCAGTGCTTTCAATCTTGGAGAATAGTTAATTACTTTTCCGTGACAGTAGAAAGCACATATGCACTAGATGTTACCTCTGCCAAGGAGATTATATTTTCACCTGCGTTTATTTGTTTTTTGGCAGGATTACGTCAAAACTACTTAACTGATTTTGATCAAATTTGACCAAAGATAGACATTACATCATGGAAGATTCCATTTGATTTTGGAGAGGTTCCAGATCACTATACAGATAATAGATCAGTTTGAATAATTGAAAAAAAACGTATTATCTCTCATCATTGATGAGATTATAAACATTCATATCTCAGTTTGTCATTGATCGATCTTTATGAACTTTGACTCAGTTATGTCGGATTTGTTGCACAATTGCCCAATGGAGTGTCATTCATTTTTGAACAAATATGTTTGTGTGTCCAACTCTGTGTTATAACTAGGGACTGAAATCGAGTGTTTCAATTGCTTGGAATCGTTTGACAACTTTGCAAACGATTGCTATTGATTCTAGTGCGCACAAATGACGTTTCCCTGCACGGTGCATAGCGACGTCATTCACCAGCACAGCCAACTGGTGAATGACGGTGAAAGTTGTTACAGTTCACAAGAAAGGATGACAACAGGGCAACTTGCAACACTAGTAAAGTGGATATTTCATCAAAGTATGCAGAATTATTTGCACACTTAGCAGAACGCTTTTTCAATCTGCTCCGGAGTAGATAGATAGAAGCTTTATTGTCATTGTACTGATAAAACAATACAACAAAACTAGCTGCCACTGCCTATTATGGTAGCGCTGTTTGCCTCATTGTAAAACCTGCTATTACTAACTTAACATTAAATGAATGCCTTCTTATATATTTCATTTAGATGATTGTGACAAAGGACAGAGTTTGACTTGCTCGGAGACTAGCGGTACTCGCTCCAGTTCACGTCATCTGCCTCTAGCTTCTCCTTTCACCAGAGCAGGAAAGCGTAAAATGACACAGGCCAAGAGAGAGAGATATCACCAAGAACTGAGAGACCAGCTGTGTTTGAAATCGCATGCTAAAATACTACTCATACTCAGTCTGACGTCAATATTAGTATGTAGTATGTACACGTTAGATAGTATGAGAAGATTGAATATGCGAAAAAATACCCAGATGCATACTATATCTGGACATTTTAGAAGTATGCACAGTTGGTAAACTAGTCATACTCAACTGTACCATGTTGCATTGCGAGCGCAACGTAAAATAGTCCTGGGACCGGCTTCAAGCTAAAAATCAAACATCCCCCTTTTCAAAACAAAAGCATCTCTTCTTCATTTTTTAAATAGGGCTCTTGTTTTTGAAGTTAATCGGAAGTTTTGTCAGTAGCACAATGTTGGGTCTCGGAAAATCTCAGAAATGTCGCATGAAATGTGTTTCTGTGAGTTTTATGGATCAAATGAGCACTTGTTGATATTCTACTTGGTCACTTTCACTTTCTTTAGTTAAAATGTTTTCAGAACTTTCAAAGGTGGAGAATCAACGTAGATATTTAGCCTCAGTGTGCTTCAGGTTTTAGTCAATGTAGGTTTGAAATGCGTCTTGGGAAACTTTGAAGTATACTTCAGTGGGAACGCTCATCATCATAATCACACTCGTAGTATATACTCATTGAGTTTGTTGTGTATGGTACGGAATGTGCCATTTCCAACACAGCAACTGACTAAATTTGTGTGCTAATTCACCTGTTTGATCTCCTTTTTTCCTTAATAAGAATTAATAAGAGAATCGATAAAGAGACGAATTGTTGAGCAGAATCAAAATTGGAATTGGTAAATTCTTATAAATTCCCATCCCTCGATATAACCCAGAAAAAGTGTATCATCCTGTGTTTGTGGGATGGATGGATGGATGAAATCACCTATGTTTTCTTTGTACTTAATCAAATATTAGAAATAAAATACAAGGAAATTCTCTCTGCAAAAACACAGTTTACATGACTATCAGAGTAAATTATGATTTGGTAGCATTAGACTTGTTTTTGTGTTGAAATACTGTTGTGTTAATGTCTACCTCTGTAAGTTAGTTCACCCTGTGATGCTCTATGCTACTGCGTGTATACCATGCCCTGAGTAAACTGGGATTGGCTGTAATATTGAACAAATATTTTCTTTGCCAAGGCTTTCCACAAATATGCCTTCCACAAAAAGAATAATTTATCTTCTTAGTTTTTTCCCCTTCAGACTTAGTCGTTCCACTTCTTTTTTTTTTTATCATCAGAAAAGTGTAATAAAAACAGTTTACTATGCTAGTCTTGAAAATAATGAGCAGCCATAACATTAGTTGGATAGAGAAATAGATTTCTCACAATAAATAATTAGATGCTCTGGCTTTGCTGAAGGGAAAATATGATGTTGCTGTGTTGGAATGTCTCCTCCGTGTCCTGCCAAATGTGAGCTGGAAACACTTAGTAGGGAACCTGTGTGTACTAGGAACTGCTAATAATTTGCTTAAGGGAGCCCACATCTGGTTGGATGACTGAGACCAGGGTTAAGAGCGTTGAATCTGGGCTGTTCCTCCATCCCAGTTGCAGGCTGAGAATAGAGGCCTAATGTTAAACAATATCTTAACTACAGGAAAGAGGCCTGTTATCATATTAGAACAATTTGCCTTGGCTGACAACCAGACTGAAATTCTTCCTTGTTTACTATTTTTTGAGTAGGGCTTATGGTTTATGGACATTTAAATCTCAGCGCTGCAACTGCCTTCCTTGCCTTCACTCAGCTGTTTATTTTTAGTTTTAGGGCCAGAAAGTAAAGCAAATAGACTGAACAAGTGTGAAAAAAGGCAAGTTTGTTTACACAGCGATCAGCTTTGTTCAAGAGCTTAGATGTTAATCCAAAGAGTTCCCTATTGCTTAATAGGTTCCTGCTTTTTAGGAAACAGGAGCCAAACACAGAAATGTGTAAAAGAAAACACACAATGTGTCTAAAATGATACAAAACGTTTTAAACAGACATTTTCAAAGTTTTTTAAGCAGGGGTCACCAATTTTTCTGAAACCATGAGCGACTTCAAAGTTACTGAATAATCTGAAGGGCTACCAGTTTGATCTACACTGAAATCTCACAGTTTCACCTGAATTAGAGGGAAAAATAATGAAGGATGACTAGCATCATCTTGAAAAGTTAGGAAATACTTAAGTTTCAACATGCAACACTTTATTTTTAAACAACCACTTCTGAAACATTTCATAGGAAATCATAATTATAACTACTTTGAACTAATAGAAACATGTTTTTACAATTTAACAATCATGTAGTTTATTTATATATATAACTCTCCTTTTGGGTTTTTAAAACATCCCGATCTAAATACCAAATCTGAAGCATCTTTACCAAAATCCTATATACTTAAACACATTTGTAACAATGTTTCTGTGAAAATAAACGATTAAAGATGGTTAATTTAATACAAAATCTATATAAAGTCCAACAGTATTTTTACTAAAGCACTGACTACATCTGTTTTTGTCTTTGTGAGAATGGCCATGTTTACATGGGAGCTTTAATTCTTCCTTAATTCAGAATAAAATTTAAATCCTCTTTAAACTGACCATGTAAACACTTAATTCCTAATGCAAATGTAATTCCGTATAAAACCTTAATCCGAATTAAATAATTCCTCTATCTTGTAATCGTTTAATTCTGCTTTAAGTTAATTCCGGTCGTTCTGCGCATGCTCGGCCAGTCACGATGACGCGAGGTGATGACATAATCCAAAATGGCGGCCCGGAGTAGAGCCGAGGCTATTTATTTAATAAGAGCCTTAGAAGATATGGATATTATGAAAAGAGTGGATGGGTGGAAACATAAACGTACAATCACTTATTAACTCAACTCAAACAAAGTCATCTCAGAGCGCTTTACAAAATATAAAGTCTGTAGAAAGAAAGAACCCAACAAGATTCACATGAACAAGCATTTAGCTTCACACACGCACATCAACAAACAGAACAGGCTTCATCAGACGGGTGATACTAAAACCCGGGGACGGAGTAAATGCACCTCAGTACGGTATTCAGAGGCTGTAATATCACCAAATGTATTATTGTACCGGTGGTTAGAGATCTTTACCAGGGAGCAAATATTTATTTCTGGTTATTGTTTTCCAGAGTGTTTACTGGGCTTTATTTACCAGTGATTAGTTCCTATCTCCTTCTCCTGTTCCGCGGACCAAAGTGAAACATTATGTTATTGTCGAGCTGCTGCTTCAAAACTAAAATCAAAATAAAAGTGAAAACAGTTCCCATGTGTGGTCTTCTATGTTGTAGCCGACACTAAAACGTTTGTTTTGTGTTTTTTCCCGATAGACGTGATGACGTCACGTTCGACCCGTGTCCAATCAGAACCCTTCCTAGACCTAAAGAGGAGTTGAATAAAGCCGAATAAACCTGTTTATCACGTAAACCTCAATTCGGAACTACTATTTCCATGTAAGTACAAAGCAGAAGACTTTAATTCAGAATAACTAATTCCGAATTAAAAAAAACATCATGTAACCGTGGCCATTGAAGCAAATAAATCATATTTTAGACAGTGCTCATTGGTGAATTAACAGAGAAAGTGGGAAAGTGTTTGTTTTAGCATGTGTCACTCGTGTTCTCCAAACACATTACAACCCCTGCCGACAAAGCATTGTCACTTATGTAACCAACTCTCTGACAGCAGTTTGACTTCTTATGACTTTTCAAATCTCCTTTGAAAAACCGACTCAGTCCAAAATGAAGCCCCTCGCTGGAAACCAGCAAGAAACATCAAGTCGAAGCACTTTTATTTTGGCAGAGAACCTCGACCCTGCACTGATGGAGTCACTGCTTTGGTTCTTGCATCAGGGTGTACTTTTCCATCAGAAAGGGGGTGAACCACATCCACATGAATTGCTGCATATTTGAGGTTATTAAAACAGGGGCTTAGTGGCCTCTGCTGGCACGTTGATCCCCGGTTCTGCATATGATAAAGTTTTAGGGTCCCGGCAGAGTGCGGCACCTTTGTTACTGCAGCAGACCCTCTGAGAAAGACTAAATGTAGGAAGAAAAGAACAGCTGGGACCAATTAACCCAAAACCCTGCATGTTGGTTTTTCAAAAACAAAAGGAAAGCTACTTCACATATGAGATGTATCTATTAGCTTTAATCTTATTTTTCTTCCACACACTGCTTGTTTTATACGGTTTTTTGCCAAAAAAGAACAAAAGAAAAACAGTTGTAGGGTTATACAGGGTAAAAAAAAAATGAATAGATAAATAAAATGGAGCAAGCACAATATTTAAAAACAATTAAAATTAAAATAACGTAAAACGGCAACTTCCCCATCACCTTCATTAAGTCATGCAATGTAATTCAATTCAATTTTAGTTAGTGAGTTAAAATGTTCCATTATATACATTATGAATTAATAAAGTGTTGTTTAACCAACACCTATGTTATCAGAGTCGCCTGCTAGCACCGCATGCTAACCTGTCAGCCCAGTTTATGGAGGATTGTGAAACTCTGACGTAAATGAATTAATCTATAAGCGTGTGTGCCAATGATTTGTCAATTTTATTTTATTTTTGTGCAGCCTGGAAAGAATTTCAAACAGACGTATTTAAATAGGAGCTTATTTCTCTAACCCTAAACCCCAGCCCTAATCCTAACCAACCCCTTAATATTAGCTGTACCACATCATCTCCTAAAACTTAAGTCAGTGGTCTTTCACACCAGCAGCAGGCAATCGATTCCCAGCTAGATGTTTTTTTTTTTTTCCATCTGATGCATATTTTTAATCTAAGAAGTCGTTCAAAGCAGCACAAAAAAATGATGAAATTGTTTTAAATTGCACGAAACAATTGAATAACAAGTTTCACAATCCCCCGTTTCTCACATGAGGGTACGCGGTGGCACTACAGAGGGTACGTGAGAGAGAAAGAAAAATGAACAAATGAAAGCATTAAAAACATGGGGTTTTATAATGTTTATTTTTAGTTAAAAATAATGATCACACTGAATATTACCAGCAACTCACAAAACAACAACAAAAATACAAAATAAGAGAAAAATAAGCTGAATACACAAAGAACAGGCAAAATACACAAAATGACATCAAAAACACACACGATAAGAGAGAAAAATACTTTTACCAGCAACACACAAAATGACAACAAAGACGCACTAAATGAGAGAAAAATGCACAAGATTACTACGAAATATACAACAAAAACACAGAAACGTACAAAACGACACCAAAAACACACACACTGAGATAGAATGTTTTAAATAATACCAACAACACACAAAAACGACAACAAAAACACACAAAATAAGAGAAAAATATGATACTGAATAATAACAAGAAAAGACAAACAACAACAAAACACGTGAAATGACACAAAAAACACTCAAAATGATGATAAAATTACCTTGATTATAACATGAACTGAAAACACAAGAGTCAGTCTTGGTCTCACTCCAGGAGGGGGATGACCGGAAATTATAAAAACTATAGAAATAAATCTATTCAGGAGGCACTAAATACTGTTTCATTCCATTTATTTACAAAATGAGATTCTTTAGAGTGTGTGTTATCAATCATCTATTCCATCATTATGCACATAGAAAAATGTTGCAGTCGGACATGGAGGGGGGGGGTACGTGCAGTCAAAAGTATGAAAAAGGGGGTAGTTGAGCCAAAAAAGTTTGAGAACCACTGCTGTACAGGATAAGAAGGTAAAGGAGATGGAAAAAAATAATGATTTCAATTAAACATACTTAAGAGATAATTTTAAGAAAGGAAAAGATTAGGTTTTAATATTAAGACTTGACACTTTGTAACTTTTAAAAGCGACACTATTTGTGTACCATTTAATTTTTGAAGTTCATCTAGAATATTAAATAAAATTTGAATGTAAGACTACTACCATACTTGCACCACTTAGATACACTAACAGCTCCAAACTAAACCAGATTCACACTGGATCCCACTCATAATGGGAACCGATGATGGGGAAATCTACTATAAAACATAGAAGCAAAAGTGAGCATTGATGCGGCTGTTTGTCTTTCGTGTTTCTCTGGCAACCTCAGAAGGATATAATTAATGTCTCTGAACAACAGAAAACAGATGTTATTACGTTCATAAAGAGAATAGCCTTTGATTTTTTTTTCCTTTTCTGTTACTCACAAACTTTTGGCTTCAGGCACAGCTACATGCCTCTTACTTTTAAAACCATCTCTGGGCTCAGCATTCTTTCATACTCAAGGTTAACCTGAAAGAAACACGGTTAAACTACAAATAACGCAATGTTCACGGTAATTAGACCAAACAAACATAATGAATTTAGTGCAGAGTCAAAGTCTTTTATTACAGACAGACAGAGACAAAGAGGAGGTATCACATCACACACAGCTCAGTCTTTCATTAGAATACCTTCTTTGTAAAACAGAACACAGGAGATCGTCTACAAAGTCTTTCTTTTGCTCTCAGCTGCTGAGATATTAACACATGTTGGACTATTGGTTGGAAACACTGAACCTTAACAAATACAATTACAAATTAAACATAATTCCAAAATTTCAATTGTAAATTATGAACATTCTGAAAAAGTTTACTTTTAAAGATGTAACATTTTAAATTAAAAATTGAAGACTTCCTGTTTAATTTAGGTTGTAGGTTCAAAATAGATTTTTGCTAGTCACGGTCCAATGCATATGCTGTACTTACCGAATGCCGTCTTGCTAGTTCAAACCACTGGAAAGTTGCAAATGCTAGATGGAGCTGAGTTCCGAAAAAAAAACTATACATTAATTTTTTTCATCAACCTATATCCCTCCTGCTAAATTTCATGAAATTCCACTCCTGGGAAAGGCCTCAAAAATTCATGTAAAGTGGTGGTAAAATAATAATAATAAGAAAAACAATAGGGCATTCACACCACATTTGATGTTCAGGCCCTAATTAAACATAAATCCAAAATTTCAGGTGGAAATTATGAACACTAGGAGAAGTTTGCTTTTAAAGACGCTGTGGTTTGGCCAAAAATTTAAAGGGGCAGTATTATGAAAAAATCCCTTTATAATGGTTTTGCTACAGTGATATACATTCCTTTAGCCTCATTCAGAGGGCCAAACTTGATAAAGATCTGTTTCCTCCCTCCCTTGTTAATCCACATCCACTACATTTTGTAAAAAGTCAGCTCCAAACAGGTGAGTCGATATTTCTCGCTACTTTACGCCACGTAGTGGAAACTCCTCCTCCTGACAATCCTGGCTCCTCCTACCTTATAAGAATGTGAGCTCCTCCCTCTCAAACTAGCTCACAGCTGAAACAAACACTGCGGTTTAACATATATACAATATATATTGTCCTTTATTGTCATATATGTAAAGATACGTACACAAAATGTGTTCTCTGCATTTCACCCCTCCCTGAGGAGCAGTAGGCAGCCACGGAGTAGCACCCGGAGCAGTTCCAGTTTTAGTGTCCATTATACCGCCTTGCTTTGCCTTTGAGATGATCTGATGTTTACGATGCAATGGTTGGACAAAACAATGGACTATCACCTTGAATGGACTATTCCTGTAATAAGTAGTGAAGAGGATGACAAGAAAGCAACGTAGCAGCTCCGGTGAGTGTTTGAAGCAGCTGAAAAAGCCGATGCTGCTGCCGCATACACACCCTGAAACAGTGTTTGTCTGACTCACAATCTCAATAGCCTAATAGATATCCATGTGTTTTACTGTAATGTGCAGTTTTTGGCTGACAACAATAACAAGAGTGTGTGGATACAAAAGAAAATTGCTAGTGATCAGCTGTGTGAACACGCCTACTGTGGGCGCGGCAAATGGCTGTCCCGGTGTGTTGATGTGTGTTTTTTCCAAGTCAAATTCCTAGTATTGTTCTAAATTGTACCTGGCTAATAAAGCATTCTGATTCTGATTTTGATTCATGAATATGCATAAGTAGGCCCCAAAACAGCCCGTTTTTAGAACTGCTCAAAAAGTTACTTTTCAGAGGCTAAAACTCTGGAAAACAGGCGAGTTTGGGAAAAATAAACCTCAAATACTATGTTGTTGGGGTTCCTCAGAACAAATGGAGATGGGTGAAAAATAGCATAATACTGGACCTGTTGAATTTAGGTTGTAGGTCCAAAGAACATTTTTGCTAGTCATAGTCCAGTGCATAAAAACTGCATGTACCTACACAATGCCATCCAGCTAGTTTAAACCACTGGGAAGCTACAAATGCCTGCCCCGAATTCACATTAAAAAAACTAGACATTGAATTTTTCACCAACCTATACACTCCTGCCAAATTTCAAGAAATCTAATAGAAGACAAAGAAGAAGAATGACTTTGTAGTAGGAGAAGAATTACTAGTAGCCGTAGAAGAAGAAGAACTTGTAGTAGTAGTAGTAGAAGAAGTAGAAGAAAAATCCATTCGAAAACAATAGGGCCTTTGGTGCTCGGGCCCAAACAATGGCTGAATTTAATAGAATAGTAGTTTGTTCCTACACAGTTTTCCATTAAATAAGAAATACAAGATTTATGCTCATTAATCAAGTTTTCATCCATATTTACACGTGTGTATTGCTCTGAATCAGATCAATGCTATTGTGACTGATAACATCTGTGAGAAAGTGGCAGTCGTCTTTCTTGTTGAGCTTTTGGTCATTGTGCCTAACATGATGACTCACTTTTTTAATGAGCGAACTCAACAGGTCTTTGAGGCTTACAATTAAATTTAATGAGAGGGATGGTGTTGTAAATTCATGACTTACGGTAACAAATCCTCGTGCACCAGCCCATTCCTATGAGATCATTGCATGCCAACTGGGAAAAGTGTATTATCACATTTGTGTGGGAGATGGTGGAAGCAGAAATCCAGTCCTGTTCTTGCATTACAAAAACATAACATATCCTACACCCAACTGTTAAGTCTCCTTTTAAAACAGTCGTATTTTCCTTCAGGCAAGTTCAGGTAAAAGTCCACATAGGACGAATCAGCATGTTTTTGTCTGCAGGCCTATCTTTAACATCTAAAGGGAACCTAAAGCAGGGGGCTGTACCCAAATCTACAGAGTCTTGTCGGAGTTCATTTCCCCCAAACCTTTCCCTCTCGATGAATTCCAGATGTTTGGGAGACGAAAGTGAATATAAAGGGGTGGAGGGGTGCTCGCAATTGGTTTTGAGCTGCTCTTTTTTTGTACAGTATGTTTAAGAAGGTATGTATGTTGCCTACCTAAAAAAAAAAAAACTGCGCCCCCCTGCACATGGCAGCATTCCAAGTCTCTGTAGAGACATTTTGTCCTTAATCTCTAAAACATGTACCCAAACTGAGCATTGAGTTGCTAAACCAGTTAAATCTTTGTGTTTTGTTTGTTTTTTGTTCTGTGCAACAAATGCATAGTTTGTGACCAATCTGTACGACTCAGTGCTGATCCAATGTTTTCTATCGGAAGTGATGAAGCCCTGACACGCTGCTCTTAAAGATAGAGCAGAGGACGCCTGAAGTTCTGATAGTAGGACATGTAAAGGAGGTGTTTCTCATCAAGTAACTGTGTGTGGTCCGAGGGGATAAAGTCAAGACAGGAAGAAAATAGGCCGCTCTCTATTTTCCTTAAATATCAAATCCTTCTTGTCAGTGGGTAAAAAAGAAAAAGAGAGGAAAAAAGCCTAAATTTAGGGTTCCACTTGAACTCTGATGGGAAGAATGATATAAAACAAAAGCAGTCAGAAAGAGCGCACACCTCAGCTAAATGCCAAATATCCTTTTTGTAGATATTTGCAGATTTCTTTAAAGGCTTGTAAGATATTTCTATTCACGTTAATAACCAGGTCCAAATTTATAGGCAGGCACCGCCAGTTTTTGCCAAATCTCAATTCCAGATCTGATCCTGATGAAACTCGTTGGGGTGATTGAGGAACCAACCTAAAAGAACAGAGAAATTTCATGAAGATCAGTCAATTACAAAGTGAGATAAAAATTTTGCCATTGTTTCTGAAACAGATCCACAACCAACAGAGGTGTAAAGATTACTGATATATCCGACTCAAGTATTGTTACTTGATTGAAATTGTACTCAAGTACAAGTAAGTCATACATAAAACACTCAAGTGCAAGTAAGAAGTAGCTCTCTTGATTTGTACTCAAAGTAAAACTTACTAGTTACTTCATGTGATGCATTTAATTGTTGTCTGGTCATTTCATTTCTTTATGTTTCCCAATGTCTGTTGATCATTTCAAAACGTAAAATAATTATTTACTGAGTAATGGTTGGGTGTAGAAATGTATCTAATTACAAGTACGCATAAAAGCAACTGAATTAACGTAACGTGACTACTTTCACCTCTGACAATCAATATATGTATCTGGATCCCCACCAAAATATGATGGTGTCTTCCATGGAGTATGGTCTGTCTTTGGTTAAAAAAAATTAAAAAATCTGCTGAGATTTGACATAATAAGGTTTGACAAAGTCCTGCTAACAAACAAACAAGTAAATAAATAAATGTCCATAAAAATATGACCTCCTTGGTGGAGGTAAAAATGCGTCAACTGCAGCTTTTTTTTTTTAGTCTGAGAGCAGTTGTAAGGGATAGCCTCCTCTTAATCATTACTAAGCATATTCTTGGGTTTGGCTGCTTGCTGTTGCTGACTGGAGGTATAAATGTTTCACCACGGATTCCTCAAGGTATCCCTCAAACCGCTTCTAGCACCACTAAGCTCAAACAAGCCTGCAAATCATGGTCATGTGCTCGCCACAGTCACTCGGCTAAACTCACTCTCCACTTAGGACTGCAGACTCATTGTTTGCTTTCCTTCCTGTTAGCGGCACACGTTGGCTACCGCGCATGACATTGGCAACAGCTGGCGGGGCCCAGAAAAAATAAACTGGATGGTGATGATGCTGTCCGCAGAAGCTAAATATTGACTTAGCGACCTTTAATCAGATTTACACACATGACAGAATGGAAATAAACAGCGACATTGGACCGCATTGCCTCCGTCGACCCCTCCCACCACAACACAGGAGCCCCAGCTCACTGACGCCTAGGGCTCACTAGACTTACTCAAATGATCTGGTAATGACAGCTTGCCGGGGGTTGGAATCAGAAAACGGGAGATTGTGTCGTGATGTATAATTATTCATCTTACAGTCCTGCCTCCTTCTAGCTATAAAAGCATTCTTTGGCATGGACCCCTGAATAAGTCTTTTATGATTTTCACAGATGTTTCACACTCTCGCAAAAAGGATAAAAACACATTGTTGTTACGATATAATTAAACTAAGTGGTCACTTAGATCGACCTCGGCATATTCAATGTACTCGATGTCTTCTTATATCTACCTTAAATAAATACGTTGTTATCATCAATAAGGTTGAAATAAGTGGTGACTCAAGTCAATCACCTTTATTATGCATTTTAACAATGTTTCTTTGAAATATATCTGATATAAACCTTCTTAAAATCTCTCAATCATTAAAACGATAACAAACATAGCCTCCACGACATTAAAACTATAACAAAAAAATCAAGGCTTACGCCACTGTTTCTCAAATGGGGTACATGATGAATCTACAGGGGATACTTGAGACTGAGAGAGAGGAAAATTACAAATAAAAGCATAAATATATGGGGTTTTATGTTTAGTTGAAAACGATAATCATACTAAATATTACCAGCAACTCACAAAACGACAACAAAAACACACAACACAAGAGAAACACATACTGAATATTAAAAAACAATAACAAAATGCACAAAATTACACCAAAAATAAACTAATAGAGAAAAATACTATTACCACCGACACAAAATGACAACAAATGAGAGAAAACTTCACAAGATATTTCCAAAATGCACAAAAATAACAGAGAAACATACAAAAAGACATACAGTAAGAAACAACCAAACGACACCAAAAAAACACACAGACAGAGAAATATTTAAACAATACCAACAACACACAAAAATGACGACAAAAACACACAAAGTAAGAGAAAAGTATACTGAATAATAAAAAGAACAGACGAACAACAACAAAATACGCAAAATGACACCAAAAACACACAACATGACACAAAAAAAACACACAAAATGATGGAAATGATTTTGATTAGAACATGAACTGAAGGCAGGAAATAACTGTAAATGATAAAAATGATGGAAATAAATCCAAATAGGAAATACGGTTTCATTTGACTTCTTTATAAAATGCGATTCTTTAAAATGTGTGTTTATTATCACTCATTCATTCCATCACTTTGCCCTATAGTTATTTTTTCACAAAATTCTGAGCAAAAGTCTGACAACAGGGGGTACTTGGATTCAAAAATCTCAGTACATGACAATGGTCTTTTCAATTAAAGGGGACAAATCATGCTAAATCCACTTTTTTAGCCCCTAAATGCATTTTGTTGTATATTTACAGTGATTAGAAGCACAGAAAAAATCTAATTTGTCTCTTCAGGTGCTCCGTAAATATCTTTATATTCTGTTTTGGTCATATTTTTCATTCTGTTTCGATTTTTCCATTCTCTATTACGTTTTTTTGAACTATTACATCACAGTATTTGCAGCGGAACTGCCAAATTAGGACATCGCCTCAAGGCCCAACACTTCGAGCAATCCGCCATTTTTATTTCTCGCTGCGATTTTGTAGTCCAAGCTCAAGGATGCCGAAGTTACGAGAGGAGAAATCAAAATGTTCAGTTGTTGGATGTAGAAACCCACACGCTTCATTACACCGTCTCCCAGCATCAGAACCTTTTCGAAGTGCCTGGTTGAGTTTTATTTTTTACGGAAATGTACCCACATCTGTGGGTAAGCTCATTTTTGTGTGCGTGAAGCACTTCAAGGATGACTGCTTCAGCAACCTCCGCCAGTATAAAGAAGGATTTGCCGAAAGACTTTGTCTGATTGAGGGTTCAATTCCTTCTATCTTTGAAGACGACAAACATAGCACTTCGGTAAACTGTAAATAACGCTAAAAAGTGTGACGATAAGACGTCCCTGTCATTGTTTTGTTAGCATTAGCAGCTGCACCGTCTTCAGACTTCATATGTTAGCGCTGTGTGCTCGTTTTAGATCCTTGATGATATGGCCTACGTGATTTAATTTAAGTCTAAAGTTTTCATAAGTCATTTCATTTTGCCGTTTTTGTCTTTGAAAAGACTGTATTAAAATGCATTTCGTGACGTTAGCTTGGCGCTAGCGTTAGCTTGGTGCTTGTGTTAGCTCACTTGTTAGGGTTCTGCAGGTTCATCGTCTTCATTTTCATCTCACTCCGCTGGGTCCGACTCTGGCTCAAACATGTAAGGCTGGATGGACAAGTATTCCGTTGTTGACATTTTGTAAATAACCTCTGAATAAAAAGTTTATGTGCCGCTACATAGCCGTATCGCTTCTATCAAACTACAAAAATGGCCGAGCAGGGTGGAGTTGAACCGAGTGTCACCTGAAGAGGGGGCGGGGTATGGAGTGTCTCATTTGCATTTAAAGAGACCGCACCAAAACGAGTTGCTCTCAGAAGCACATCAGAAAAGGGGTAGAAAAGGGGCCTGTGGAGCTATAATAATGAGGAATTCAGACCCAAGCATTGCAGTTCTGCTCTATATAGACCACAACTGTATGATTTATATCTAAAAAGAAAGGCTTTAAACCATGTCCCCTTTAATGTGTTCCCGAGATGCGTTCGAAATCCCTGGGAAATCCGGTCAATTTCATGAATTTGTAAAATATCCCCCAAACAAGCCGTGAAAAGAGGACATGTCCGTGTGAAACCGGACGTATGGCCACCCTAATTAAACAAACACTTTCTTTAAAGATCCTCTGATTCACATTTAGTTTAAAATAATAAAAAAAGTGCCTGCTTAAGAGACAAACCTTCCCCCTCATCTGTTTATTAGATCAATGTGTATCGCATCATCTGTGAGACGTGAATGGAAAAAAAGTTCAATAAATTAAGGCTCCAAACATCAGACCTTCATGTGGTTGGAATCTGGATTAAACAATGCCTGTAAATCAGACACATCTGGGGGGCAATAAATTGCTTCTGTAACTTTTGGCTCATCCTGGACCTGATTCACATCCACAAGAATTCACAAGTGGCTAAAGTAGAAGGAGGGAACACTTGGAAAGGAAGATTATCTCGCACAGGTCTTTGCTGGTACGCAAAAATCTTAGTGCGATTTGGGAAAGAACACATAATTAAATGATTGTGAGTTTAAGAAATAATAATAAAACAAAATAATAACAGTATTTACAAATGGTAAATGATATGTCATGTCTGTTTATTGCATTATTAGTCTCCGTAATCCCAAAAATATAAACCACAACTAAAGATCATGAAGGGTCGCAGGCAGTGCCTCTGCCTCCTCCTAGGGGGCAGAATAAGACACGTCATTCCGAGGTTTACATCCTTAAAATCACAAAATGTAGGGCATGATGGAACCCCTACTGTATTTTACAGCTGCTAAGATACCATCAAATATAATATAACTTGAATGTCTCAATAACGAATCTGGATTGAGAACTATTTAAAAAGAAAAACACATGCTTTTGTTGAGTTGAACTATTTAGTTGTGCATTTTGGGGGATTTTGTCTAAACCCTTTTAAATACTTTCTTTAAAATGTTAAACTAACACACAGTTCTCAAAATCTAATTCCAAAAGAATGTTTTCAAACTGGCCTTTTTTTTTTCTTTAACCTCTTCATAAACTGTAATTGTTTAGTTTTTTTAAATGTGGTTTTTATTTTCTTTGGCAATATTTTATACACATAAATGAAAAATGTGGTTTTCTCAGCCGTTTTTTGTGTCACTGAAAAACAGATGCTTTTTATAGTATCAAGTTTGTTTACTTCTTTCTTACACTTCTTTTCTGGGGGTATTGTTTTGTTATGAAAATAATAATGCATGAAGTTGATTCAGTGGAAGAACGAGAACTAGTATTGCAACATCGTGGAATGACTAGTGTTTGTAAATTTGACAGCCTTCTGTTTGCAAAAATGGAAAACAACTGTAAATGCAGAAGAATGCATTTTACAAAATGTGACTGTATTACCAGCATTAGAATTTAAAATAACAGATTATGGTCATAGTCTGAGCTAATGAAAGTGTGTGTGTCGGTTTGTATGCAACTTTTGTGGAAATTTTTAATTTAGGCTGTACTGTATACAGTATGTGTTGGTTTTTTATATATAATAGGTATGATATTCATCAGTGCCTCTTCTCCAAAGTAATTTTTCCAACTAGAAGACTAAACCAAGTTATTCAAAGTTACACCCATCACGACAGTTTTTTGAACGAGCCTCAGGTACGACTGCTAATTTTTGTTTGGTTTAAACTGAACTAAAAGTGTTACAGCTTTTCTTCTCTGGTGAAACATAAACAAACCTATCTAAAGTGTTGTTTGTGACTTCTGCAGGATGTGGTAATCGTCAGATGCCTCGATAAAGCGTC
Organism: Gouania willdenowi; assembly: GCF_900634775.1. NCBI lineage: Eukaryota > Metazoa > Chordata > Actinopteri > Blenniiformes > Gobiesocidae > Gouania > Gouania willdenowi. The sequence continues at coordinate 7,633,473 of NC_041052.1, forward strand.
ATCACTGACCGATCTCTTCCGCAGCCATCTGGAAGGTTCACAATTTGGCCCATTAGTTCTCCTTCACTGCACATATTTGGCATCACAACACAGCAGAGGAGATAACGGCTCATGTGAAGCTGAAGGTAATCGCGGAGCCTTGACTGAGCTCCTGCCATTAGGAGTCTGATATGTTGGCTAAAGTACACACTGGTGGTTGGCGACGAGCTTTTATTCTGGCTAATTTCTGCTGGTCAGCGGACGGGCTGGTAGATTGTCGGCAGATCAAGATGGCAGAAAACACACCCTGGTTATTCCTTTGAAGAAACACATTAGGCAAAGGAAAGTTTTTCAAGCAAAACATACTGTACTTCCCAAACACTCCCATCTGTTGTTTTATCTCTTTATTCCGTCATTTGGAATCACAGATGGTTACATGCTCAAATATTACCAATCATTTAAATAACTGCTACTCCCTCAATTAAGACAAAATGCCATTTGGTGATGAGTTATAACTCAAGATATATTTGCATTATTTTGGTAGCACTTCCCATTAGTGTGTAGAGGCAGCTGTAGGACACCAGAGGCGTCCGACAGACGTTGTAAATCTTCGTCGGCTCGCACACTGTTTGCCTGGTGACAGTTCTTCAAAGAGAAGCTGTTTAGTTTGTCCAGCTGTTTAAAGCTCTGCTGGTAAATGAGGCACTTTTTATGTGTCATTGAACTCCTCTAATGTAATGAACAGAATGTGGAACATGTGGGCTGTTTCAATTATTTCCTAAAGATGTTGAAATAGTCTGAATTTCAGCTTAGAAAGTGTTTGACGCACTTCATATTTTCCTTCTCCGGTCATTTCATTCTTCTAAATTCCATTGCGCTCGAGTCCGAAAGAAGACCAAGACTGGTCTTGATTACTACAATAGAGCTCACTGAACATTTCTCTAGAAGTGTATTTTAAAAGTTTGGCAATAGTGTTGGATGAGAAGGCCCGGTTCAAACTCTGATTCATGCTAAAGATGTTCGGCCAGCTTGAGATCAGTTCGTCCTTACCTAAACAATTCATCCATCTTTATAAATGAAACCAAAGAAAAACCAGAGAGTTACGAGAATTCAAGGTGGGTCGAAATGAATCATCATACTTAGTATTACAAACACCACGCTCAAAACTATTGCCAACGCTGGATCGGCTTTAGAAGTGTCATCACTCAAGAGTTTATTCACTATAAAAAAATCTTATCTAATATTAATATTAATATATATAATATATAATAACATATTATAACGTGGATGGCTGTTCATCATAGGAATGGGATCCACACAAGGTTCCTGCTGCTTAACAGAAGGTTTTCCTTGCCGCCATGATGAATTCATGTTGGGTGTGGGATACATATGTATGTGTATATACGTATATATGCATATGTGTGTATCCATAAAATGAAGAGTCCGTCCTTAAGACTGCTCTACTGTAAAGTGCCTTGAGATACCATTGGTTATGATTTGGCGCTATACAAATAAAGATTGATTGATTGATTGATTGATTAGTTTAAAGGGGCGGTGTTATGAAAAAAACCCTTTATAATGGTTTTGCTACAGTGATGTACATCCCTTTAGCCTCATTCAGAGGGCCAAACTTGGAAAAGTTCTGTTTCAGCTCCAAAATGGGCAAGTTGGATTGACGTCAGCGAGCGGGGAAAATCCTCTGGAGCAGTTCCATTTTTAGTACCCGTTATATCACCTTTGACTTGATCTGATGTGTTTGTGACCCAATGTGATTCAGCGGTTGGACAAAACAAATGATTTTCACCTTAAATTGACTATTCCTGTGGTTAGGAGAGGAGAGGAGGAGAAAGTGATTTAGCAGCTCTGGTGAGTCAGTGTTTGAAGCAGCAGCGGCAGCAGCTGACTGACTCCACTGCTGCTGCCGCTTACACACAATGAAACAGTGTTTGTCTGACTCACAATCACAATAGCCACTTAAATAGCCATGTGTTTTACTGTAATGTGCAGTTTTTTGGTTGAAAACAGTGTGTGGATAGCAAAATAATATCGCTTTGGTGATCACTGATCTCCTTTGCGGAGGCAAGAAGTCAGCGTCTGCAGACACGCCTACTCATGAATATGCGTAAGTGGGCCAAAAACAGCCCGTTTTTAGAACTGCTCAGAAAGTCACTTTTCAGAGGTTTGGGAAAGTTTGGGAAAATAAACCTCAAATACTATGTTGTTGGGGTTCTTAGAACAAATGGAGATGGGTGAAAAATAGCATAATACTGCCCCTTTAAAGTCCTTCTCACAGTGGAAAAAGATTTTGAACTGTATGTATTACCAAAAGCCCTATGAACATTTAAACTTAATTTAACAATAATTACTTTGCAATCAAGGTGATTCAAGACCGATTAATCCAAATCGACTCTCTTTCCAAACTGGGAGTGCCGTCAGAAATCCAATTATGTCCGAGACTAAAGTTGTTGTTTGTTCTTCTGCTTTCTCCATGGCAGTGAGAGTATGCCAACAAGGTTCCCATTGTAAAGGAACAGACGTTCTTTGTGCGTACAGCCTCTTGCTGCTGTGTTTCCATAGCCCTGCACACCTCACCCTCTAAATCATACAATATCGTTGAATTACAATGACATGTGGTGGACAGGTTTTCCACTTTCTCAGATGTTTCTGTCTAATTCTGAGTGACAAGTTTCGTCTTGGCCATAAAATCCAAGCCTGATTCCAATTACACTTGACGTACTGAGTTAAAGATGATGCGTTTTGAGCCTTATTAGGTTTCAACAAGATTCTTGGTAAAAGCAAGAAAAAGAAACAAAGGAGTGTATTTTAATGTGTTTAATGTGTCAAAGCTAAATTTCGTCAACAAAGGTTATGTTAAGTTTGTATTGGGTTTGTTTGGTAAAATAACTTCACCAAGAGTACATATGATTATTACAACCACACAACAAACAAAAACGTGTTGAGGATTTGCTAGAAAACTTGACTTCAAAAAAGCAATAAGCACATGCAGTTTGTCTCGATCACATGTGTCAAACTCATGGCCCAGGGGCCAAATCCGGCCCTGTGGAGCATCTAATTCAGCCTGTAGGAGAAAGTGAAAATGACAGAGAAAACATGAATCATTGTGTAAATGAAACTCAACAATATTTGCAGGGACTCAAAGTTTCCCCGGTGCATGTATTCCATGACTGCAGTCATTTATAATGTTAAACAGTGTTAAAAACTCAAAATTACAAAAAGATGCTTCAATTTTCCTCAAATTATGACATTTCTCTCAATTAATTAGAAATTTCTCACAAAATCTAGGAAATGTAAAGTGAAGATCCTGTTGGGACTGATATCTATCACTTATTGCTTGGATATTGTTGGTTTCTTATATTTTTTTTTGTATTTTATGTATACTAAGTATACATAAAATGGATACGAAGTGAAAACTAGAGCACAATAATGTTGAAATTACTCATTTTTCAGTATAAAATCTGTGACCCACTTGAGATCAAACTCCTCTGTGTTTGGCCCCTGAACTAAAATGAGTTTGATACCCCTGGTTTAGGTATTAGTGTTGTCATACTCAAGACCAATCTTGGTCTCAAGACCACATTTTGAAGGTCTTGGTCTTGTTTTTGTCTCAGACTGGCGAGGCTCAGGATTTTCTGTCAAGACCAGTAGAGACCAGCACTGATCTGCTTTTCTTCAACTTCATTAATGAGATTATAAGGAGAAGCACTTGGAACTGTTCCTGATTAATATATGTTGTAATTTGACTTGAAATATTTAGCGTTAGCTCTCTAATTGTTCAGCCTTCATGGAAATCTTTCCAGTGTCTTATGTGTCGACACCTGCAAAAACTCTGACATCAGTCCTTCTTTTACTAGTCAGAAATACTTCTGAACATTTACTTTAAGCCTCATTCACCCGACAAATAAACACCTTGTTATGAGATATTTAAAATAATTCTGGACTTATCAGTGGCTTTTAAACAAATACAAGGATTTACTTTTTGCAAGAACTTTTAAGATTTGACTCGGTCTCGACTCCCATTAGTGTTGGTCTTGTCTTGGTCTCAGTGCATTCTGGTCTTGGGCAAGACTTTGTCTCGGATAGTGTGGCAGGACTAGGTAATGCATCGGTTAGACTGGATAAAAAGCAAATGTTATGTGTTCTCAGGAATGGTTTAAACCCTCACTTAGGTACAGTGCATAGAGAACTGAAAATACATAAACATTTGAAGGTTGAGGGTTGGCCACTCTGCATCTCAATGTGATGGATTCAAACCAGATGATGACTTTTTCTTGCATGGAGCTTGGCTGTTCTCAGAAAGCATGTCTGGTTTTTTTTTTTTTTCCAGGTGCTCTGGATTACTCAGATTTAAAAAACGTATGCATTTGTGTCATTGGATATATAAGACAATCCATATGGTGCTACAGTCGGAAAAACAAAGTCCACATTCTGGTCCAAAGCAACTTTTTGCTGCTTGATCTGAAGCCTAAATTCTGACCAACTAAGAAAAAGATTGTAAAATGAATTGAGCATTGTGTGGAAAACGTAAACACTGCGTCTTAGTTTGTCCAGATATAATAAATCCTATAAGAAAGAAAGGCCATGAGCGGATTGCAAAATGCACCAAAAGACAAAATGTGGGTTTTTTTTTTTTTTGGCACACATAATCCACATGGTTTAACATTTTGGTGGAACAGACTGTTCACTTGTGCTTTTATTTCCTCCTTTTCATTCTCCCAGCAGCTCTCCTTTCACTCCTACCTCCCCTCGGCTCCCTTCGCTTGTCAGAAACGTGTCTGTGGTTCTGTGGGATCCTCCCACACAAACATTCACGTTGTACCGACAGCAGACTGCCAAAACCCCTTAATTTGTCACTTCCCCCAAGTCAGTGAATGTTTTGTGGCTTGAAAGGTGCGAGCAAAGGTAGTTAGAGGCAAAACCTCATGCAATGTAGAGCCAGTGATGGGAGATGTGTGGTTGATGGTCTGGACTGGATCTCAGGTGTGTTGAAAAGTAGAAACCACCAGACAGCGAATGAAAAAAACAGCAATGACATTAGACTTCACTGTTAGTTTTACTGTCATTTAATTAAGCTGTAATGATTGGATTATATCCATGGGCCACATTTATTAACATTCATGTCAGCATCTATTAGAATAATCATCTAAGCATTATTACAGTATAAAAATGGTTTGTGTGTTTTTGAGGTATTTTTTTCTATATAAGTTAAGATTTCTCTCTCATTTTGTGTCTTTCTGTTGTTGTTTTTGTACTTTTGGAGTCGTTTTGTTTTTCTGCTATTGTTTTGTGTATTTTACTGTCATGTTGTGTGTTAGGGTCATTTTTCTCTTAATGTGTACTTTTGGAGTCGTGTATTTTTAGAGTGATTATGTGTATTTCTGCTTCCGTTTTCTGTTTTGTTGTCGTTTTGTATATATTTGTCATTTTGTGTGTTTTTGGAGACATTTCATTTATTTTTGCTATTGCTTTGTGTTTATCATTTTGTGTGTTTTGAGGCCATTTTGTGTTTTTCTGTTTTAGTTTTTTGTATTTCTCCTGTCATTTTGTGTCTTTTTATTTTTGTGTATTTTTTGTTATCATTTAGTGTATTGTATTTCTTGGGGGTCATGTTTTCTATTTAATTTGTCATTTCTCTTTAATTGAATGTGGTTTTGGAGTCACTTTGTGTATTTCTGTTTTATTTTTTTGTATTTCTCTTGTCGCTTTGTGTACTTTTTGTCATTTTGTGTGTTTTTGGAGTCATTTGGCGTATTTTTCTGCAATTTTGTATTTTTGTGGGGTTCGTTTTGTGTGTGTTGTTGTTGTTGTTGTTGCATTTTTGGAGTCATTTTGTGCAATATTTTGGAGCCGCAAAAAATTTGATTGCGAGTCACCCGTGCATGGCCCCTAGGGCCCCAGTTGTCCATATCTGCATGAATTCCACCAGTATAAACAGTATACACTCTTACGCAGCTTTCCTACCCAGGTTTCACTCAGTGAGACGGAGACAAAAAGATGCAGCCAAACACTCAGTTAATCCATTTATTAATGCTACTGTGTATTTGTTAATCTATACAAAGACAGAATTCAAACAGTTTAGCGAGTCAAGTGTCAGTGATTTCATGGTCTGCTTAGTGTGGGTAAAGAACTAAACAGACCTTACACACACACACACACACAGATGGGACATGATTGCCTTTGTCATTTCTGTGAACTCGCGAGCAGATGTTTAGAGCCAATCCTACGCATTCCACACACAAACGCTCCTTCGCTCCTCATAATAAATAGTCTGTTTTTCAATACAGCTTGTGTTCGACAGATGCTCGAAGCAACAGATGAGAGACAGGAACACAGACAGAAACACACGCACAGATGGAATATTCCCGTCAACTGATGATTCTTCAGATTCAATGGAATTAGATGAAAGTACGTGAAGCATGACTAAGAAAATAATTGGGATTTATTAATCACTGCATGTTAGGAAAAAGTTAGTGAGATGGAAGAGAGCTTCATTTGGGCAGTTTGGAGTGTTGACATCATTTTGTTGAGCTAAAAAAAAAAACAAATAAAAGATAAAGATAACCTTTATTAGTCCCACAAAGGGGACATTTGTAGAGTTTCAGCAGCAGATAAATAAAACCGCATAGTAGAATTTTAAAAAATGGGTAAAAAAAATGAAGATATATACACACATGGGCCACAAATGTTTCTATTCACAAAGTTTTCCATTACAGTATTTATTAACCATTAAAATATCCCTATATTTTTACTTTTCTACATCCCTGACAGTGGTATAAAGCAGGGGGTTTGAAACTCATTTAAGTTTAGCAGCCACTTCAGGCCCAGTTCAGTTTTAAGTGGGCCAAACTATTAAAATATTTATATTAAATAGTAATGTTATTATTGCCTTCATTTTTGACATATCACTGCATCTAAATTTGCTAATTTGAAAGAGAAAATGAGAGGAAAAACAGGAATTATGCAGTAAAATTCTAAATAGTAAAGTTATAGATGTTTGTGCATTTCCACTTTGTTTTTAAATAGATTATTTTCTCATGCTTAAGTAGTAATTTACATTGATTAATGTCAATGTGTGCACAATTATGGTATAATTCTTGTTTTCTTATATATATATATATATATATATATATATATATTTTTTTATATCAAACTCAATATTGCAGTATAGATAGATAGATAGATTATCCTTTATTCTATCCCACAGTGGGGAAATTAACATATTACAGCAGCCAAAGACACAAAAAGCAAGCAAAAATGCTAAATACAAATAAGGTAAATTAAGGAAAAAATTAAATAAATGATAGGTATATCGATAGAGTTTTTGAGAAAAATCATCCTGGGGGCTGAATTGGATGTTCAGGTGGGCCTGATTTGACCCACGATCCTTGAGTTTGACACAAAGTCAAGGATGGATTTCATCCAATAATAGCATGAAAGAAATATGGATTGAACTGATGGAACAATCATCAGCCATGACACTCCCTACGACCCTATAATTCATGAGTTGAGTTCCAGTTAAAGGTTAGGAAGTTTGTCTGGATTTCAACCATTTTTAAACTGAAGATTTACTGTTACTGTAAATTAGAATCTCAAAAAAAGACAATAACACATCTTCTCTAATGCATTAATTGAAAAATGATCATCCCTAAAATCCCATTTTAGTACAAATATGCAACAAGAATGGTAAAAATATGAACATGTTTCCATCCTGAATCCATATTCCTTATGGGAAAAGCCAAAGGTATCCCATAATATTCACTCCCCATTACACGAGGCCCAAGGTCAAACCAGAACACAGAAAAAGCCCAGAAGCCTCCTGCAGATATCCTGAGAATGCCGAATGTGGCGAACAAATGAAGACGCAGCTGCTCTGATCTGAGAGTTCCCAGTCTCTGAGGAACGTGAAGTTATGGGGCCGCTCACACACGACTGTGTTTGCTTAGTCTCTGACACGGAAAGAAAACCAGAACCCAAGATGGAAGGAAAAAAGAGAGATACCAGGAATGGGGGATGGAGATCTTCGTTTGAACAAAGACTCCTGCTGAAGAAAGATAAAACACTACCTAATATGAGACAAATTAAATTACAACGTTTGACCACCTCTCTAGTGTAAAATATTCTGGGTAGATGCAAATCCTGATGATTTTTTTGCATTAAAAATGTATTAAAAACCATCCAAAATTCATACTGTAGACCCGAACGTTCCAAGTGATTAAATAAATGTAGTAGTTTATACTCAAAGTGATAGAAAAAGTTCTACTAACTTAATTGTGTCGAGTTGGTGTAACATATTCTTCCTTTTTTGAGCAACTTTAACTAATAAACAAATATGGTTCCATTCATGTCAAAAATTATCAGTAAACTTTACTTAAAAACTTAAATACAACTTAATAGAATTGAGTAATTTCATGCTATGAATGATAACGTCCCATTATTTCAAAATAAACTTTAATCATATCACACTTTAATTGAACTGTTATCAAAAAATACAAGTAGCCAGTCATCCAACCTTTAAAGTTCTGAAAAATGTTGACTTTTAAGTGAATCAACTTGAAAAATTGAGGGAATTGATTGATTTTTTTTTTTTAGTTTTGGTAACTTATTTGGCTTTAAAGTGTCATGTAACCAACATCTAATCTTGTCTTTTGAAACCAAAGGGTACAAATGGATATTTAACTTTTTGGAAAAATACCATCAAACTTGTGGCGTTTGTTCCCATTTTATTAAAGTAATACAAATATGATCGAAGAGGGAAGGAAGTATGGAAAACTGGAAAATTCAACAACATTTTCTCCCTTTGACCCCAAGCTTTCATGGCTTGTACACTGTAGTTTTGTAGTTGCATATTTGTCTTGTATTTCCATGCATATGTACTGTAATCTTGATTATTCATGAAGTCATTTGTCCTAAAGAAAGTCATTTTTCTGTCGTATTTAGAAGTAATTCTGATAAATTATCAGAATCAGATGCGTGTTCATTTCAACCTCGGCCATCATACCTGGCTCTGCAATGGATGGACAAACTAACTTTTCAAAAACATCCATAGGTGCAAATGAACGTTGCCTTGAAATAAAGATAAACTTGAAGTACTTGATATCTGAGACATTACAACATGTGTCAAACTCAAGGCCTGGGGGCCAAATCCGGCCCTTTAGAACATCAAATATGCCCTGCTCAAAAGTAAAAATGATAGAAAAAACTTTTATTGTTGTATTGCTTTATTGTTGTATTGTTTTACGTAAACTTGATGTGTGTTTTTATCACCTCGCTTCATAGTGTCAAATGTTTCCCTTTGAATTTTTACTGTTAATTTATTTTGTCTATTTTGGTGTTTGTTGTTGCTGTCTCTGGTGCATATTGGTGTATTTTTCCACAAATATTCCAATGTGGTTTCCTTTCACCGCAAATGGCAAAAAAATGTAACTTGATATCTTAGTCCCTCCAAATACACAAATTTAATAAAATCAGTTTTGTAGTTCTTATATCACATGACAGCAGTCATTTTTTTTTTTTTTTTTTTTTAATCTCAAATTGTTGAAAGATTTCTAAATATTTCCGAAATCTGGCATATTTTTTGCTAATTATTCAAAGTAATGTTCCCAAATTCCCAAAATCGGGGACATTTAAGTGAAGATCCTTCAGGGACTGATATACTCACATACAAACCCTTTCCAGGAATCAAGGTCCAAAGATTTGGAGGGAGACGGCTGAGGAACAGAACAGAGCATTGCACCTCAAATCATAACTGACTGGATATTTCACACTGGACCTCATACATCTTGGGTTCTGTTCCTTAGCCGTCTTCCTCCAAACCCTTGGACCTTGATTCCTGAATGAAAGACACACTTTACTTTGATCAGAAAAGAGGACCATGGACCACTGGCCAACAGTCCAGTCCTTCTCCTCCTCTTTTTTCTGCAAAAACTGAAAAGTAAATGGTGATTTCTTCACAGTATTCTAATTTTTTGAATTCCTGTTTTTGTGGGTTTTATGAGCTGGAAACCCAAATTATGTCAAAATAAACAAATAAAAACTTGAAATTGTTCAAATTGTGGGCCCTGAATCTATAATCTATGAAAGTTTAACTTTTTGAATGGAATTATGAAAATTAAACATATTTTCCATGATATTCTAATTTTTTGGAAAGGGTCTGTACTTTATATATCATTTGCACAGAGCACATTCATGTTGAATTTGCTCTTATTCCCACTTAAAATGTGTGGCCCACTTAAGCTTAAACTGGTCCGTATTTGGCCCCTGAACCAAAATGAGTTTGACAACCTTGCATTAAAACATCTTTTTAAAAATAATCCACAAAAAAAAAAACTGTTTATTGAGAACTTTAGTAGGACTGGAGCGAATCCTTAAAGAACATAGATCTAAGGTCAATAGATTAGATCATAATCACATGAATGGGTTATATTTGGCCCAAAGCTTTTTGTGCTCATTGTTAAAAAACACAAATGAGTGATGGAACTTCAATGGAGGCTTTAAAGAACCAAACAGTGACTTGGAGGATAAACCAATAATGTTGTAAAAGCTGTGTGTGGCCACACACACACACACACACACACACTAGGTGCTTTCTCTTTGAAGGCCAACCTTTGGTCAGTGCTGTGAGGGGGATTTACAGGTTCTCCTGCTCACTTTTCCCACAGCTGCTCCAACACTATGTGCTGGTGACAGCCTGAAGCACATTACTGATAAAACATCCCATAAATACCTGGAATACCACCTCCAAGCACTCACTTTAAACGTGTTAATATGGTTTATTTCAGTTCAGTTACCTTTATTACAACTGGTTGATGTGACCATGAATAAATCTGTTATTTATAACTTTAATTATCTTCATTTTTTTTTTTGCTAAAGTTCAATATAAAGATTGTTTTATTTTATAGATGTTTAAGGGAAACAAAGGTTCATTATACATTAGGATAGCGCCCTCTGTTGGATGTTAGAAGTATTGACACCAAGAGAAATGAAATAAGATCCTTGGTCAGTGACGTCATACTCTTTTTTTCTCTGGGGCCAAAAACAGAGAAGTTTGATCTCAAGTGGGCCACACATTATATGTGACAGGTGTCAGTCCCTGCTGGATCTTCACCAGAGTAATTACAATTACAAGTACTGTTACTTGATTGAAATTGTATTCAAATACAACTACAAGTAATGTAAGTTATACATAAAATACTCAAGTACAAGTAAAAAGTACATTAAACCAGTTAAAGTGATTTAGTGTGGATTAAACTTGGCACCAGTTGTGCCAAGTTAGACGGAATTAAACCAAATCCAATAAAATAAACCAGATAAAACCAAATGAAGGCGAATTGGACCAAATTAGATATTTATTAGATGTTTATATCAGTAGAGCTAGTAGTGTAAAATATGCATGAGTGAAGATATTGTGGGTGTTGTCAGTAGGGGTGTAAAAAAAAATAATAAAATCGATTTCACGATATATCACGATAATTTTTTGGGTGCCAATTATAAATTGATTTTTTTATTTAAAAAAATCGATTATTATTTTATTTTTTAATCAATATTTGTGTGTATTGTGTGCAATATTGCAGTGATTACAATGCTTTCAATGTGTTGCAATGGTTATTTCATGCACTTTATTTTATGATGACAGTGTGTAATACCTGTAATATGTATGTATGCAGACATTTTATTTTCATATAATTTGTTCAGATCTGTCTTTAAACTGTTACAATTATTTTTTCTTATTTTTGTGCATCGTCAGTAACGCAGAGTGATTTATCCTTAATGTTCTCACTTACAGTTGTTACAATGCCGTCATTATGTTGTCATGGTTACTTTGAGACTTCTACACAGTAGTTTCAGTGAAAGGAAACTTGTTGCACTTTATTTTATGATGGCAGTGTGTAACACTGTATTTTCTTTTTTTCAGTGAAAATGAGCAAAAACACTAATAATAAATAATAAATAGGATGTTTTGAAGCAAATAGTTTTGACTCAGTTTGTCCTCTGAATGATCAATATCTTCTGATGAACATATACAGCAACTTGATTCTTCATCTCTACATTTAATTTTGATATTAACTGGGTAGAATATATCGCGATAATATCGTATTGCGACTCAAGTGTCGTGATAAGTGTCGTATTGCAACATCCTTGCCAATCCTCATTTTTGGTAATAAAGCGTGATATGGTTCCCTTACATACAGTAAACATATCATGTATAAACTTAAAAAGGTAGAGACCAAATCTTGCACATTCGGAGCTTCATTTATTCTTAACAAAGGCATCTGTAAAAAATAAAAGGTTTGTCAAAATGTACAATTATTTTTTCAATAAAATATTACCAGTAAATTCAATTCAAAATAAAGACATTCTCAAGCTTTAAGTATAGTTACATTTATAAACTCTTATAATAACAGTGCCATGCCAAATGTGCCATGTGGGTAACAACGTAATAGGTAGAAACCCCGCCCCCACCTGAACCCAAGAAAGTGGGTGGGTGTTGGTCAGAAATGGCACGACTATGGATTACGTTCATATCAAACATCATTTAGAACAATAACCAATCTGAGCATTAGTACAGGGAAGAACAAAGCATCTATGTGTTTTATGTTGTCATTTTGTGTATTTTTGTCATAATTTTGTTTGTTTCTCTATTTGATTAATTTTGTATATTTTTGTTATTTTGAAGTCATGCTTTGTATGTCAGTTGTTTTCTGTTATGTCATTGAATTTCTTATGTTGTCTTTTTGTGTGTTTTTGTTGTTCTTATGAATATTTTATCATCATTTTGTATGGGTTTTTTTTTTATTGTTTTTTGCAGTGATTTTCTGCAGTAACTTTGGGGGCCCCGCACAAAATTAATCCGAGGGCTAGATGTGGCCCCAGGGGCTCCAGGGGCATGTCAGTCAGTTTGCATCCAACACAAACCATGAATATTTCCTTCCTACCAGATTTACACCTGCTGCTTTATATGCAAATACTTTTTAAACATAAGATTTACAAAAATCCCACAACCTGTTAAAATAAAAGCTAATGCATAATTTCTTACACAAAAAACAAACAAACATAGCCTGAGCGAAGTTAGGGTCTCCAATTTGCTGCGCTGGCAACCATCAAATTACAAGGCAACTTTACGGTTTATAAAACTATAAAAACGTAATGACCTGCTGCGGCTTTATGGTTTTCAAAGTTAGGTTCCCTTGGAATAGCTAAATACCTTTCTGTTAATTTGTTTCTTTTTTTTCCCTAAACCTTTGATTTGACCGCTGCGGTGAGATAAATGTTTATAAATCACAGGGTTTTGCAGGAGAAACACTTTCCCAGTGCACACAAGTGTGGTTTGCATGTGGAGCGTGTGCCAAAGCTTCAGCCAATGCCAATCATCAGTGAGAGCCTGTGAAACCCATGATGGATTTCACAGACATGCTTTTTTTCAACATGGGGTTTCTTAACAAATCCATTTAAGCCTTTATGTAGTGGGGTTAAATATACAGCAATGGTTTATCTTGTATTGGTCCATTTTGGGCCCAGTGGGCTTTACTGGAAAGTATGATACAGTATATATAATAAGGCAGAATTTCCCATTGGTATAGTCCTCCTTTATAAAGACATTAATGGTCAGGTGACTATATTTGAGCACTTTGAAGGTTTTAAAAATAATCTCTTGCAGCCGTTTAAAAATGATCAAAGAGTTGTTGCCACTGCAAATTAGCATTAATCTACTTTTCAGACACAATCTGAAAAAAATGTGACCAGAATTCTTCTAGAAAGAATTTATTCCTTTATGCAACAGTAAATCCAACTGGTTCAGCCATACTGGAATTTGTTACTTTTGTTTTATTTGTTCACTTTTAATCCTTATTCAATATAGTCATTGTTTTGCTTTCTTGTTTTTACTTTTACTTACTAATAATGTTTGCATCTTTTTTTTTTTTTTTTTAAGTTTTTCTTAACTTCTGTTAATAATGATAATCTTCACTTGGAGCCACTAAAACAATTTACCATTAAAGAAAGTAATATCTCTCAAAGGATTTCTAATTCTGATGAAATCTCAGAATTTTATTATTTTTTTGTGAAATGAGAACTGGCACAAAAACTAACAAATATGTTAACAAATAAAGCAAAAACTGTTTGGTTTTTTTTTAAACCATATAATTAGTTCTTAAATTATTTTTTATATTGTCTCCCTCATAGCATTTTTTTAATGCCATTTTGATGTTTTACAACAAGTTCATGTATTTTTATATAATAAATGTATATATATTTTAAAATTTAGAATTAAAAAAAATATTGTGAAAATAAATGTGTGGGCATAAAATGTCAAAATGGCCGCAAAAAAAAAAAAAAAAAAAAATGTAGGCACTTTTGTTATAAGGGTAAAGATAAACAGATTTTTGAGCAATCCAACATTTTGCCATCCCATCCAGCTATGGACATTGAAAAGCATACATTTGAGTATAATGCAAGTAGAATCAAACTAAATTGGATCAACAAATATTTTCAGATATTAAAATATTACTGTTTTTTTACTGTTTTACTATGTTCAAATAAAAAAAACTAGTTTTTCGATCAATAATAACGTCGTAATATTGCATTTTCCTACCAAATAAGTCTTAAAACTATTCCCATCGGTGACAGAACTGCCATGCAATGTACCTCAATTAATTTGCATTTATTAACAAATTCATTATTATTTAATATATTATTAATTTAAGGACATTTTGACACCATTTAATCGACCACATGAGTCATGTAAGATATTAAGATAATACTCCTCATTGAGACAAAGTGATGGAAAGAAAAGACACAACAATAACCCATAAAAAACTGGTCAATCAGTCGATTTGTGGATGGTTTGTTGTGTTTATTTGTCATTAAATAAACTGACATTTCTATTCTATTATTAAATTAAACAAAAACAAATCAAGAGAATCTTTGTATGACTTTCTCCATCAGTCCTTACTTGTTCATTGCATTCTTTCATACTCTGTAAGGACAAGAAGACAGATACAAATTTGTTTAGATTTAATAGTTCTATAGAAAAACATGTCGACTAACTCACAGTTCCCCTAAAAAAGCAGCTACACTAAAAAAAACAAAAACAAAAAAACACCTAAATTACAGTTCAAATTTGCACTCAATCTGTGGAAGTCATTTTTACCCAAAAACCATCGCACATGAACTTGACAGATGCAAGTATAAAATGAAAATAATAAATAAAATCAAGTTTGAAAAACGCATTTACCCTCTATTATTGTTAATATTCAGTAAGAAACCACCAACCTGCAAAGCATTCTGGGAAAGTTTAACACCACTCAGTTTTTTTTTGCTTCAAAATTACTTTAAAAATGTGAGTAAAAATAGATCAATTTAACCCACATTTAGTCATTTTACTCAGTTGTCATTTTACAGTTACATGAAAACTGAGTGAATTACAGTATAATTTTGTAGCCAAAGTAATAATAATTACTACACCTATACTACTTAATGAGTTTTTATAGTGAGTTTCAGGGACCTACACACACCTTCCATCTAATTGATCCTTTATCGAAAGCTTTTGAGGCTGATTTTCTATTATCCTGGTTGGAACATGCCATGAACCTCAAGGAAAATCTTATAATCACAACAATTTCTTAATAACTAAAACATGTTTTGAATAGTTTTCCTCACACACAGTTGGTCACGTGGGTTTGTGATGTGTGTGTCATTCTGTGCACACTCAGTGACGTGCTGTTAGAAAAACTCTTTCCACACTCGTTACACTTATACGGTCGTTCTCCTGTGTGGATTCTGGTGTGCGTCTTCAATGAGAACTTGAGAGCAAATCTTTTCCCACACCACATACACATGTACGGTTTCTCCCCCGTGTGTGTGAGCAGGTGGTTTTTCAGCGAGGTGTGGTATGGGAACTCCTGGCTGCAGTATTTGCAGCGGTACGGCTTTTCTCCGGTGTGACTGCGTAGGTGGCGCCGCAGGTCGGCGTTGCGGCTGAAGCTTTTCCCACACGTGGAGCAAACGTGCGGCTTCTCGTCGCTGTGGGTTTTCATGTGCGTGAACCGGTTTGAGGAACAGGCGAACGTTTTCCCGCACACTCCGCAGGTGAACGGTTTGGAGCCGGTGTGAGTGCGGTAGTGCCTGGTCAGGTCGGCGCCGCGGATGAATCCTTTCCCGCAGATCGTGCAGACGTGCGGTCTCTCATCGCTGTGGGTCTTCATGTGCGTTTCGCAGTTCGACGAACAATTGAAAGTCTTCCCGCAGACGTCGCACGCGAACGGCCTCAACCCCGTGTGTGTGATCATGTGCCTCTTCACCAGCTCCTTGGTGGAGAAGCTTTTCCCGCACGTGTCGCAGTTAAATGGCTTCTCGCCGCCGTGGCTCCACATGTGAATTTGGCAAGTCGTGAAATCTGGAAAGGTCTCGGCACAATAAGAACATTGGACATGTTCGTTCTCCTCGCCTTGGTCCATGCTTGTTGTGATCTCTCTGCTTACGCTCTCCTCCTTTAATCGTTCATTCTTTTCAAAGTTGTTAGAAAAGTCGTCTTCACAATAATCCTCCACCTGAACAGATTCAGCTTTGATGACGACTAGTGACACGTTTCCTGCAGGGTCGTCTTTCGTCGTGCACACTAGGCTTCTCACAAAGGGGGACTGATCCTTCCCATGGTCGCTTTTCTGCATGTTAGGCTCAGACACAAGCTCCTCCTCCTTCTCCTCACCAATGCTGAGCTGCACTTTTTGATCTACGATCAGATTAATATTTGGCTCACACTGGATCCCGGTGGACTTTGTCTGAAGAAATGTGTTTGGTTGCTGCGGTTGTTGGAGCTGCTGCCATGACTGCCCATCCAGCTGCTCCTCATCACCAGCAAATATCTCTAAACAGAAAATAAATCAAACATTTTGGGATTATTTGATGACTTCAGCTAAGGCAGTGCAATTAATCAAAATGTAATTATGATTTCATTTAACGATTACAAAAATAATAATCAAGAAAAAATGATTATTTGTATATATTGTAACACTTAACTTGAAGTTTTATACATAAGGTTGGCATTGCTCTGTCATTAGCATGAATAAGGTGTCAAATTATGACACCTTTGGAGCTATGTTGGCATTTTTTGGGTTCGGTGGAGGGATTTAGTGGGGTTAAGGTGTTAGGGTAACGAACGACACTTAATGACAGCATTCATGACACTTTATTCATGCTAATGACAGGTGTCATGTCAATATAATGACAGCCTTTATGTATAAAACTTAGAGTAAAATGTGACCTTTTTCTTTTTTCCAATTATACATGTTTTATTTGCTAAAAAAAAAAAAAGACTTCCACTATTTAGGATATCTACAAAGAATAAAGCTTGACACACACGAGAAAACATTTATTAACACCAACTTTGTTGTTTAACGCATTACACGCATATGCAAGTTCCTCCGTCCCACCCCTCTTAAAGCTAAAAAAGCCCTGCAGGCCAACACGAGGAAAATTGTTGTTGTGAACATACTTGGTTTTAGTGTTTAAATTATTTAAATGATTAAATGACATTTTTGGTTGACAAGTTATGCTGATTTCAATTATGACTAAATTAATCGTGTTATTTTATCGAGCAGCCCTAACTTCAGCAAAGTACAAGCAAGTATATAAAGCAATGTGTCTTTCCAAAGCACCTTATAGGGTCCGATAATTTCCACATTAACAGAATCGCGGACAGAATCATTAAAAATCGACCAAAAAAAAAAAAAAAAAAAAGAAATTCACTGTTAAACTCAAAGTGACATAATGTAAAATGAGCAGTCAGAATAATTCAAGCCAGTGCAACTTGTATTTACCTTTCTTATTTTTTTTGTTTCCTCACAGAACTTGAAAACCAATATATTCTGAAAACGTTGATGAATTATTTCTAAAAAATAATAATAATAATAATAATAATAATAATAATAATAATAGTAATAATAATAATAGTAATAATAACAATAATAATAATAATGTATAGGGTCCTAATCTTACAACAAAGCAGGATACAGTACAATACAACCAATAGACTAGAAAGGTTAACTATGGACTCAAAATCAAGTTAAAACAGGCGGAAACCTCACAAATTCAAAAAAAAAGTAAAAGCAGAAAAAAAATTTAAAAATATTTCAAGCTATTTTTTACACATAATGGGAAGAAACTTTATAGTTTAGGAGCCACAGCAATATAATCCACAGACTTGATTTGAATAGCACTGATCTATTTTTAAAACTAAAATAAACACATTTTGGCAGCAAAATTTACTTTGAAAATTACAATTTTATTCAACTAGCTTTATTCAACTGGGTTTTCTTTAAACTGTTCGAATAAATAAACGAATGCATGTTGTATCATTATTATTGGCCAGGAGAATAAAATCATAGTTTCTGATCACTTTAAACAAAAAAATAATAATAATTTCTTTAAATATGTTTTAAAATAATTGGCATGGCAAACCTGTTCTTTGTGGTTGTATGTGAGACTCAGGCTTTAATAAGCCGATGCTCAGCAGTCTCTGTTGTCGGTTGATTTCCTCTTCGTATCGAAGCACAGTTTGTTCAAAAAGTCTGAATATTTCCTCACCAGCAGCTGTGAGTCGCTCATTCACAAACTCTTTGAAAAACTGAGATTGAGTCATTTTATTCCAGTGTTTAAATAAAATAAGGACGCGTATGGTGTCTAAACTCCAACTACGGAACAATGCGAGGCTACCCGGAAGTGCACGAGCTTTGGTCCGTCTGTGTTTACTGTCCGGAGAGTACGGAAGCGTTTTGCATTCACTAATTTTTTTTAAATAAATCAGTTTTTCTGAATAATCCTTTTTTTCGGGGCTATTTTTTCTTGTGTTTTTCGGATATTTTTCCCCTGTTTTTCGGACTATTTTTTTTCTGAGTTTAGAGGGCATTTGAAACAACCGATGCATTTATTTATTTATTGAGAGCAAACAACTTTCAACTTGGTGTAAGACACTGGGAAATAGTTCTATCTTTAAGCCATATATTGATGGCATTACAATTAGACTCATACTACTTTGGATATTACTCCGAAAAACAGGGAAAAACAGAAAAGAAAATATTAGAACAGAAGAAAAAAATTACTCTGAAAAACATAAGAAACATTTTCTGTCCGAAAAACAGAAAAAAAGAGCGCCAAAAAACAAAACAAGAAAAAGTATTATTTGTTATTCAGAAAGAAAAAAAAATCTTACCAGTGAAAGCAATACGCTTCCGTGGAATTTAGAAGAAGAAAAAAACTGTTGGCCGAATATACACCAAAAACGAATAATTCGGACGCACAAAATAATATTTATGACTAAAACAAAAAGAGAAATCGTGTTTCTTTGTAAAAGTGCAAACGATGAAAAACGTTTAGCAGAGGATGGTTTCGATCCATCGACCTCTGGGTTATGGGCCCAGCACGCTTCCGCTGCGCCACTCTGCTCCCTGTTTGAAATTGGTGCAACATTTGATTATAAGGAAAATAATAATCATATTACTATATGACATTTGAGACCGTAATGTTTTACTAAAATTGAGATACTAACATAGATAGTTGACTTATTAAAACATTTTTTTCCCGTTTTCTTATTTTTGACATATACTAGCCAAGGATGGTAATTTACTGCCCCCTGCTTTTCATTGAGCATTATTGACTGGGCAAGTTTTCCAATTTTGCTCCCTCTCGTAAATAAATATAATTTGCATCAGAATTCCAGTTTTTGACACTGTTTACATGATTACTTTTAATTTAGTTTAACAGAAATATCTGCTAATTGTAGAAAAATATTGCCGTTACAATTAGTTTATTGTTGAGACAAGATATTCTCATGAAAAGAACAGATGACACTATTATTTAATAGTCATGCTCAGTTTTATTAGGCACTTTTACTTCTCATCCTCTTGATTTTGTGACCAAAATTTCATGTAATTTAGAATTATTTTGAGGGATTGTTCTAAATTTGGCCAATATTTAGAAAATTTGAGAGGTTTTTCACACATTGTGATTACAAATAACTTCAATCATGTGATATAGGCATGGAAAAAGTGCAGGCCCCTGAAAAATATTGTAGAGTTTCATTAAATTTGTGAATTTGAGATATCTACAACTGGATCATTTGGTCATTCACATATTGAATCATGATTTCTTTGCTATTTTCACTTTCTCCTGTGGACCATATTGGATGCACTAAAGAGCCGGATTTGGCCCCCGAGCCTTGAGTTTGACACGTGCATGATATATTGTTTCTTTTACACTGGTGTAAGAGCTTCTCTGTGTGTTCGAATGTGTGCTGATAAGTTGCTTCGCGATCGAAACACCTTTCCACACCGATCGCACGAATAAGGCTTTTCACCTGTATGAATTCTGGTGTGTTTCTTTAAATCCTGCACCAGACCAAAAGCTTTCCCACACGTTTTACACTGGTACGGCTTTTCCCCAGTGTGTATCCGCATGTGGCGCTTCAGAATGGAAACGTCTTTGAAGCTTTTCCCACATGTGGTGCAGGTGTACGGTGTCTCACCAGTGTGCGTTCTCATGTGGATCGACAGTCCAGAATGAGTTCTGAGACACTTCCCACACGTTTTACAGACGTACGGCTTCTCACCAGTGTGGATTCTCATGTGCGTCATCAAGTTAAACTTAGAGGTAAAAACTTTATTGCAAGTTTGGCATTTTAAGGATTTTGCGTCAGTGCAAATTTTGGGTTTATCTGGATTTCTTTTACCTGATACCTTATTACAAAGATTTTGGTTTTGGAAGTTTTTCTGTGCTACTCCAGAGTATTTAACTGATGTGTTGCCTTGTGAGTTCAATTCTGTTGCATTCTGAGACTGATCAGGCTTTAAGGTATACATAATATCTTCCCTCGGGGGACTTTTATCATATGAATAAGTCAGCATGTCGTTATCAGTTTCTAAGTTTTCATTCAGGCGGATGCTGAGATCTTCTTCTTCTTCTTTAATCCTTGGAGGCTCAGAGTCGTGTGTGTTTACACATGAGCTGCTCCCCTGGTGACAGAGTTCCTCCTCCTGGTGAAAGTCCTCTGTCTGCTGCAGCTCTAGAGTAGAAGCAAAAAGAATATAAAGTAATAAAGCAGTGAAAGCAAGTAAAAAACAAGTCCTAAAATTAGGAATATATGACTTAAAATAAGCTAAATAATCTGCCAAAAGAACAGGAAAAATAGGCTTACCAGGATTTTTTTTTAAAACAAGTAAAAAAAAAAAACTTATATTGCCTTAATTTAAAGTATTGTAGCACAATCAAAAACACGCACTTCCCTTTTTTTGAGGCAGTGTGCTGGATCAAAAAGTCCAAAGATTCTAAGAAAAAAGGTCCGCACAACTGCGTGGTTAGCTCCCAATTTCAGTTTTAATTTACATAAAAAAACCGTGACATGTCTGATGAAGGGCGGTCAGCCCGAAACGTCATGGTTTTTTGGTGTAAATTAAAACTGAAATTGGGAGCTAACCACGCAGTTGTGCTGACCTTTTTTCTTAGCATCTTAATTTAAGATACATCATCTTATTTAGATTTCCCCCAAAATATCTAATTGCCTCTGCCAACCTACCTCAAATTAAAGTTACTTAATTTAAATGTGTTATTTTATTTTATTTTTATTTTTAACTTGCATAAATGTTACAAAAAGATTGCACTATATATGTATGGCAATTGTTGACAACATATGCAGGAGGGAGGTTGGGGTTATAGCAACAAACCACGATTAAAAAACATGTCAATTAATTTATAGTATTTTTGACCAGATTTACTGCAATAGTTGGGAAATTTGTGATATTTACTTTTCTCGTAAAATTATAACATCAACGTTAAATCTAAAAGTTAGTTATTGTATGATCTAAATCTAAATACTAAATGTTAAATCTAAATGTGACGGGTGAAACTAAATATTTAGCAATTATACAAATTCACCGGAAGTGCCAAAATAAAAGCTCATTGACGCTATATATTTATATAAACTTGTATTTATCTGTATCATATTTACATATTTGTATTATATTTTCTTGGAGGTTTGCACTAGCATTTAATCCCTATTTAATTAAAAGTATTTTATTTAATTTTATTATTTAGTTTTCTTTTCCAAGTTTTAGAGTTTCTTCTTTTCATTCTAAATATTCTGAAACATCTGTAAAAAAAAAGAATAATAATTAAAATGAAATTAAAAAAAAGAAGCGATTCCCAACTGCGATAAATAAAGTATATCTGATTCTGATACTGAAAGGTTTCATATGACGAGATAAACACAGTTTGAGTGTTTTTAGGTAGTTTTGGGGGTCAGAATAATACTTTATTACTATGATATTAATTGTGTTACAGTATGAAGGGGTTAGGTTATTTGGGGCTAAATTTAAGGTTAGGTTAGCAGTATTTTAGAATTAATGATGGGATGTATTTTTGAGCATTTTAGTGGCTACAGACTGTGATTTCTTACCTTCATGTTTCCAAACACCGTCCATCAGTGAGCGCTGGCGTCTGATCTCCTCTTCATACTGAACCACAGTTTTCTCAAACACTCGGAAGATTTCCTCCGCAGCAACAGTTAGCCTCTCGCTGACAAACTCTCTGAAATAGTGGGATAAATACATTTTAGCGTGATTTACGAGTAGGAGTGAGAATATTTCGTGTCAACGATAGGAGCATCTTCTTCTGTGGTGAGTCAGACTAGACGCTTCATCAGGAACATGGCTGCCCTCTGCCGGTGGAGAATGATATCTTACTCTCTGTTAGCTCTAATTTAGCATTCTCTTTACTCTCAATGTCAGAACTACGTCGGCTACGTTGTCCGTGCAGTGATTTAATCGAGTTAAAGCAAAAACATTTATTTAGGACATCTTTATTCACTTTTGAGGGAAAATACACATTTCCAACAGGGATTTGTTTACTCTTATCTCGTGGCCATACCTTCAGTAAATACTAGAGTTGGGACAATACACTGAGTTCACGATACAATAGACGATAATGGGCTGACGATACAATATCATATTTTATTGAAAAGGAAAAAAAGACAAAAAAGAAAAAAAATGCTGTTGGAAAACTAACCACGCTTTTAATTGACTATAACTCTGGACACACATAGGTCTACTTGTATTTGTGTTGTATAAGTTGAATTGACTCAAACTTACTCAGGGTATGACTTTTTCAACTCAATTTGAATATAACAAAAAATTAATTAAAAAAAAACATAATTAATCTGGTGTCGCAAACATTAATCAGATGTTAAATGATTCAGTCTTCCATTATTATTGACAAACAGGTTTGGATTTTGGGCTTAAAGCAGTTTAATGTCCAACTCAACACTCATTGGCTAAAACTGTCCCCTCAGAGCATCCCACTCAGCCTATGGGCTTAATTAAAAACTAAAGAGAAATTATGAATCAGATTCTCACTTCTTAAACAGAGATGTAGTCCCCCTCATGAAACCACATGCCAGCGGTTTGGGGTCTGCCTATTAATTAATAAAAATACAAATAAAAAATCTGGTGCATCAATAGCAAAAGCATAAGCATGTCGCTAAGCAAAATACTTAAATACATATTTTAATCTCAAATATTAAGAAAAATTAAAACTTTGGCCTGAATAAATTAAAAAAGTTGAATTAAACTGAATACAATTTTAATATTTCATACGGGGGCAAAAAATCCTTGTTTTCTTTATGCTTTGATTTGCAGCAATCTGTTGCACAACGAATAAAAATGTTCTCACAGACACTTTATTGGCTTTTAGAAATAATAGGAATATATATATATGTATATTTTAATTCTCTCTGAATTTTGTTTTATGAAAGAGAACTTGTAAACACCAAAGGCATCTATTTACTTTATTATTTCATCTGTCAAATTGTGTTGTATAAAAAAATAAAATAATAATAATAATAATAATAATAATAATAATAATAATAATAATAATAATACAATTACATTAGTTGTTTTTTGTGTGCGAAAATATGTATTAAAAAAAACATTTTACTTAATTAATCTGAATCTGCAATTTTTATTTATTTATTTAGAAGTTGGATAATTCCTCAGATTTACCGCAAACTTGTTAACATAATGATCAAAATTTTCCCAATGTACCGCATCCTTTTTGCAGTGCACTACTTCTCCAGTACGGTAGGTGGCGCTATATCCAGCTACTCTTTGTTAATGTAAGAACAGAAAAAGACAGATGAAAGCTAACAGTGAATAGCTTAGCTTCAGCGAGTGTTAAACCCTCATAAAGTGTCTTAATGGGAGCTTTTTACTGTTCAGTTTGTAGACAGACAACTTTTACAGGCAAGGGACATATTTTCGGGAAAAGCCATCAGAGTAGACTCAGAGTGGTTCTGCTCAAATTTCTGGAAAAGGTAAAACATTATTTGTATTTCCCGTCGTGTTCGACCATCCAAGCTCAGCCACATTTATTATCTATCTGTGAACTGAGATATTTAGTTTTATACATTTACGCCTTCGTACTTACATGTACTCACCGAGAACTATTTTGGATTTTTGATATGGTTTCGTTATCATTTCTGTCCACACGTTGCCATTTAAAAACAAGGAAGTGTCTATTGATACGGAAACAACAACAAATAAAACCACATTAACAAAATATACAAAGACGGAATCAAAACTGACTAAATAAGCAACATTTTCAAGGAAAACGGAACAGATTATATAAAGCTATAATCTAAATAATACAGAGGTCACTCAAAAGTCAAATTTACAGTAATTTGGGACTTTTTAAAAGCAGGTTTGGATTGGACTAATTTTACATTGATTAAAAAATATTTACAAAATGTGGGGGAAATGGTGTCGTTTTTAAATATTTACATTTCTGAATAAAAAAAAAAAATGTGCTAAAACATAAATTAAGTTGAAAACAATTTTAATTTGACAAAACTCAAGAAAAAGAATAATCCTGTAATGAAATCCAAAACAATTTTGTGTGCTCATATGAAAAATAAATGCTCAACAGTCACGCTATGGATTTCACAAAAAGAATAATTACTCAAATCAATATTTATATTATAATACAGAAAGTATTACACAGGCAGATTATATTTAATAATTTAAAATGTATTTATTTCACCTTTGGAGCTACAGCAAACACAAAGATCTTGTCTGAATTTATTTAATAATTTATTTTCATCAAAATCCTTTTTTTTTTTTTTTCAAAGAAGCCGAAAAATATCTGGCTTCCTAATGAATTTCCCTTTTTTAAATTTTGGAAAATGAACATTTATATAAAGTAAACAAGGCTATTCAAGTGCGATGCAGTGACTGTCCTTCCACTGTTCTCACAATATGTGCCGAAAATGCATATTTTAGATCCTTTTATATTGTTTTAGATAACAAACCCAATCAAATTTATTCCTAAATTTATCTCTACTTCACACAAACACAGAATTTGGGTTTTTTGATGACAACATGAAAAAAAAAGTTGTTAAATAGCTTGCACTGAGCTAAAAAAAAAAAACCCGATATAGTCCACAGAAAAGATTATCATTATGTAGTATTTATCATCATATTCTAGTGGGGAAAAAAAAACACAGAGAAATGACCATCATTAGAAGGTACCAACATTAAATATTTAATATCATGTAGTTGGCCTTTAAAGCTTTTACTTTGTTTGAAGTTCATTTTTAATATATTCTTTCATATCTACAGGTAAAAGAAGCCCGTCGCACATTGAAGAAACCAGAAGTAGAGAAGTTTGATCCCATCAAACACAATCAGACATTCTGGTGTTACTGCTGCAGCTGTGAAATCCAAAGAAACGTCACAGATGGAAACATGACTGTCCTTTACGGAGGGCTGCTGGAACACATGGCCACGTAAGATTTATTTAATTACTTTTAAGTCAACGGTGCAGATATTATTATTATTATTATTATCAACGTATATAAATGTGAGCATTAAAGCATGTTAGTGGATTACCCCCTGCTTAACTAGTAGATTAAGGGATAAATAGCAGATAACGGATAAGGATATGCTCACGTTACTGGATAAAGTAACACACACCGTTAATCTCCAGGTTCAATTATATTAATTCCATTTCATCCAACGATGTGGAATTAGAGAAAGTATGTTTGAAATAAATAAATAGAATAAAATACTTTTAAACTTAATTTATTTTTGTTGTAGTAAATTAAATTAATGAATTAAATATAACTTTAGGACATATGATTGTACAGTGATGAGTGAAAAATGAGGAATTGATTTTTGGAGTTCAAGCTTGGATGATAAATTTAACGTTAAACAACAACAATGAAGAAAGCTATTTTTGTGATATTGCTATGAATTTATACTGCTGCTGCATTTTTGAGATTTCTAAACAGCAAGCTTAGGCAAAAAGGTAACTTATGGATTTAATTTTTTAAGGTTTGAGTTTCTCCTAGCTGTAAATATCATGTATAAACTCAGCTAATTATGATCATGGTGGAGGGAAAGGGAAGTTAGAAGCCCTAAGTGAGATAGAAAGCACACAGAAGTTTCAACAATGTTGAAAATATTGTCAATAATGCAGTTATTGACACCAAATTACCAAAAATTCCGGTGATGTCATTTGATTTGAATAGGCTGCCAGTGACTTCCGGGGTACAAATTCAGTCTTGCATGAATCACGTGATAGTGAAGGGTTTTGGACTTCCGCTGTCACAACTCTCTCTCTATACGGCTCTGGTTAGAAGTATTTCCAGTGCTCCTTGGTTATTGATTTTTGAATTTTTTTGTTTTACATTTTCAGTGCAGACCACAGAAAAAACACGCACAAGTTCTGGTGGGAAAATAAGGCTCATCCTAAGATCAGAGACAAGTTCATCGTTGCAGAAGAGGAAACAGAAAAGTAAGTCTGACGTGACAGTTAGAAACATTTTCAAAACTTGTAAACTTTTGTTTAAATGAACTATTTATATTTTTCTCAAGATTTAAAGCTGAGGTGTCAAAAGTGCTGGAATCATTTGTGGAAAAGGAGGATGACTACATCAAAGAGGTAAAAGAACACCAAATGTTTGTTGTTTTTTCAACTGAAGCATTTGTGAAGAACTTACTGCTCTTATGCATAAAAACTAATTTATCTCTTAAAAGGTTTTTTAAATAATGCAGTACATATTTGAATATTTAGACATGCTTGCTCAACTGTTTAATGCTCAGGTGTTATTTACTCATTTCATACAAGAAACATATATAAAGTTTAGTTATTTCAAGAGAATTAGTTGTGTTTTAAACTGTCTGAAGCAAACCCAAGCAGCTGATCTGACAGCTGCATTGTCTTGTGTACATGACTGGCTTAGGGATTTATGTCTCCTGTTGAACACCAAAAAAATGGATTGCATGTATTTCTCAAAACGTTACACCAAAAAAAAGTCGATCAAATGTTTTTCTTAATGGTATGGAACTGGATCTTGTCCAGGAATTCAAGTATCTTGGGGTTATCTATGATCCAACACTGTCGTTCAAAAGTCACCTAAAAAGTCGCATTATTTAATATAATAATAGGAATTTCCGTCACATTCGGAACAACCTGAATTTAAACGCTTTAAACATATTTTTATTCCTTGATAATTTCTCATATTGATTACTGCCTAACTAGGTCACTTGCGTACCCCATAACACTTAAAACCATAGAAACTGATTAAACTTAAAAGAGCATGTCTAATTTACAAGGTCCTGCATTCCCTCGCTCCCTCGCCTGTAAAGGAGTTTATTAAACATAAAGAATATTCTGAAAGGTCAACACGAGCCACCACCAGAGGGGACATGGTGATACCTCATAGACGTATTACCTTTGGCCGAACTGTACTATCTGTTCAAGGTGGAAACCTGTGGAATAGTCTACCAATAACACTGAGAGAATGCCCAACATTCGGCTCTTTTAAAGCTCAAATGAAAAACTGGTTCTGGTCAAATCAAATCTGTTCTCACTCATAGCAACACTGGGTTGAGTGCAATAGTAGAGCGATGTGTGCAATAGTAGGGTATGTGCAATAGTGAGTAGACTGCAATAGTGAGTAGTGTCTGGTTTGTGAATATGTTTTTTTTTTTTTTTTTGTATGAATGAAATGAAGTAACCTCATGTGTGGCATTATGAACTTTTGGTATTTGTGTGTTGTTTACTGTCTTAACAGATGGAAATTAGCCACTGGCTACAATCTGGTGTGTTTACATTCATGTATTTTTTTATTCATCTATGTCCATTAACATGCACTGTCCTGGTCACATAAATAAATAAATAAAACCCTCATTAGGCTGAAAAATGTAAACTAAATGGACAAAGTGTGGGGAGACATTAGCTGTTTAATACATTCTTAGAACTAAAAGGCTAGTGATCTCAAATGCCAAAATAAAATGCATAGGACATTTTTTTTTTTTTAAGGAAACAGATGTAGATTATTTGAACACATTCTGAAACATTCTACTAAGTATC
This sequence comes from Gouania willdenowi, assembly GCF_900634775.1. NCBI lineage: Eukaryota > Metazoa > Chordata > Actinopteri > Blenniiformes > Gobiesocidae > Gouania > Gouania willdenowi. The sequence continues at coordinate 7,661,883 of NC_041052.1, forward strand.
AGAGTAACTGAAGTAACTGTGAATTTCCTCTCTGGCGGGCTTTTCTTTTGAAAGCACGTTTTCGAAATGTTTAGGATTTCTATGGATGAAGCACAATAAAGATTTGCATGAAATCCTGCACAGCCATGTGATTAAGTAGCGCAAGAGTTTGAACAAGATTAGGAGTGAAATTTAAGTTAAATTCTTCACAGTTTGCCATATTCACTAGCTAGACATTTAGTCAGCTGTTTTGTGGTGAAAAATATCATTTAAATGCATGATACTGTCCCAAAACACGCATGCTTGGTATTTCTGTTATATTGGGGCCTGATTTTTTAAATGGAGAGAAATATCAGGTTAAAATTGCTTTTTTCGGTCAGTATGTTCAGATAGCCGTTGCATCCATCTCTCTCCAAATTAGGGGAGGTATTTTATTTTTGAAAGAAACTTTTATTTTGACAGGCATGCTGTGAAATACATATATAGATTTTTGTTTTTAAAAAGATTATACATGTGTGTTTTGTTGGTTGAATTAAAAAAAATGTGGGTTGTGATTTCATGACCGAGTCCCAGGGTAAGCCCAGTTGAGAACCCCTGATTTAAGCGATGGAAAAGATCAAGTTTCGTGAACAACTTTCCTAATTGTTTTCTTCTTTTTTTTCTTTCTTGTGCTTGACGACAGGCTGCCGATCACATCCGAGCGCAGGAAAAGCACCGTCAGGAGGTTCTGCAGTCTCTATCAGAGGTTTGTTTTCCATGGAAGCTGTAGCAGTATCCATCACTGTGGCTTTGAACTTCATTTTTTATGTACAATTCCAACAATGCAGGTTTAGAGTAATCCAATAGAAATCCGTGGGTTATGTAACAGGGATGACTGCTGAGACCATGTGTGTTGGTTTAGGAGCTAAGTAAGGTTTAAATGTTACGCTATTGTAGTGTTTAATGGTGATAACAGTGAAAGCTTAGCTGGACATGGTTAGATGTTTCTTCCTCTGTGAAACCCTGTTGGCGTTTCCTGAATCAATGTCAGCATGAAGCAGTGCTGGAGAGATTAAATGGAGGCAACACCATTGCTACATCAGTGGAGGATTCTTCAAGGTAGGAAATACTAATCTTTTAATGACGTGTGTCATCAATGGAACTGGAGGTAAATTGTGGTTTGTTTGGGTGGTGGTGGTGTTGTCATCCTGAGAGCAGCACTCCATTTATGACCCAAGAAACTAATCAGAGGGCAGGAAGCAGCTTCATCAGCAGGGCAAGTGAAGGACCGTGGACTGCAGCAGGCTTGACTTTCATTGGTTACCAGGTGGGCTTATTACAGCTTGTGATAATAACTTAGGAAATTCATTCTGTAATACTTAAACAAGCTTTCTTCTGTCACAGGATTCATCAAGCAGTGGAAATGTTCATACAGGTATACTGTTTTGACTTTGTGTTATGATGATGAATGATATGATAATGCATGGTTCTTGCTGATGTTGTGATGTCGAAACACAGCGTAGGGGGGCTTTTCTGTTGTTGTTTTTTTTTTAATTGGTACCGTTGTAATAATTGTTGCACACTTGGACACAAAAGGGACTTCCAGGCGTGCACGGGTTTAAACTCTCTTTTTAATCTGCATAGCCGTGAAACACATTCATCAGTGGCACCTTCTATTTACTAATGGCGATTTGCTCAGATACCTTCCCCTGATGACCCGAGGACCCCTGCAGCCACACTTTGTAACCGTAATTACTGTCCAATACAAACAGTGCTTCAAATTGTACGTAACATGTAACGACACATCAAGCTGCTCGCAACTGATCGTTCCACATCCGGGCGCACCATAGACTGTAAAAAGAATGGACGATGCACGCTCACGGGGAACTGAAGCTTTTTTTTTTAGAGCTCCCCCTGCTGACTGGCTGCATTATAGGCCATAAGCCCCGCCTCCTCAATATTAACAGATGGGATGTTGGTCAAACTGTAAAGTTAAAATACTCATCACATAATTTTTTTTCAAACTTAAACTCTGCTGTGATCATTTGTTATCACCCTACATTGTGTTCAAATGCAAATTTTTCTGTGAAGTTTGTTTTAAATAAGTTATTTGAGGTTGAAAAACAGGTTTTGACATCATATATGACTGATTGACAGCCGATGATTGGGCAGTACGCAAAATGGGCGGGGCGTGCTACTAGTGCTCCTCCCGCCGGACCCTGCTGCGCAGACTCTGATTCCAAATTACATAAAAATTGCAAGATGGAAGCGCCCCTACGCACCGTATTTTGTCTTCAAGAACATTGAGTGGGAACAGCTACAGTGCACGCCCACTGGGGCGCACGAATGTAAATAATGTCAGGTTAAAACGGGTTTCGACTTAAAGAGACATAGACTTTATTTGGGTCGAACGGGTTCGGGTCCTGTTCTGTCGAGCTCGGACCTGGTTAGGTCTTGTTTTTTCGGCCCAATTAAAGTTTTACTGTGTGCATTCTCCGCTTTGTAACCCATAATTACCATCAAATATATACGGTGAGCTTCATAATCTAAGAAAAACGACCAGCAAAATTAAACAATAGAAAAATATTTAATGAATGAGTTGGGGGTGTCTCCATAACATTCCCAGTATAACTGTGGGTCCCACAGAACACCCAATTTAAATGTGAAAAAATGGGCAAATGAGCTGCTATTGTGTAGCACTTTGGGACTACATTGGTGGTAGCTCTGTATAAATCAAGTTCATTTATCAATTCAGCAAAAAATGTTTTGGCTTTAAAGTAAGGTTGCAACAAAGTTCTAAAAAAAATGTATCTTTACTTCACAAAATGCAGTGTTTTAGATGGTTCTAAATTTCAAAATTCTCTGGGTGCAATGCCCCCGGAACCCCCTACAACACTCGGGCCAACGGTGCTCGCTCGCTCGCCACACAATCTCTCTACTCTGTGAAAAATTATAGGTGAGAACTCTGTAATGGATGAATGTACTGCATATGTATAGATATATCGGTTTAAATTGTAAAAATTAGTATAAGTAAATATTTAACATTAATGTGTTTCAAGGTGCTGTTCCTCCATGGCTGCAGGAAGATCCTGGAGAGGGAACTTCCAACTCTGCGGCACAGGCTGAGATCGGCCCATCTCTCCAAGACTTCCTCAGACAGAGTAATCCATTCATTTACTGCTTTTACCTGCCAATCATAATAAAGGGCATGTGTGTTGGAGCCAGTCTTTAAACAGGGCAACAAGCCAAGACACAACTGGATGGCTGGGCGGAGCTAACTTTCGGACAAGCATAAATGCGTCATTTAACGATTCCAAACTGTGTAACATACAGACTCACAGAAGATAATGTGTTTAAGTCTTGCTGTACTTATCAAGTAATCTTTTATGTAAAGTCTGGTTTTTTTTGCCCGTTTTGTGTTTAACCAGAGGCGCAGGAGAAGCTGAAGAAGCTTCCTCCTAACAGAGTCGGGGCCAAATTTGATCACAGCTCTCACACAGACGCCAACTGGCTCCCTTCCTTTGGTCGAGTGTGGAACAGTGGCCGACGCTGGCAGTCCAGGTGAGTCAATACAACTCCTGTTGACTCGTGTCAAATTAAGTTCAACACCATGCAAGATCCTTTTCTAATATCAGCATATAAATATGTCGTCAAAGGCTAATAAGTGTGGAAAGCTGTTCATCAGTGATGTCAACCATAGTTAAGTTACTACTGCTCAAACTTGGTGCACATGTACTCATGATACTTTTAAAACTCGTTTAAAAATCCTTTTATATGCTGTGGCTTTTAAACCGGACTGAGAACAGGCATTTCTGTATTTTTTATTTATTTGATCTCATTTCCTTTACTTACTTACTTATGACCTCTGTACAGCACTTTGGTCAATGTCTGTTGTTGTAAAATGTGCTCTATAAATAAAATTGACTTTACAATTTTGTTACAATGATAATAATGGCTTAGATTTATATAGCTGTCATACTGGTGGTGGTAGGCTACAATGTAGCCACAGCTGTCCATACTGACGTGGCTGCCATTTCGCGCCTACGGCCCTCTGAACATTCATGCACAATTCATACCCATTCATATGAGGCAATGTGGGTAAAGTGCTTTGCCCAAGGACACAACGACAATGACTTGATTAGAGCGGGATTTTAACCCCCAATGACCCACTCTACCACTGAGCCATGGTCGCCCCATGTTATTGGTAGTATAAGGAGACTTGAAATATGTTACCAGTAAGAACTCAAAGATTTACGAGTACCTAGTACTAGTAAAGTGTTTTTAGTGTACTATTATAGCTAAAAGATTCACCACTATTACTAGTAGGAGGGATTATAACCAAATCCAGCTCTCTGATTGGTTGTAATGTCTACGAAAGCCAATGGCAAGCCTGAACTAGCTTTTCACAGCCCCCTGATTACAATATAAAACTTACGAGTGACATGTTTTGCTTCTTTTGTACAAGTGACACATTTCTTTTTCACTCGTCACACTTTTAAAATTACGAGTAAAATGGATTTGCGCACTAGTGAACCAAAATTGAGTACATGTACTCCAAATTTGAGCTTAACTGTGTTTGATTTTAAATTTATACTCAAAAGGCTTTCCATAAATAAGCTCACATTTGTTAGGAAATATATAGTATAAAGGCGCTTAAGAGTGCAAATATAACACATTTATTTAGTTGAAGTATTTAAATGCTATAAATAAAGATTCATTTTAAAAAAACAACCCATTTGTATTCTGCTATGGTGCTGTATGTTGCATTTGAAAAGTAATGTACCTTCATTTAGTTATCTATAATGCTGAAGTGCCAGATTTTCTAGAGTTTCTGATGGGGTTTTTTTATTTCCACCCATCTTAGTAATCTTTGCTCATCTCTTTGTGTGAATGTAATTTTCTCCCTTGTCTAGGCATCAATTCAGACAAGAAGAAGGACAGAAGAGCAGACAGAAGAAGAAGAGGGAGCACAGCACTGAAGGCTCAAAGAAAGCTAAATTTAACTAACAATTGTGTTCTTTTGACACTTGACTGACAATTCTGTGTGAGGATGAATTCTCCTTGAATTTGTTTGGAGTTGAAAAACGTATGAATCAGTCAGTAACATTGTAAATTGATGTTAATGTTTTTTTTTTTTTTAAATGTTTTTTATTGTTTTGCATTAAGAGAATTTGTGTAACGCAGACATTTGAGCAACTCTGTTACTTTGTACTTATCAATCTGCACTATTTAAACATTATGTGAATCAGAAGTTTGAATCTATTCTTGGATTTGGTGCTTACTTTTTTTTTCTTCCCACACTGAAAAAAACAAGTATTTTAGGTGAAAGTTCTAAATTGATCAGAGGAGGGAGTGTGTTTTTATACGCTTTATTAATAGGTAAATGCAGTACTGCAGCTTCATATGATTTTTCTTATCAATAAATCAATTTCTTTTTTTTTTTTAGTTGGATGTGATCCAAATAAATGATTATTTAACTAGGTAGCGAACATGATATTGTGGTATGAAAATAACATGTAAATTACAATTTAACCAAAAATAATCTGGAACCAGAAGAGACTATTTATACAGTATAAAGGGAAGGACATATCTATAAAATGAACAATAGTAAGAACAGGGCACTTTGTGATTATCTTGATGCTAACACTAAGTAGCAACATGGTAAATGGAACGGGCGTCTGTATTATACATTTCTATCAACTTTCAAATCTTCATTTGTTTCCTGAAAAGTTTAACTTCCCTTATGGGAAGACTAACCTTTTTCAGTGAAGCTTCAAGTAATTCCTGTTTCCACCATACATTTAGCTAGGGTAATGCTGGGTATGACCAAAAATACACATTATATACAATATAAACCAACACATTAATCAGCCTACAAAGATATTCTGGAATAACCAGAAAGAACACTGAACTTTCTCATCCAACAACAGTGTCTGACATAACAAAGCACTTCAGAATATTTTTTTTTTTTAAATCCCATAAACAATATACTGGGAAAACTCTTAGCAAAAATAAGACACCTTAAATGCAGAGGGTGGTCTGAATTTCAGGCAAACCCAACTGATTAAGTTAGTAAAGTGCAGGTTTTGTTTAAAAGGCATTATGTCCCATTATGTTGAGCGTAAAAATGGTAGCCCCTTTCAAATACACAGGTTCATTGTGTAGTAAGTGCATTACTCCCCTTCCCAATGGAGTGTATCAAGTAGGGGTGGGACGTTATATCATGCAACAAGATATCGCAATATTAAAATTCTATTGTTGATAGTACAGAAGCGGTATTGCGATAAAGGGGAAGTTGAAGCATACCTTTTAGTCTGGTCTGTATGAGGAAGAATTATACAAATTTATCTACAACCATCATATTTGGCATACTAGTAGTTTTTGACCTGCTGAATTCAAATCTGCAAGGAGCTGGAGATAATTCCCAATAGGGTCGCCATGTTGGACACGTCAAAATGTTGCACCCAAAAACAGGTTTTTATGTTACTAGCTAACCAAAAGTCCATAATTAAAATCAAAAACACTTTTCTAAAGTTTTGGACCTCAGGGATTCTAAATATGATGCCTAATTGATAGTAGGCAGTACTGGCATCACCATATTGGAAATTCCAATATGGCCACCTGTGAATATTTATCGTTGAACATTTACGACCAAAAATATCTTTGATTTTACAATAAAATAAAAGCATTAATTTTTTCCTCCAATCAAAAAAATATGTCTTGTGTCGTGAGCGTGAGCCCAGTATCGTGAACTTTATCATCCCACCTCTAATATGTAGGTTTCAGTCTGCTTCAGGTAAATGGGCGTGGGGCTCAGAGCAGCTGCCATGGAGAGATAGAAGATGCAGATGAGCTATTATTAGATCTGACAACATGGCTATGGGGAACTCAGTAAGAAAACATTTAAAAAGATGCTGAAAACAAAAAAATACAAATGTCAAAAATCCTAAATCAGTTTAATGGTGTGTTTTATTTTCATTATTGGGAAGTTTTTCCTTCACATTTCAGTGGATTTCTTGTACAATGTGAATAGATGTGGTGAATGTCATAAGCTACAGCACAAAAGCCATCCTTCACTGAAGCCTGGGAGGGGACAAAATACACGTGTACTGGGAGGAGCCAAGGCTAATCTATTAGCCAATAAGAGTGGCGAATCGTTGAATAAATCTGCATGCTTCTACAGGGACGTCCGTTCTAAACGTTGATTGGCTACGTGAAAGGAAGCCGACCAATCGGGTAAATGACAGGAGCTCAGCTGGAAGCGTAGCCCCGCCTTTTTTTTTACATGTACCAGCAAACCCCGGAAATGCTGGCACTTAAAGCGACAGAGGAGGAATTTGAGGCGAAGGTTGGAACAACGAAAACAGCTGCGAGAAAAAAAAAAGAAAGAGAGAGAGTCAAAGAAAGGAAAGGACGGTGTCCAGTCAACCTTCGAGCGAGATTGGAGACACGACAGAGAGGAAGAACTGAGCTGAAAGTGTCCTGGTGTGATTTTTAACAAACAACGACTTTATGTAGCTAGAAACTGTTAACGCAGCAGCGATAAGGTAAAGGCCAAACCAGTAAACGGAAGGGACGCGTCACCTCTCTCTGTGCTTTACTTCACAACGAGCATCTTTATTTTCCAGGTAAGCATGGTCGTCTTTTGTAATCACATCTGCTATACTGACAACCTTTGTCTAGTTGATAGTATCTTCGACATATTTAATTTTTCCTCTTAAAAATATGGGTGCATCATTACGTTTTACACTTGTAGACTTGTTATTTCCCAATAATGACTGTCTGTGGCTGATGAAACGTAAAAAAAAAAATCCATGCTGATCCAGCTATGGAGCTGACAGCAGCTTGCAGGGTGTACAGGGGGCGTTCCCTTTGCTTTGTCTGCTTCCCTCATGTCTGCACTGATGGAAGACAAAGTGATCGGAGATTAGAATGCCATAATCAATCGCCAAGGCACATATTTTACAGTTATTCAAGTGCATTTCCCTCATAACTGTCCTCCTGGGATGGTGCATATTATGTGTGCTATGAAGGAAGGAGGGGTCAAACAGCCCCCTGTGTGTGTGTGTGTGTGTGTGTGTGTGTGTGTGTGTGTGTGTGTGTGTGTGTGTGTGTGTGTGTGTGTGTGTGTGTGTGTGTGTGTGTGTGTGTGTGTGTGTGTGTGGATTCATGTCATTGTAGCTCAGTGGGTGGAGTGTGCTGATGATCACTGTAGAGAGGATGGCTAGGGATGGTATTGTTCTCATAGATTGGATGTGGGACTAGTTGCATTGCATCATGGACACCCACTGCCATGTATGGATTTCACATTCAGAGTATGTTATAATTACTCTGTTACCATGTTCATCTGCAGTGCACTGACACCCTATTGTGTTGAGGATGACATTGACACACATAAAGCACACGTGGATCTTGTCTCCTACTGCACCCCCCACCCCCACCCCTTACAGCACATGTCCAAGTGGGAATCCACCAGCTGTCTCACATGTATGCAAATACCTGCATTGCACAGTGCACATCATCTATATGTATTCATTCACACTGCAGCATCCATCTTTGAATCATCTTCTTTTTTCCACTTCTCTCGTGCTTGTTCATGCATTGAATGCTCTGACCCCCACCATCTCTCTGTGTGAGTCTGGGAGAAAGCAGTGGGCTTTGTCCTCAGCTGAGTGTGACGTCATAAGGCTTTTCTGTAACCAACCTGGAAAGAGAGGCCCTTAACTGTTCAGCAGCATAGCAGGTCTGGCTTTAGATCCACACACATGAAATACTGATTCAGAGCATTCACAGCTAAAGGGATGGAAGGAGAGACTGAGCTGCTCAGAAATAGCTTTTCTTTTCTAATAGAAAGTGGCTGAGGAGTTTGGTTTAAAAAAAAGTGTAATAAACAGTGTTATCATTAATTAAAAGGTATTAATACGTAAGTATTAAACCTAAAGTTGGATAGAAATAACTTTTGTGTATACTCTCTTTAGACACGGGCGCTATACAAAACCTATACCCAATGGTGGTTATATAGATTAAAGATACCCATATTACACACAACCTGTGCACACATTATATTAGGGCTGGACGATATGGACCAAAACTCATATCTCAATATGTTTTTCTCAAAATGGAAATATACGCTATGAATAACGAAATTTTTAATTAAAAAAAACTTCTGGGTTAAATTTGCTGATGCAAAACACTACAAAGGCACATTTATTAACAACCAGTGGCACTATATGTGCCATTTTTGGCTTTTTCTTCTATATGGGACAGCTGTGTGAGTGAGTTCTGTAGTGTGGCTTGTTTAGGGGAAAGTCTGGGTTAACATGCACTGAGTCAGTAAACTATCTAACTGAGCTTTTCATGCTGTTCTGAGTAGATGCAAAAGCAGCGACTCCTAAAACAAGTATTTTAATACAAAATAAGCTATAAAAAATATATAGGTGATATATATCTTGAATCTCGATATATAGCCCAGCCCTACATTGTATATAGTATATACATACAAAATAGTATTTTGAAACATATCCCCCCCCCACCCCTTCAAAAAGGTCTCTGAGAGGCTCTTGACATCTGCTCATAGAATATCCATGTCAAATTACAGCCCAGTTCAATGAGTATTAACAGAGGATTTGTCATTTGAAGAATGGGGCCCCCGTGCCCACGTAATGGGCCCCATTCATGTATTGGTATGTATCAATGATTCGGTACCACCAACTGTCGCAATATTTGACTGACAAATAATTGAGAAAATTACTTTAATGGAAATTGCCAAAAAAAAGGGGGTGGCCCCCTAATCGAATTGTGCAAGGCATAATCAGAATCTACGTTGAATTACCTTTGAAACCATATATCACACGACTATGTTCCCATTAATTTGGAAATTACCAGAAACAAGGGGTGGGCCCCCGGGCTCCAGTTTAGAAAAAAAAGGACTCAGAGCATTTCGTCATATTCATACCAAACTGCATACCGATCTAACGAGAACTAATGGAGGAGTAGTAGAATGGTATGTGTCAATGATTCGGTATCATCAACCGTCGTAATATTTGACTCGCAATAAATGAGAAATGGACTTTCTTTTATTTTACTTAAATCGAGCTCCGAGTGTTGATTTCAGCCCGATCCGTTCATGAATAACAGAGGAGAAGCGATTTTAACAAGTGCACACTACCAGAAGACGAACAACAACAAAGTGAGTGGTGTTTTGAGTCCGGTAGTCCAGCCTGAAAAAAAGCTAAAGTTGGCTTCTCTTACCGTATCTGCAATTCATAATTATAATAATTTCTACTTCATCTGCTCATTTGTGACAAGCCTATTTTTAAGGCAAATGAATACACCTCCACTGCCACATGTCGTCCCACTTTGTGTGATCTGGAGTAGGGATTCTCATCCGTACCTGGCACTTGATTAGTGTGTGTTGTATGAAGTGGGGGTGGCTTTGAAAGGCCTCAATTTGATGAAGGCTTGATGTAAGCTCTCCAATGGCTCTCTGCAGGATTTGATGTCAGAGATTACAGATGATTATGTAGGTTAGGTCTCTGTACTCAACACTGCTCATAGGCACTATATTGATCCCGCCATGTGTATTAGTAACTGTATGTGCCAGCACATGTTACTATTATTATGAGAACAAAATTACCTCTCCTGATTGCAGAGCAATTTAAACATGAAAGATAGTAGTACAGTACAGTAGATGTGCTGGCACATCAATGACAGTGAATCTGCATGCTTCTACACTTGTTTAAAAAGCAGCTTGCAAAATGGTGCCAAGTCACCCACATGGACCAGGATGTCTTTGATTAAAATGTTGTTTTCCTTGATCTTTTTGATAGAAAAAAAATCAATTGTGTCTTTAATTCAAAGGATTGCTGCAGAACAACGTATGCACTGGGGCTTAATATCTATATCGGGGTTGGGGTCAATTACATTATTCAGGTACAATTACGTTTTCAATTACCCACGTACAATTACAGTTACCAGCATTTTTCCAATTACAATAAATTATAATTATATTTTTATCCTCAGAAAGTCAATTACAATTATGTTTTCAATTACAAAAGTTCAATTACAATTAATCACAATTACTGAGCATGAAATAAATTCCCTAATAAAAGTTAGCCTTCCTCTTGTGTTAGCTTTCTGTTAGCATATTTTATGATAACGGGTCCTTAATCAGCTGCAAAATACACTAAAAACTAAAATACCCCTCGATTTAAATTTTTTTTTTAAATGGTAAAATGTAGGAAAGCTGGATATGAAACGCATTTTAATAATTGGTAAGCAAAATATGTGTAGAACTGTACATAGAACTGTAACATGGTTCCCAGTTTTGCGTTAAATCATAATTGACAATTTTAATAGAATCTTCGTACCAATTACAATTTAATTATGATTACAAAAGCAACATCATTTTTCATTTGCAATTATTATGCCATAAATGTAAATAATTATCAATTTTGCGATTACAATTATAAATGACCCCAACCCTGATCTATATACCATTGACTTTTTCATACCTCATTTGTCCAATTCAGATAACCCGGTACTCTTTAGAATTGTTCTTTTTCAAATAAAATTAAACGCATACAAATAAATGATCACAAATATTGTGGTTTTATATTTAGCTGTAAAGGTCAGGTGATTGAATTAACAGTCTGTATCTATAATAAGACTATCTGCCAATTCTTATTGACAAACAGGAACACTTCTGTATTTCCTGTCTATTTGTGCTTGGTAATTCTCACTCATTATTACTCAAGCCAGGAAAAGCTATCCGAATCATGGAGGGTTGGAGTCTTGGGTGATTTATCATAAAATATTTAACAGAGGTTTATCTCTATTTTAATGACTTTCACGGATGCAAAAGCTGTTTGGTTAGACCTCTTGTGAGTACCAATTCTTATTCCTCTGTCAAATTAAACAGGTTGGTCATACTTTGAGCTGATTGCCACTTTAAAGATGCTTTAAAGTAGTGTACTAATTGATTATTTGCTATTACGAGTGATAGAAACTGTTGAAAGGAATGGAAAAAAGGTGTTTCATGAGTCATCAGATACTTGATATTTAATAGGAAAAACTTCTTGTTGTTTCAATTGTTCATGGAAGTTAAAAGCACTTCTTCATGGAAATGTATTCCTTAAAAATACCCATAACACACTGGCACAAAGTGACAGTGAGGATATTGTATATTTCATCTTTACTGTAACCAAGCTGACAACAGCAGTTCAGAGAGGAAGAAGGGAAGAATGGCCAAACCTCGAGGCCACCTGCTGAATAAATCAGTGTGGTTTGACATTACACCCTGACAAGTAAAGCACGGTTAGATCCACTTTTATCTCTGGCTTGAACAAACTTTGCTAGCACTGCTTGTACATGCACATGTATACGTGTCATTGGTAGAATAGTGGGAACACCAGGTTATTGCTTTACTCATCTCGACTCAGTTGACAATGAAGAAGAAGAAGAAGAAGAATCTTCTGGATCTGATTTGGTGTGAAATGTTTGGTTTTGTTTGTAACTTGGATGAATACATGCATTATTATCACATGTAGGCTAGTGGTAGTTGGTTTGTTAGACACGACTTAACAGAAATGACTGGATTTGGGTTTAAGTTTTAATTAGACATTTTGGAAAATGTAGGTCAAAGCAGAGTTTTCTGAAACATGCTCAAGAAACTGACACTGCTTACTTCTCATTCTGTTGTGTATTGTAATCTAAACTCATACCAACCCTGAGGCTGGGCTAGGGTTTAGTGGGGCCACACCATCTGTTCTGGGGCACCCTTTTCTTATTGTTCACTGAGGGTAGATTTTCACAGGCACTACTCGATTGAATACTTTGGGGAGTTATGCTGAGAGGAACCATCAACTGAACCAAGATGCAAGAATAAGATTGCTGAAAGTCCTCTGATACCTATTCATATTTTCTTTTTTTAATAATTCCATTGATGCTATTTTATCCATTATATATTAGATTTACTTGAGGGAAGTTGTCGGACATCAAAGAAATCACAATGAACCAGACTTGTGTACCTCGCCGAGATTTCCTCCTTGCTATTCTACTCAATCTTCCCCCTCTTGTTTATTAATATGTGCAATTTATTTCACCCCCTCCCTCACCACCGGACCCTTCCATCTTTCATCTAAAATTCTACTTTCTGTATTGTTTGCCACACCTCTCCATTTCATAGGGTTTCAATGACAAGCCTGCGTCTTTGTATGCTTCATTTGTCACATAAATTGACTTCCCCTCAGAAAGATGGACGGTAGTCTTTAGGATTAACAAAACGCAAGTAATGACTTTTAGTTAGTGAACCAGAATATAAATGAAGTTTGGTTTTTTTTTTTTTTTTTTTTTTTGCATTGATATCTGCATTTTGGATACCTGGAAGAGCGGATGGAAGTCTGTTTTTTTCTGGCTATTTATCTTGTTTCAATGACTGTCAAGTGGACACATCCTTTTCTATCAATATAAAAATGCAAGATTTTTTGGGATTTCAGTTGTAAAAAAAAATTGCCACCACAGTGTGAGTGAGTAAGGGAGTAGTTTTATAGATTCCATTAAATGGTAAATGGTAAATGGACTTGATTTTATATAGCGCTTTATCCCCACACTGAAGCAGTCTCAAAGTGCTTTACATATCAGCTCATTCACCCAATCACTCTCACATTCACACACCAGTGGGACAGGACTGCCATGCAAGGCGCTAGTCGACCATTGGGAGCAACTAAGGTCCGTGGGATCCTTAGTGTGGAGCTACAGAGTCTCAGCGGCTCTGTCTCCACCCTCTCCTCTGCACACACCCAACACAGCATAACGTGGATGGCTGTTCATCATAGGAATGGGATCCACACAAGGTTCCTGCTGCTTAACAGAAGGTTTTCCTTGCCGCCATGATGAATTCATGTTGGGTGTGGGATACATATGTATGTGTATATACGTATATATGCATATGTGTGTATCCATAAAATGAAGAGTCCGTCCTTAAGACTGCTCTACTGTAAAGTGCCTTGAGATACCATTGGTTATGATTTGGCGCTATACAAATAAAGATTGATTGATTGATTGATTGAACTTAGGGTTCAGTGTCTTGCCCAAGGACACTTCGACACATAGTCAGGTACTGGGATCGAACTCCCAACCTCTCGATCAGAAGACGACCCACTACCACCTGAGCCATGGTCGCATTAGAGCCAAACAAGTCTTTCTTTTTTTCCCAAGCAGAAGAGTCCTTTTTTAATTTGTGTCTTCATGACACACACACACACACACACACACACACACACACACACACACACACACACACACACACACACACACACACACACACACACACACGTTCATTGCTTGTTTGGTCATTCTCTATCTCGACTGTATGTTTAATTTAGTGTTGCAATAGTTTACACTAGGGTTTGGGTCAGATGCAGGACGTTAAGTCCTTGTATAGATCGTAAGAGGCGAATGGATGTGTGTTTGTGGGATTGACCTCGGGGATTAACCCTTGTCAGACCTCTTTGTGTTCTTCATTCTGAAATACCTCCAAGAGGTTTGTGGATGAGACGCTTCATTATCCGGCATCATTTATGCTGTTGAATTGAATTGATCATTTGCTGTGAAGACTATTGAGAAAGTGTTTCGCTCTGGTCCATCACACAGACATGTGAATGAGCTCTAAATACGATTGTGATATTCAATTTTTTTACCTTTAGTAAGCATGAGGCAGGGTAATTAAATAATTTACAGCAGTGTTCTCATGACTCATTGGAAAGAATTTGGCAAAACCATCCAACAGCAAATTACTGTGTTGTATTTTGCTTGTAGTACTACTCTGACCTATTAATGTGGAGAGGTTTATTCTACCAGTCAATAGGGAGGCCGAAGTAACTGATGTTCATCGATACTACAAATAAGAAATACTGCCACTTTTTCTTTTTTCTCAATACAAATGTAGATTTTTACTTGCCACGCCTGATGAGAATGATCAGCCATTGATTGGATAATCACTGATTTACTTAATTTTACTTACTTTAATTATTTAGTTTTCTGTTTCAAGATTTCCCCAATTCTGTTGCAGTCGAACCATAACACGCTTCAGATTTTGAAAGAGATTGTGTCATATGTTTCTATAGACATTCAGTCACCTGTTTTCCGCTGAAAAATAGCATTTAAATGCGTGATATTGTCCTAAATCATGCATGTGGGGCATTTCCGTGCCATGCCAAACAAAAAGAAACTGGTGAGATTGCTTTTTTTTGTTTCAGAACATGAATTCGGTTTTTTTCCCCACGATCACGGAAAGTAATAAATAATAATAGAAATGATTGGATTTCTATAGTGCTTCAAGGAGACTAAAAGTGCTTCACAGAAACCATTATTCATTCACACCAATCATACAGGTGGTGGTAAGCTACATTGTAGCCATAGCTGCCCTGGGGTATACTGACAGAAGCGTGGCTGCCATTTTGCATTTCGGCCCTTCTGACCACCACCAACATGCGTGTACAATTCATACCCATTCATTCGAGGAAATGTGGGTAAAGTGCCTTGCCCAAGGACACAGTCAATAGCTGGGTTTCCATTAGAGTATTTTGCCAAATAATGTTTTCTCGGAGAGCAGTGGTCCTGACCATGTACGTCACGTCCTGTGACGTTTATTTGTGGAAAAAGTGTCTCCATAGCACTTTTGCGACACATTTCAATATCAAAGCGCCTGAAATACCTACTCATGAAAGCGTAAAATCTTGTTTGAGATATTTGAGTGTTTTTCGAAATTCAGGTGTTTCCATTACCAGTTTTTATTGCACTATTGACATTTTGCGCATTTCCGAAAGGAAATGGAAATGCAGCTACAGACTTGGATACAGCGGGACTCGAACCTCCAACCCTTCAGTTATTGGACAACCCACTCTACCACCAACCTATTACATATCAAGCAAGACAGCAAAGAGCCATTTCCTTAATAATGTCATTTTCCAGAATACACCTTCAGTGACTACTGTCAGATCAGCACTAAATCATCACCATGCTGAGCGAAACTCCAAACACATGAATAAAAAGATTGGTTTAACCTGAACAAAGCGGAATGAGGAAATGTAAATTAAAGGAGAGCTTGTGAAAAAGATGTAGTGCCTTAGCTGAAGAGAGTGAGAAATAATTGTAATATATGCAGCATGAAAAGAGAAATGCCTGGAGGTACATAGAGTAACAGACATGCAGTATAGTCTGTTCTCCTTGAATAGGCAACATATTTGTTTGGAACATTCCATCCTCAGAGCTGGCCGGGCTTGTCACCAAGACTCTGGGTGCCATATTCCTCCCCATCTCTGCATTTTGTCTTCCTGCAGCACTCCCAAGTGTATGAATCACTGCTTAATATAGCTCCTCTCTACTATTTTATTCTGCCCCATGGTCAAAGTTGAAGTAAATGGGATTGTGTTAAACCTTTTAAACTGAGATTTATGTATAAAAAAAAAAAAAGGTTGAGGAGGAAACTAATAACTGTTATGGGGTGAAATCTAAAATTATAAAGAGCTTAGACAAATTGTACATATAATTAGTGGAGCACTGGCCATGTAATGAATGATTGATTTGGTGAAACATCCAAAATGTGATGATAGAGCCTCAGTATACAAGGATTATCCTGAAACTTTGTCCTTTTCAGATGTAACTGAAAAAAGAAAATGACAACCAGCCTCATAAAAATGGTGCTTTATTTAAATCAATTTAGAGTTGTAGCAAATATTAATATGCCTTATTCTACTAAGTATTTTAATATATTATGTAAGACCTTTTTTATGCACACAATGCACTGCAGCACTAAAGTTAAATTCTTACACTTGAGTGTCGTCTACTCAGTTTGCTGAGCTTTTTTTTGCCATCACACAGCTGGTCAAACATAGAAGGAGAGAGATCCACACTCAATAGTATTTTTGTACATCAGAAATATAAATACACTGAAGCCATACTCGGTGGGGAATCCTTGCGTTTTGATGTGGGGGAAGTCATATACTGCATTCTAGCTGAAATTGCAACCATGTGTGGTTTTATTTTGAAATCCCAATAACAGAAGAACAGTGGAATGCGCAGGGCACAAAGAGTTAAGAGTGTCAAAGTAATTTCAGCTCTGAGGCTATGTATAGGGTCCAGTCTGATCTGAAGTGAGATAGAACAGGAAAAACTCTGCATATTGTCTTTATGTGGTGTTCACAAACACTTTTTGTTATACTGGGTGCAATGGTCCTTCCATCCTGAGAGTAGTCAATACATTATGTATTCAGAATATGGATGGAGCCCTGACGGGAGCATACGGAAGGGGGAGGAGGGGCTGGACCTTAGAGCTAGCTCAAATCTTGCTTGCTTCCAACATTGCATTCTACACCTTTTAGAAATAATAATAAACAGATGGTACACGTGGTCAAGTCACAACCTGTCAGACTATGGGATGCAATGGTCCATGTCCAAATTAAAATAAATGTATTTGCTTTGAGAGATTAACCTTACTGAGCAGCCAGGTAACAAAAAGTTGGAGCCTCTGCATAAACCTTCATAACGTCAACGCCTGATCTCAAACCGAAATAATGACGTTCTGACAAAACTAATCAGTAACACTGTACTTGAAGTTTTATACGTGAGCCTAACGCTGTCATTATCTGTCATTAGCATGAATAAGGTGTCATGAAGGCTGTCATTTGCCATATTATGACCTTTTGCTAAATTATGACACCTTTGGAGCTATGTTGGTATTTTTTTGGTTAGGTGGAGGGATCTAGTCGGGTTAGGTAGGGTTAGGGTTAGAGTAACGAATGACTTTTATTAACAGCCTTCATGACACCTAATTAATGCTAATGACCAGTGCCATGTCATAATAATGACAGCGTAATGTCAGCGTTATGTATAAAACTTAAAGTAAAGTGTTACCATCTAATCCAACTACCGTTTACACATTAAGTTTAACATCCAACATTTGCCTTTTTCTGTATTGCATTCATAGGCAAACGAGGTGTCAGCAAAACATGTCTGCGAATATGTGCATTTCTCCCTGGTAGAGTCAGAACTACGCCCACTAGAGACAAAACACACAATCGCGGTGCAAAAAAAGTGCTCATTTTATGCAAAATGTGGCACCAAAGGACATATTTTATCCTCCCCGAGTCTGAATATGTGGTTTGTTTTCAGCTAGGGGCCGAATTGCGCACGCTGGAGGATGCGGAAGTTTGGTGTGCTTCAGCAGCAGGGTTGGGTTTATGCTAATGATGGCTCCGTTAGGTAATGCGGCTATGATTTCTTACCCGTCCATTAAATCCTGAACACACAGAAATTTGAAACAGTTTGTGAAGCCGAGCTCCACATATTAAATTATAAATGGTTGAATGGATTTTTACATGTTTTAAGGAATACATTTATCACCTATTTAATGTGTGTAAAGCAAATTCAGCCATTTCCTTCTTAACAGTCTTTAAAGTCCCAACACCCCCATCCCACCCCTAGAACTAAAAATCAAAATAAATTACTTTTCTCAAGTTGTTTGTTTAGATCGGTGCAGTGAGCTCCTGAATCCAAGCCCTTGACTTTTCAAACTAAATGCTATGACTGTTTTGGTGCTGATGAGTGAAAAATCCTTCCTCCTCCACACCCAACATTCAGAAAACACAGCTGGTGTCACTTTGAGAGGCCTAAAAAAAAAAAAACAGATATGGGTGAGGCTGTGTTGACACATCGTGGCTAAGAATCGTACCCTTTCGTTGTCATACAGATATCAAAACAAACACCTCCATGTGCCCCAGTCAAGACTGCATCCATGTGAGTGTGTGAAAGAATGCAGCAGCATGTGCTTGTGTGCGTTTCAATGCAATTCTCCTCAGCTGCACGCACACACACAGCTCTTGAATGAGGAGGGTTTTCATAGAGAGGGACACACCTCTTCTTCCCTTTTATGGAAGGAAAATGCTAGCTTTTAAAGGGACAGAGTTGTATTATGTGTGTTTTCTTTTGCATGCATATTTGAACTCCAATACAGGGCTACTTGCCTGCCATGGCTTGGATATTTTTGTGAGAAGTATCGGCAGAGCATTTTGAACAACAGGAGCTTTGCTTAATTTCCATATCATCCTGGCAGCTTGTTAAACTGTCATTCTCAGTTCCTCCTTCCACCGCTCTATTTCCACAGCTCTATATTTGGAGGTATGTAGGCAAAGATATGTCTTGTTTTTCAAGCCTGCTTTCTGCTCTCAAACGCTCTTCTCACATACCTGTAAAACAAGGTTCTTGTGATGCTTACTGCTTCTGTCTGCAAGTTTCTCATGATGAGTATGTTTATGGTTGATTTATATACATATTAGATTTGAATAAAGCCGAATGCATCATGACATTTGTTCTTCATAAAGCAGGGGTATCAAACTCATTTTAGTTCAAGGGCCACATATGACCTAGTTTGACCTCAAGTGGGCCGGACGTGGAGAAAAATCCACGTTTTTGTGAAGTAAAAAAGCACAAAATCCAGAATGTCTAATGCGTATAAATTCTTTGCAACTAATTTTCTAGAAATTTGCCAGAATTCTTTGGGATAAATTGG
Source organism: Gouania willdenowi (assembly GCF_900634775.1). NCBI lineage: Eukaryota > Metazoa > Chordata > Actinopteri > Blenniiformes > Gobiesocidae > Gouania > Gouania willdenowi. The sequence continues at coordinate 7,681,408 of NC_041052.1, forward strand.
GGGAATTTCCCAGCTTTTAAAACCCCATCATATTTTATCTACAACATATTTGGTATGGTAATTTACAAAAAGTCCTGTTTTTGCAGTAATTTCTACTTGGAACAAAATTTTCCTGCGAACCCGACTAGATGATCTGGTGGGCCTTGAGTTTGACATGTATACAGAATGTATACAGAATTCTGTGAATCATAAATAGCCACAGAATTTGTTGGATCAACTAATAGTTGAAAATCGAGCAGGCGATAAACATCAGAGTCACAAGATAACAGTGACTGAAACATAAAAAGACGGGGGAGCTGCCAGCCATGTTATCTCACATGTCTCAACCAGCACACAGCTGATAACTACTCCGAGACCCTGTATGAGAAAACACCCCAAGCAGACAGGTATGCATGTGTGACGCTCTGACAGGAAGCCCAAGTTGTGCTAAAAATGTGCTAAATATGTGTTTTTGACAGCTTTGACTTTAGGCTTTGTGTAACTGTGTAACAGCTGGGGTGAGACGCCAACTACTTACATGAGTGTCAAGCTGTGTGTACTTGACCCACACTGTTCTGAATCTGAAATAGTTCCTTGCGATGTCAACATGCTACTCCTTATTAGCTCACAGAAACCAAAATACTTCTAGCTGGGGAACTGCCTCTGCTGCTTTGCTGATAAACCTCTTCCCTCTTTATCTGATGCCCGCCACATTAAAGCCCTCTGCCTTTGTGCTTGTGTACATTTAACCCTTTATTATCCTTAAATATTATGAACACAATCTGACCCCAAGGATATTTGCTTCCATAAAATGTTTTTTTTTTTTATTTATTTTTTTTTTATTGTTGACCAAGTTTTTGTTGAGTTTGTTGAAATTAGGACACACACACACACACACACACACACACACACACACACACACACACACACACACACACACACACACACACACACACACACACACAAAATAGTATCAACTATGCACCTGTAGGTGTGGGGATGTAAGGTCACACACAGAGAGAATTTTTTCCATCTAAAACAGCTTGGGGTCAAATTGACCCCAGAGGAACACCAATGGATGCAATCCGTGTCCAGCACATTGAAAAAATATCGTCATGATAATTTTATGTCTAATCAATTGTACCCATCAAATTAGGAAAAGTCATGAAATATGAAGCAAAAAAATTTACTTATTATTTTTTGAATGATAAACATTGAATAGGGTGAAATTGACCCCAAGGATAATAAGAGGGTTAATGCTACACAGACTGCCTCTCTGTGTGGTTGTGTGTGTGTGTGCGTGTATGTGTTTGTGTGTGTGAGAAGGCGACACACTGAAAAAAAGAAGAGGGTAAAAAGCACCGAAGAATTGATCTTGTTCAAAGTCTGAGTACATTTTGGATGTGAGTTGAGAGCAGTTTGAGGACGGCACAATTTTCTAAAGCTCTGGTAAACAGGACAAGTAAGAGCAGGTGGGCGGGCTTTAAAGTCCTCGGTGCTTCCTCAAAGCAGTCAGAGCTCCAACCACTCCTGCTGAGCCCCCTTTTCCTCCAGCCAATCAGTCGGCACCATTCACTCACACACACACACACATTTTCGTTCTGTTCACTGCTGAGCGAGCAAAGCACGCCTAGCTCTATCAGCTGAGAGGAAACCAACACACATACATGCCAACAGACAGAGCGAGAGCAGAAGAGAACGCTTCAGAAAGGGGGGGCCTGAGCGGAGAGTGGATGGATGAAGTGAGGAGAGGCTGTGAAAGCGGAGGAATGGAAGGAGAGGGAGAACTATAGCATATGAAGGGTCTTTTGTGTCCAAAATACTTTGGAGGTGCTCAAAGAAGGGGGAAGGGGAAAGGCAGAGAGAGAGAGGGAGGGAAGGAGCGAGACTAATGGGGGCAGAGTTTGTTGATGAGCTTTTGATTTGTGCATGACAAGAGGGTGGAGAGCAAGACGGGAAGAGAAGCGAAGAGATTGTTCGAGTGTAGGGTAGGGTGGACACCCTGAAACAACAAGCAAAGGGGACGCAGCCCAGCTGAACTCTGTTCTCTCAACGCTACCTATTCAGGAGGAAGGAAGCAGGGAGAGGCAACAAGTTGAGGGTGTGGAGAGAGCCAATGTAGAGAGAAACAGTGGAGGAGAGAAGGCAGCCATCATCCATACAATCCTCTGACTAAAGAGGGATCGACGTAAACTTTGTCTTACTCGGAGGGTGAGTGTGACAACTATCAAACAGTGTGTGCTAACGTTGCTCCTGTTGATCAGCGTCATGTTGTCAGCTGGCCTCAGATGACTCACTGTTTCCTAAAATGGTTAGACAGATAAGCAGGCCAACGCACAGACAAGAGAGACGCAGTGCAGCCAGAAAGAGACCCTGTGTCAAACAGCATTCTCAGCAACTATGTCACTGAGCCAGCTTAGTTTAGACTGCCATTACCCCCCCCCCCCCCCCCCCCCCCTGCTTCCCAGCCGCTAATGGACTGACACCCTGTAGCTCCAAGGGTTATTGGATCCAATCGGGATAACTTTTACCGTGAACACTTCCTGATTTCTATAGCTGTACTTTTCTGGGGAAAAAAGTCATTCAATCAGCTGATGCCGCATGCATTTGTGCACTAGCCCTCATGTGGTCATTTGCAGAGCAACTTTTTGTGTTCATGTCCGCTTGCATGGCTTTATCAGCCTCCAGGCACGGTACAGGCACCAGGAGGAGCTCGGGTGGAAACCTGTTAAAACCTGAGATCGTCGAGTGCCTTTGGGAGGCTGCTAACTTGGCTGGAATGAGGACATGGAAGGGCAAAGGGAGCTGCAAATGTTGCTAAAGAGGCTAATTTAAAATGACAAAGTCAAAGATTGAAACTTTTACATCCCTAACAGGGTGTTGTCGTGCTACAAATGCCCTGTTAGCTATTGAATTGCTAATAAGCCAGCATGGTTTGATGGCACATTCTTTTGTGTTGCGTTCCAGATCAACTAGGTCTGTGATGCAGCTTGTGCAGTTATACAAACCTGCTCGAGGGATGAGGGTCCAATCTGGCCCTAAAAAAGATTTTATAATTTTTGAGAACCACAAATGCAAAATTGCAAAAAGTGTTAATAAACTATCAGGAGAAATTAAAATTTACTTCAATTGCCACAGGTCTACACCTCCTTGTGCAAGGGAAAACCACCAAAGCATTGGCATTCGTCCCATCACTACTGTTTTCCAGAGCACTAGAGACATTTTCTCTGGGCTCATAAATCAAATTTCTCTTTGTGAAAAAAGTCTGGTTTTGGATGGAGAATAGTACTTCCCTTAAAGTTGAGTTGGATATGGTGAGGTCTTAATTTTTAGGGCCTAGCTTGGCTTATACAAGGTCCTTAAAGACTTTACTTAAAGGTAGTAATATGACAAGATTTTCAAGCTATTTTTGATTAAATCTAAACACAACGCAGGCAGTCAGCGGAAATAGGCGAACATACTGATACAGTAGTTGTCATGGTTTAAATACACACAGCTGTGAATGAACCAGCTGTATTCCACCAAGATATTCAGTCTTAAAGGATTATCTTTCCTTAAACGTTTAAAATCTGTATTTTTTTGTTTTGTTTTGGTTGTGTTCCTGAGTGTCTTTATTTTTTTTACTGTTACTTTTTCAAAGGCGAGATTTTTTTTTTTTTTTTTTAAACAATAGAGAAAAAATATTGTTTATCTGAACGTAATCCACTTTGTGCATCTGTCGTGTCTGCACTCGTGTGAGACCTTCAGCTGCAGTGCCGACTATACAAAGGGCAAACTGCAGGATTCTTTCTGAGGATGGATACTGGCTGTCAACTCGGCACCAGAACACCTCCATAGATCGAACTAAGGACCTGTTTGTATAGGTCAGAGCCAGAAGCAGCACAGGCGTTGACTTGTTTCTGTAGACGTTTGTGTGTCAAAGTGTGCTTTTTTTCTCTCACACATGCAACTTTTTGGAGTCCACATGGAACTACATGCGTTTTATGTTTACTATGTTTTTGCCTAAATCTAAGAACAGTGGTCTGTTCAGTCGCTTCAGAGCAGTGTATTTGCTTTTACACTTTTATGCCACTTCTTTCTTCTGATGAAATCAACACCCTTGTGCATCTCGATGAGGAATGGGTCATGTGACCTAAAGACAAGTGGTCTTTGACCTCCTGTCAGTCTTTGTGACCCAATGAGGTCTAGTGTGGACTGTTGTGATTTTGTATGAATGCAGAGGTTTTGTCACACACCTTTGCTTCTTTTTTTAATGGTTCAAATGAGATCAGTTTCCTTCTTCCTTTTCAGTACAGAACAGCTTTGAGTATTTTTGGGATTTTTTTTCTCATAGAAACCACTTTACTAAGCAGGGCTATGGAGAAAATGTTTTTATTAGCTGACGTCTCCATTTTGTGCATCTTAACTGAGAGAACATGAAACCTTTGTATCTTTCTTAAAAGCAATGAACACTACAGGTCAGCCGTGACTCTTGGAGTGCAACATACTTCTCTTCTAGTCACACTTTCTTCAAGGTTTTTGGTCTTATTCGAAATGTTTAGTTTTTCCTCATCGTTTCCAGCCTCCATCTCTTAAAAGAGTAACTAAGCCCCAGGTTTAGCGGGTAAATCATGCACAGTCTATACTATAAAATCTGCAGAGAACAATCTGTTATGCTAACTAGCTACTCAGTACTCACCATACTATACCCCTCTATTGGAATATCTCTCAATCCAACCTACTTGCCAGAGATTGCAGAGTCCACAGATTGGTAGTTTTTATAGGAGGGGTGGGGCTAACAGTGGTGGTCCGTGATGTAAGAAGCCACCAAAACATTATAAACCACCTTTCTTAGCCAATGGCAAAATTAAATTGTAATTGCGGGGTTTCATCCCATAGAGGGCAGTCACACACACTCTTACATTTTTATGAACAAATACGGCAAATTTATATTTGAAATAAATACAATGTGCAGTTGCATTAAAAAGATGGACGCACCAGATTTAGCACTATGCTAAACAGGGGTGGGAACCTCTGGGTACCTCACGATACGATTATCTATGACAAGAAAAATTAAGTGAAAGAATTAAATTTTCATTTTATATCTCTGAAAGACAATAAATTGAAAAAGTGTCATGAAGAGTGACACTATTTTAATGCAACATTTCTGTAAATAAGTGTCTCCATTGTTGTTTTCTGTAAGCAATAAATAGGGTCTTTCTTACCAGTGACACCATTATAGTGCAATATTCCAATAAACAATATATTGGTTCCTTCAACAAATAGTGACAACATTTCTGTGAAGACCTACCTGCACATATGAGTGAAAAAGCAGAAAAGGTTTTAAAAAAAAAAAAAATTTACAAAAAAAATTGATACTTAGCGTGAGCATATCGGTAATCGATCGTGCAAATAAATGTTGCGATATATCGCGGTATCGAGATATCGTCACACTCCTAATGCTAAATTCCATCTGTAAAAAACACTTTGACTAAAATGTCAAGAGTCAATCGACAACACTAGTTCATACATAAATACATCTGTTTTCAGTAGAAAAAAGTAGTTTAGTTGAACTTTAATATTTCCTTTAGGTTGCCAGAAATATTTGTCTCCTGTGATAGAGTTGGTAGTCTTCCAATTAGGGGGAGGGAAATTAGATCATGTCCTCTGCCTGACCATGTGTTGAATAGTTCTTGGGGCACAAAACCAAGCTGCCTAGTATGTATTACACAGTACTACTGTAATGTGGAGATGTGCTAGAGAAAAGCCATTTTGCGGCATTAATATTCATTGATTAATTAATTCAAGAGGAGCATCTTTGCTGATTGCCCCCACCTCCACCCTCCTCCTCCTCTCGTTTTCTCTCTCCAGCTCTGTCTGTCTTTCTTCCTCTTTGTAGATAGGCACAAAAGAGCTGTTATCCTGGGGCTACTGGTTGCCACAGTAATGGCTCACAGCAAGTTCCCTCATCTCACCCCACATTCCCAAATCCTGGTCCAAGTGGGTTGGGAAACAGCCTGTTTCTTTTGCCGTTGCACTACCATTATTGCGAGTTAGCTCCGGGAGTCACCGCTCTACGATTGAGCATTACTTCCAGTAAAGTGCAGGTCTAGTGCACTTAATCAGCACTTATAGTTCATTTGAATAGTTGTTTTCTTTACGACAACAATCCAACAATAAGAAGTCGGTCCATGCAAATATCTTCTGCATCAAACAACAAAAATCGAGAAAGTGACTCACTGATTGCTTGTCTCATGGAAGTATTTGTTCCTTTTCAGGCATTTTTGGTGGAATGTTCCTGCCATGATGTCAGAACTATGCCGCACCTCACGCCCAGGTGATCAGGGAGGGCGTGCCTGGCTATCAGCCAATCAGAGAGGGATCCCCAACAGGGAAATTACCAATACTGGTATAGAGTTGTTTCTCCTCCAGAAGCTGCTGCATCGCTGACTCACGTCTACTTTGGTAGGTTCAAATCTGTATGTCCTTCCTTCCCTTCCTTGCACACTTACTTAAACTACTGTATCTTTACAATGGGTGTAGTTTAATATTTTTTTGCTTTACTTCCCACAGGTTTTAGAGATCCTGCCCATCTTCCCCATTCCCGCTCCCTCAGGAATCCCTCGCTGTTTTGTGTTCCTGTCTTGGGATGTTGGCATACTGTCACGGCAGCTGCCATGGGCATGAAAGGGTTCCTTCCGTAGGATATTTTAGATACAGCTTTCAGATGTTGTGCCAGACCCAACTGGTATATGCGGGGAGTGTTCAACAAGGAAGGGCACAGAGGTACGAACTGTTTGCGTGCATCGTCCTGTGCATAATAAGTATTAAGCCATTCAAGCTTTTGACTGATGCACCGTGTCAATTTATAGTATCACATTACAAAGTTCAAATAGAGTTGTCTTAAAACTGTTTTTTTATTGTGCTAATGCAGTCGAAAAGAGGATTTTTTTTTTTCCCTCCGTTACTGAGTAGATATGTTTCCCATTAAATGAGAATTTTGCATTTTGTCAAGGTTGTTTTCAAATAACCCTCTATGATCTATTTTAAAGGTATCAGTTTATCTCATCAGACAATTGATTTCATTAGGGCCCGTGTGAATGGGCCCTTCTTGTGTGGACTTTGAAACAGACTTTGAGTAAAGGGTCTCTGATTGCAAGTAAATTCTGGTTCAGTTTGAATGCAACTTGAGAAAAATGTGTCTAAATGTCTCTCATTTCGTATATTTAGGTGCTGTATGGCAGAACTTCCCTAATCACACAGACTTCACTACCGGAGGAGGAAACAGAGGACACCCAATCCTTGTGAAAGACCTTGCTCTTCCTCTGGGCACTTGTGAGGGACTGCTAACCTTTTCTTTGCACAAAAGCTAGTTAGGACTCTATCCCTTCAGCAGTGAAAACATGCGGCACATTCATGTGGAATTAGCCCACAAAAAGGCTCCACTGGACCTTCCAGCACAGGAGGGGGACCTTCCCCCTTCCACGTCCCCAACACAGGGACTCGAACCTGGGGCCATGCCAGGGACACCTAAGCACTATAGCCAGGAGGAGTTGAGGCTCCAAAAAGTCTACCAGCTTTCAATTTTCTCCCAATTGGGAGGATTTTCTACCTCCACCACAGAATCTCACACCGAAGCCCAACAGAGACCAGTTCGCTTTGGTGTTAAAAGGGGTTTAGAGGAGCCTCAGTTGACTCCGAAGCGTCCCCACTTGGGGGATCCCTCGGACAGGGACATTTTCAAGGGAGGGGTGTTGTGTGGGCCAGCCCCAGCTCAAGGTGTTGGGATGGGGTTAGCTGTTGGTCCAGGTGGGCCAAACCCTTTATATTCGTGCATACAGATGGAGCACAGAGACTCAGAGGGAGGACTGTCACCAAGATCTCCACCCCTCTCCCCTAATAATAATAATAATTCCCGACGCCCAGCTCAGCACAATCATGACAGGCCCATTCCTGATGTCTTTGCCCCTCTCTCACCAAAATCACCCCCCATGTGTGACCCACATGGGTATCCCTGTGAAATGAGCCATTCCCTCGGAGGCTCGGCCAGAAGCGAGTCACTCAATAGTGGACGCACACCAACGCACTCAACAGGAAGTCCTGGACATGACTGCTTCAGCAATGGTTCTTCTGGGGGCCAACCCAGTCCACACTTGTATGAAATGCCCACATATGAAACTCCCAGCCCTACCAGTCCTCCAGGCCCTTTCTCCCCACCACACCACACAGAGCTGCAAGAACCAGGAGAAGCCACAGAATGGGACGTGGGACTGGAATCCTCCCCGCCCGAGAGAAGCGCTACCCAGACTGCCTCCTCCTCTTTCTCAAAGAGTCCAACGTCCTGTGAGAAAACTCCCAGCACAAACGGCCATCGTCTGTTTACAGGAGGCCACTGGCCGGCCAAAAAGAGGTTGTTGTCCCCGAGCGACACCGGGGAGTCCTGCTCAGACGACGAGGGGCCGTCTACTTCTAAGAGAAGCAGGTTGTCACTCCTGGCTCCAGGACTTGGCCCTGCTTCATGTCGTAGCACTGACTCTAAAGCTGCTCCCTACTGGAACCACCTGCTTCCTTCTGCTAAGGTTAGCCCACATACCTTTGCTTTTGTCAATAAATACCTTGAAGTCATTAACAAAACATCTGTTCAGCATTTTGATCAATCTATGGTTTAACAAACTAATGAAGCAAAACTAACAAGCACGTTATTATAATTCAGAAAAACAAAGTTTCCATCTGTTCCATTTTAGTTAAATAAAATCTGACATAGAAGATAAGCAGCAGTGTAGGGCTGCTCTATTATGGCCAAAATGATAATCACCATTATTTTTTTACCAATATTGTAATCACAATTTGACAATTTATCATATTAGGGAAAAATTTGTGTTTTATTGCACTACTTTTAAACAAACTATATGTGTACAGTTCACAGTACAAAATTAAGCTTTAAAATTGAATTATAATTGAAAAAGATCATTAAAATAAAACAAGAATTAAAAATGTACTAAAGGCTAATTGAATAAATACACTAGTACAGAGTGCAAAGCCCATATTTTAAATATTGCAGACGATCAGGTTATTTTAATCATGGCAACCAAAATGGTGATCACAATTAAAATTTGATTAATTGTGCAGCTCTACAGCAGTGTAATTTAAACAAAAAGTGTTTAGGAGGATGAATAAAAGACAAAAGAATGAAATGTCAACTAGCTTGTAATAATCATGCTACACGGGAACAGGCAGAGCAGCTCCAGAAGGAAGCTCATTGTGATGTCGGGCCCATTGTTTTCCCAGTGTGCTTTTGCTATGTCTTTCATACACACACACACACACACACACACACACACACACACACACACACACACACACACACACACACACAGAGAGAGACACACATGTGCTTACACCTCGCTGTAAATTTGTTCTGGAAGTGAATTAGTCATTTTTTGTGTCAAAAGGCTAGAAAGTGCTTTGGGTTGGGAAAAAATGTTGTTGGTTGCATAGGTTTAATTTAAGGTGAGACTATTATGTTTAGTGTTTAGGATAATTGTAAAGCAAGAGATAGGTAGAGGACAAAGGAAAAGAAAACATTTTGATTAGTGAGTGAAGTGAGAATTAAAAGTATGACACTGAGGAACTCTGGTTTGGCTTGGGATCGAGACACCAAACTGTTCTGCATTAGTTAGACAAAGTTCACGGATTAGTAGACAAGCTAACAAATTAGTGCCTGGGTGAGTAGCTCTCACTGAGAATCAGTTGGTGACAGTTGACTATGACTAAAGGGTTTGCTGCTAGCAAATGGCTAACAGGTAACCTAACATTGGCTGGTAATGACAGTGGATTTGTCTACACTTTGAAAAGTCTGGAAATGGGGAATCTTGTTCCCTATGACAGAGCATCAGATAGCCCCTGTTCAGTAAGTAAAAACATCTCCAAGCATGCTTTGTGCAGTGTTAAAAAAAAAAAAAACACTCAAACACTAAGGTGTCTTCTGAGAGTTATAGCTTCTTTAACATATCACATTTGTTTCTGCATTTACATGTCAGTTTCTTTAGATGGCTCAATGAATATCCTAAAAAACCATGAATTGTGTCACTTTTTCTAGACTGCTGCAGACTGCACGAGATCCGGGCGGCGACTTAAGAACGGGCTGCGTCTAAAAAGGTTGGTTATCCATAAGATTTGTGTTTTAAGATGTGATTAAGAATAAAATAAAGCTGAATTTTAGTGCCAACTTGAAATTCTTAGTCATAAAAATCTATAGCTGTGGACATTATGATCAGAGACATTTCTTGCTCTATGCCACATATGTCAAACTCAAGGCCCGGAGGCCAAATCTGACCCTTGAGAGCATCCACTTCGGCCCACAGGAGACAGTAAATTTGACAAAGATAAATAATCCAGTTGTAGATATCTCAAATTCACCTATTTAACAATACTCTGTAATATTTTTAGGGTCTTGCAGTTTTCCTTTGTTTATATCGCCTGAATGCAGTCATTTTTAATTACAAATTGTGGAAATTACTCTCAATTTTTCCAGAAATTTTGCAATTTCTTTCAAACGATTGCACAAAATTTCTTTAAATTGCACAAAAATTGGTTACAAAATCAAGAATTTTTGAAGTGGCAATTTGGTAGGGACTAGAATGGAAAAACTAAGGCACAAATGATGTTTAAAAAAAAAAAAAAAATTCCCGCATAAAATCTGTGGCCCACTTTCACATCCCTGCTCTATGCAGACTATGTGGGTGCATAGGCCTCTGCAGCCAGCAGGGGGCACTCACACCACAGCATTCATTAGTTTCCTTGTTGTTGAAATCATAGGCTTTTGCTGATTTTTCTTAATCTTGCTTTTTTTCTGCCTAAACTGTCAGACTTTGTTCTACATTATACAGAGAAACTGATCTAATATGGTACAAAGGGCTTTGCAGTGTCACATGTGGAATCATTAAACACGGAACGTGATGTGAAATTGTCATTTGTGCCAAAAGATCGGAGTAACGTGAGATTTACCATTTGAGAGTGGCTTGGGAGCTATGTCTCAGATATGTGAGGGATGTCAATTTTGGAACGCATCATCAGTAGTGTTGCTTTGAATCAGTCCCTAGGAAATGTCTGTTTTTTCATTCATTTAAGTAAGTAATGGATTTTAGACTCATTTGTATCAGTAAGGAGAGCTCATTTTGCTTATCAAAGTGTCAACATTTTTTTTTACAACAGTGCATTTTAGTGCAAGATCCAGCATTTATTACATTCATTATTGCACACATTTTACAGATTTGTCCATTTATGCTCCTCAGAGCTTGAAAAATAGAGGCTGTCTGTGCATTTTCCTGAGTGCTGCCAAAGAGCTATAAATTACTCTGAATGTGGGGATTATTACCACACTTCACTCGCTCAGACAAACTTAGGAAATTCAGTTAGAGGAGAGTAGGTGGTAATGAGAGGAGGTTTATTTTGCATCTACATTAAAAGGCTTTTTATTCTCCTATTTTCAAATTCGTAGTCCAACCACTTTGGGGAAAATGATTATCTGCTCAGACAGATTTAGTGTAATCATAAACACTCATCATTTGCCTCCGTGTGTTTGTTTGTGGTTGTGTTCAGTCGGCTGCGCAGTGGTCGTCAGACAGACACCAGCCGCTCCACTCGTTCCAGCTCGTCCTCCATCAGCAGATCGCTGCTCGGTAACTTTGAGGTATGCAGTTTTTAAACATTATGCTGTGAAAATGAGCTCATTATTTTTCATTTTAATTTCTTTATTCTAATATGTATCTTACTTTTTATTCAAATATTTAGCGTGGTTGGTTTCTTAGAATAGCAATTTCATTTATCTACGTATAATCCCACTTTTATCATCTTAGAAATACATCTCATTATGTTTGTTTTAGCACATTGTTTGTTTGATTGAATTATGTAATAAAAGGTTAATTTGCATTCTCGATTCCTCTGATTTATTACGGCTGTGATGATGGCGTAGATTGCTGTTTGAATTCACTTTTTCCTGGTTGCAAATTAATGGGTTTAGTCTAAAAACTTTTTCCTTTCTCCTGTCAAAAAGGAGTGGCACCCTGGCATCTTTTTAAGTAATATTAATAATCATAATTAATATCATCATTCATATAACCCATTATTAATAACTCATCCTAGTACAAAAGTGTCAGGTGGAACTGAAGAGGAGCTATTGAGCTTCCTTTAAAAATAATATATATATATATATATCTTTATTTATAACCACAGGAATCCATTCTGAAGGGACGGTTCTCCCCATCCGGCCGGATCGAAGGCTTCACGGCAGAGATCGGCGCCAGCGGCTCTTACTGCCCTCAACATGTCACCTTACCTGTGCAGGTTACGTACTACGACATCTCGGAGCACAGCGCGCCCTCTCCCTTCCTGGTCAGTCTGTGTGTGTGAGATACAAATGCATTATGACATACGTTCTTTGTGTTAAAGCACTTTTTAGTCTCACCCCTCATGTTGACTCTGAACTGTTATGTATAAATAAGAGGGTCTGCATTCTTGTTTCTAATCTCTTTGAACTGACTCCTCGTACAGATAATATGACTCATCATGGTTGTTTTTGTAATAAGTAATAACAATGTGTCCAATGGAGCAAAAAAAGAGATTTTTCCTTGATGGAGGGAATGTAATCACAAGACGGAAATACTAGCATTGCTTTGTTTATTTGGTCCTGAAATATTCTAGAAAGCTGATTTTATTATAAAAGTTTGTGGAATCTAACAGAGTAATTGTAGAAGTTGCTGATAGTGTTGACTGTTCTCCACTTTCCTCATAGGGAGTGATTTCCCTCGAGCCTCTTGGAAAGAAAGGATACAGCATACCCAAAGCAGGGACCATTCAAGTGGTAAGTTGATTGATTTCTTCTCAGGAATTTCTTTTGTTTGTTTTTTTTTTTTGCATTCTTGCAACTATTAAGACCACGTTATGTCTCTGCCTGATGTAATGTAGGGTCTAGCATTAGCAGCTGTTACAGAGAGCATGTTCTGAAGCCTTTTTTTTTTTTAAATGTAGTGGGCCTTTATATTGTACTTATATTATACTTGTATATTGGAGCACATTGAACCACATGGCAAATGCATGTTTATGAATAAGCCTTGATAATGTCCCTGCTATTATCTTATACAAAGTCACTGGTTACGCCAAACACTATCAATCTAACTTACTTTAACTTGTTTTTCTTACTCACATCACATCAACATTACTGACTAAATGTTTGTCAGATAATAAACAATTTCCACTTACCTAAAGACGTGATGTTGTTTTTTAATTATTATAACAGTGTTGTGATCTCCAATGTGGGGTCACCTGGAGTTTAAATGGAGCCACCCGAAAGTTCTGAAAAATTATAATAGCTTTTTGATATCTTTAAGTATTATTCTTTTTTTTAATGAAACAACTGTATTTCTTTCACTGTGTGAAATATAAATTTAGTTAAACTAAAATGCAGTAATAAAAAAATAATCTGAGCTCGAAAAAAAAAAAAAAATGTTTTTGGAGTCGTCAAAAATTCTTGATCAAAATGGATCACGATCCAAAAACGTTTGGGAAGCACTGCATTATAGATAATCCCTGCTCAAAATGTCATGTTTGAGCAATAAATGCCTCTTGTAGGGATGACAACTTTTTCATTTCCGATATGATACCGATATTGTTTTAATGTGACGGATTCATCTTTGCTTCTGTTTTCTTGATTAACTGGGTTTGGGCGTTTGATTTTCATTCTCAGACCTTATTTAATCCCAACAAAACTGTGGTGAAGATGTTCCTGGTGACCTACAACTTCGGGGACATGCCCGTCAATCACATAACCTTCCTGCGCCACCGCATCTTTCTGATGCCAGTGGAGGAGGCGCTGGAGGGAAAAGGTGGTGCGTCTTCAGGGATTGGACTATCGGATCGAAAGAAGATTCTTTGCTACCTAATACATCTCAGGTAAAGCTTCAGGCTCATTTCCTCTTTAAAATCAGATGTGTATTTGTAAGGTCACATGTTTAATACCTTCTGTTTATACATTTAAAGAGCATACGTCTTTAGTTGTTTTTCCTGTAACCACCCAAATAATATAAATAATAAAAGCTATATTTAAAAAATTTGGCCTGTAGAAAATATCTTCTTGGTTTCCAGTCTTTAAACTGGATACAATAATGGGTAAAATCAGTAATCTTATTGCATTTGATGGTTGGTAATGAGTGTCCACATGTAGTGTGACACGTTCCCACATACTACCATACACAATACTGTCACATCATGTTTTGCTAACAAGGGTTTGGGTCCTTTCTCAGATTCCAGAGCTCCAAATCTGGGAAGATCTACTTGCACAACGATATCCGGCTGCTATTCTCCCGTAAACCCATCGAAGTGGACACAGGGATCCCATATGAGTTGAAATCTTTCACCGAGGTGCCAAGAAACCCCAAGTACTCCTCCCGCTTGTGACCCCCTGACCTGATGCCAATGCAGCTCCCCTCCAATGCTTCCTGGGGGAGGGGCCAGAATAACTCAATAAATGATGATAAAACTTGATCACATCAACCTTCTGTGACCGTCACACAGGAAAATAAATTGTAATTGGTGCAAAACAAAAAAAAAAAGTATACTTGTGAAAACATATTTGAAAACAGAGTGGTAATACACTCTTCTCATCCAAAAAAAAAAAAAAAACACTCGTGGTGGCATCGCTCTGGGTTCAATGTTAACATGCATGCCTTGTGACATAAAAACACCTGAATATTTCTCTAGTACCGAGTCACACTGTCCTTCATTCTGCCTGCACCTCCAACTGCCTCATTAAACCCAGATTTGAACAAGTAGAAGTCACATTAACCCCAAAAAAATAAATAAATGAGGCGATGGCGATGAGGACTAGATGTTTTACAGTATACGGTCAAATTTGGTCTCTTTTCTCATTGCAAAACCATATGACCGAATCCAGGTTTGCAGTCTCTGTCTTCTCTATTTTCACTTTACTGCAGTATAAACCACTGTGCACAAAAACAACACGGGAACCCCTATGAAAAGCATATGTAGCCAGACTGAGGGACACTGTGCTGTTTTCATTCTCTTTCTTTCAAAGTTTCTTTTATTAGATTCTGTTGAAAAAAAAAAAGAGCCTCATGTTTTAATCAGAAAATTGACAAAAAAAACAGAAAAAAAACAATGCAATATGTAGAATTTTTTTTTTTTTAATTTATCTTTTTCGCAAATGTCTTAAAAAGCAATATGCTGCACAAAGTAGGAGTGTGTTTTTTCCAGTCGGACAAGCTTTCTCATCCGAGAGGCGAGTGAAGATGGGGAAGGGCGAGTTAGGGGTGGGAGGGTATTTAATATGATGTTGGGGCGGGTGGGGAGGGGGGGAAAGTATGTATATTTAAAAGAATAAACTCTGCGACTGGTACAACCTGGTTGTTGGTTTTCACTGGTCTGGTCTGGCCTGGCCTCGCCTCGCCTCGGACACTGAATTTGTGTTTTCACACTGCATTACTAATGATTGCTTGGCTGAGTAGGTATTTCCCAGCTAAGATAAAAGAGATGATCAATACTTATTTACATACTGCTGTCTTCTAATAGAACAAAGATAATAAAAAGTGATAATTTGTTAAAAATTAATTTAAAAAATCCATCTGACATAATTTTATGCAAACAGTCGTTCGTAAAGTTGACACTCATAAGAATAGCGTCTGTGTTTTAATAAAAAAAACTGACTCATTGGTTGATTTGATGTCTTGTTTCGCCCTTTCACACAAATAACTAAATATTACCTCTGATTTGATTAAGTGTTTAGGGCCGATCCAGTCATCCTGTCTTTTTTATTCAATTTTCATATTAGTAATTTTGCCAGGTTAATGAGTGAAAACAATGATACAAACTAAAGTTTAAATAACAATAAATATGAGGCTTCAGGAAACCTAACAAACATATGTTCAGCTTTTATTTATATATAACTGTTCATTATTGTCTGAATAAATGAAACCTTAACAAATAAATAAATAAAAATCTTGCTGGAATCAAACCTGTGCATGTAGGATTATAAAAAAAAAAAAAAGTCAAACCACAACTTTGGATTTTTTTATTTAAAATAAATGTGATGCACTTTTTATTTCCTCATTAGCAAATACACAATATACATATTATTGTATTTTTTTTTTTCTTCTATCAAATCTTAACATCTATTGCTGTAATATATTATTATAGGTGTGTCGTAGGTGCTGTATTTCCCTCATATGACATTTTCCAGCATCCCAGCAGCACCATCAATGGCCTGACTCAGCATGGACATATGGTGGTGCACCTTTTCCCAGTCACCAGTCTGTCCTGAAGAGTCGGCTTTAGCAAAGGCGTCGGCTAGGCCCGGAAAAGTTCCCACATTAGCGCTGCTCGAAGCCCAAATCACATGCCTGCACAAACAAACATGGAGGAAAAAAATAGTGGACATTTGATGTATCAACATATATATCATAAGCCATACCCTTGTTGGCATAGAAACTTCATGTAAATCACCTACATACAGGGGTGTCAAACTCATTTTATTTCAGGGGCCAAATACAGAGCAGTTTAATCATTGTGCCCTAGTTTATGCTTCTATGTATACGTAAAATACTAAATATGTAAGAAACTAACAATATTCCAGCAATAAGTGACACATCAGTTCCAACAGGATCTTCAATTCAAAATTTACTAGATTTCGTGACCAATTTCTATTTAATTAGGGGAATGTTATGTAATAATTTGAGGAAAATTGAAGGATTTTGTAAGAAATTTAAAGATTCTCAACAGTTTGACTTTAAAAATGTCTGCAATCATGCATTATACAGTAAACACCTGTGAGCCCCTGCAAATATTGTTGAGTTTAATTTACGAAATTATTCATGTTTTCTCTGTCTTTACTTTCTCCTGCGGGCCGAATTGGACGGTCTAAAGGGACAGGTTTGGCCCCTGGGCTTTGAGTTTGTTTGACACCTGTGACCTACTGTACAATATCCAAGCAATTAATGACAGGTATCAGTGCTGTATCTTCTCTTCAACCTTCCTTAATTTTGTGATCATTGTTTGTGTAGTCTAGGGCAATTTTTTGTGATTTTTTTTTTTTTTTTTTTTCTTTAATAAGAAATTTTAGGATTTCAGAAGAGTGGAGCATCTTTTTTGTACAATTAGATTGTGTTTAAAAATGACGGTGATCTTGTGACATAAGGATGGGAAAACAGTATGTCTCTGCAAATACTGTGGAGTTTCAATGAATTTATGAGCTTTAATGGACTGAGGTATTTACATCTAACTTTGACCCTTATTGGGCCTTCATTTTGACATGTGCCCCAGTTAGAATCCAGAGGATGTTTCTGTAACTTTGCTGGAAAAGCAACGTAATCCCTTCATTGCAATACCAAAGAAGACAACAATGACTGACAGTTTAAGTTAGGAGAGAAAAAACTAAAGTCTGGTGCTCCTCACCTGTAAGCGTATTTATCTGGGAAGGCCAGAGGGTTTAAAAAGGCTCGATCCAGCAACATGAGCTGATCGTTGATCCTTCGTACCTTTAGTGGCCTGTGAGAGAAGATGAACAATGAATGAAAGCTCATGGTTATGTACGGTAAAGAATAGATGTAAAATAATGTGATTATAAATGAAGGAGTGTATACGTCTCATTTTTCAGGTCTGAACTGAGGATTTCTTCGTCCAGTCGTTTGGCTGCTCTGCGAAAGTTGGTGGCGGCATTTTTTAGCGGCTCTGAAATACAACACGGTAAATGTAAACGTCAAAAAGCTTTTGTCCTGTCGGACTGTGGCAACTCTGGTGAAAAACACAAGAAGCCAAAGGAACTAAAAGTGGATTTAAACTCTAGCAGACTTCTACCCATTGAGATGTTCCTGCTGCTCAGTTTCTCCTGGTACAGATCCACTGCTTTGTTCAGGTAGTCCTCCAGACTCTCAGCGTAGTCACTGCAGTTCAAAGGCAGCACCAAACTGTCAGCCAATCGGATCAGGACATTCCCTGCTGTCCTGGCAACAGCCTGGTGGCTGAAGAATCCTGGGATCAGGAGAGAGTTCTGATTAGAATGCATGTGGGACCTGTACTGCGTAGCTGAATTTCCTCTCATCGCGCCAACTTTCGGTAATTATTTTGTGTGTCCTGTACTATGACGTTGGCTAACTTCTTACTGGGGTAAATCACCATGGTAACTTAGGCTGGATGACTAACCTGGTTGGGACCCTTAACAGTGTCGTCAGCTTCCTGCCTGCATTCCGTCCTTCCTTCATTCCTGATTTTTCTGCCGCAACAGTGTTGTTTTTGATCTGAATTATGGATTTTAATTATTCATATTTTGAAAGAATTATTCCTTAATTGTGACGTAAGTTGCTCTACAGAGTTTGTTCGTGATTGTGATTGGTCTGACGCTGTAATTTCCACAGGTGTCACCCGCCTTAACGTGTTTATATCCAGCTTCGTAGGACAGGGGCTCTGGCTGAGAATGTTTGGATAGGTGAAGCCTGGATATACTTATCCAGCTTTGTAGTACAGGCCTGTAAATAGAACACACAGGATGACTAGCAGTACTGCTCACCTGGATCAATGAAGTTCGAGGCATAGTGAAAGGTGTCGTACGCTGTGTGGTAGGCAGGATAGATCCGAGCGTTTGTTTTACTCTGAGGAAACAAATGAGAAGTTTGAGCTGAGGAAAATCATTGGAAAATAAAACAACATTTTTTTATTTTTTTTCCAAGCTCATTTAGATTGAAAAAAAAAAAAAAAAAACGTTGAAAATGTAAACTTTTGTCACATGCACTGTAAGTTATACAATCAGAAGCAGCTTTTCTGTAATTACCCTGTCGTATGTGTATGACAGGTCCATTGAGGCGATGCCCAGGTAGTGGACAAATGGAGCGTAGTCACTTCCTGCTCCTGACAGATATCCTACCCTATTACACAGACATAAGGACAAAAATAAGGAGGGAGCACATTGGGACTGCTTTCTGTTTAAAAAAGGATGAAAAAAAAGTAGATTCATTTCTAGTGATCTCGTCATTTTGAAAAATAATATATGCTTCTTTTTTTTTTAAATATGTTGGTTTATTTGTAACATATGAGGCATAGTAAAGCAAACTGCATTTGTATAGCGCATTTCATACACAAGGCAATTTAATGTGCTTCACATGATTAGAAAACAAACTGATAATTATTTATTTAAATATTCAGAATAAGATGATAATCAAATCTAAATGCATAAGATTTAATGTCATTATTATTATTTCCCCAAGAAGGTAATATTTTTAGCTGCATTTATTGTTTATTGTTGTTTGGCTGGTAGCACTGGATTCTGTACTTAAAAGATTTTTACAGACTTTTGACCAAAGATAGATCTTACACTATGGAGGATTCCAGAACATTTTGGAGGGGATCTGGAACATTATATTGATTTTGGATAATTAAAAATCCCTATATTGCTCATTATTGGTGAAATTTAAAAAAAGCATATCTTTATTCCTAATTGACCGAACTTTATGAAATTTGACTCGGTTATGTTGGGTTGGTTCCTCAATTATCCCACCTCGTTTCATTGAGATCAGATTTGGATTTTGCATTTCATCGGGATTTTTTGGAAAAAATGGGGGTACGCATACCTTTGTATTGTTATTAATGGGGATAGAATTTTTTTCCAAGCGTAAAGTGTTGGTATCATGGAAGATTATTTGTCGCTCTGACTGCGTTCATTAGTGCGTTACCTTGGAATGACTCCATGGGTGGGACTTGTTCTGTTGCTGAATTGAACCCAGTTGTCGTATACAGATGTGGAGTCCAGTCCAGGTGCGCTGACCTAGAAAACAGATGCATTTCTTCATTTGGTGTTATGAGGACAATATTCTTGTTTGTACTGATAATCTAATCAACTCATTAGTTAACTTTTCTATATGTAGCTCGCTATAACATTAGGAGTTTACCTGTCTGGTGGCTGTAAATAGGATGTTCTGTAAGGACGGCATAGCAGAAGCCCTTAGCGTAGCATTAGCTGAAGAGATAAATGCATGTATTTGTCATCATGATTAACTCGTAAATCATAGTAGAAAAATCATATTTTGTTCCAATTGAATGCTATTGATTGGCTTTATTTTTAAGGTGGATTAAGAAAGTGAAGGAACTCAAGGCTTCTTACCAAAAACAGCAATGTCCACGTTTATGTAAGCGATAGTCCTCTCACTGAGCATGGTGAAGTATTGCTGGGAGAGAGAGTGAAAATTACCGAAAGAACATTTTTTTTATGTCTGTAAGAAACAGCACTGTTACAATTTAAGTTTCTGAAATAGTCACACAAAAGATAAACTAAATATGTTCTTTTGTATGCTGAAAGAACTCACCACTGAGTTTGGTTCTGAATGCATACACACACACACACACACACACACACACACACATGTAAAAAATGACTTTTAAAAAATGTAAACAAACCTCTGTGTATTCTGCAGACCCGATCAGACCAAACTCCTCCGCTCCCCAGCTCCCAAAAATAATAGACCTTCGAGGCCTCCACTTGCCTGCAGCGGAGAGATGCAAGAACCAGAATCCATCACCAGGGGTGGACTGGGACAAACATTCAGACCTGGCATTTTTTTTTTTTTTTTTTCTTTTCTAAAGGATTTTTTTGGCTCTAGTGGCCTTTATATGACAGTTGCTTGACAGGAAAGGGGTCAGAGAGAGCAGGGAATGACACGCAGGAAAGGGTCCCAGGCCGGGAATCGAACCTGGACCCGCTGCAGGTGAGGAACTATAGCCTCTGTACATGGGGCGGGCGCTCAACCCACTGACCTAAACACCGCCCCAAGACCTGGCATTTTATGTCCAGACCAGTTCACCACATTTTCAAAGGACAACATGTAGAAGCCATTATTTAATCAGTGATGCTCAACATGGGGCTTTTTTTGTTATCATTTTCATTATAATTCTTCCAGAAAACCTTAAAAGGGGGACATTTTTAACCCCTTTTTACCTATTTCCTTTGGCCATTTTACAACTTCCTTGGTCCCATTTTTGCCCCTTTTCAAAAAGTTCTGACACCTTTTTCAGACTTTAGCTTCCTTTTGCCAATAAATACCTCTTTTTTCCCCTTATTTTTTGTCCATTTTTGCAAGTTTAATTTGACACTTTTGTCCAATTTTTGTCCTCCTTAATTTTTTTTGGGCAACTTTTCATCCAAATAAGCAAACTTTGCCCAACAAATACCACTTATTTCCCTTTTTCTCTTCATTTTGTCTCTTATTTTCCACATTTTTGCACTTTGTAGCTATTGTTTGCCACGTTTTGCTAATCAAAGCTACCCTTTGCCATTAAATACCACTTAGTTCCTCTTTATTTGCCCATTTTTTTTTGCCCACTCTTGACTGCTTTTGGCCCATTTCAGTCACTTTACACTCTTTTCTTGCCATGTTTTTGCCACTTTTGGACCATTTTTGGCCATCTGTTACCATGTCTGCCATCACTTGCTCTTTGAAAAAGTAGCGGGGTCGACGGCCCACTGGGATGATTGCCCGGTGTGCCAGATGGCCAGTCCACAACTGGACATCACCAGTGTAGTGAAAATAACCAGACAGACATTTCATCAGAGCTAGAGGTTCTCCTCACCCTCCTTCACCATCTTGCCCAGCACCCTGGACAGTTCTAACATGACCGACGTCCCACTGCTTGGGTCGATGGCACCGTGAACCCAGCTGTCCCTGTGGTTCCCATAGATCACATATCTGTCTGTACACACACACACACACACACACAGTTACAGTGGGTCAATGCACAGTCAATGCTCACATACATTACGTGTCTCACCTGGCTCAACGCTCCCTCTGATGACTCCCATCACATTAGATGAGTTTTTTATTACGTCTTGGTTAAAGATGGCCATTTTAACATCACTGAACGAAAGGTGAAAGTGTGAGTCAAACAAGATGAGAAAAGGTGTTCCTTATATAACAACTCAATGTGAAATGTTGGCGGAAAAACAAGTGCAAAAGCAGATTATTATTGCTCTGCCTTTAATTGGAAGCACATGAAATCATCATGTAGTTTGAGAAAAAACATTATCACAATGTAAGGATGGTAGATGTATGTTTTTGGTGTCATTTAGAGTACAATATTTGTGTTGCCATTTTGTCTATTTTTTATTTTGTGTCTTTTTGGAGTCATTATGTGTATTTTTGATGCCATTTTGTGTCTTTAGAGTCATTCATGTGTATTCATTGTGTTGTTTTATTTATTTTTTGTTGTATTTTTGTGTATTTTGTCTCATTCTGTGTCTTTGGGGTCATTGTGTCTTTTTGGAGTCATTATGTGTATTTTTGTTGACATTTTGTGTCTTTTTGGAGTCATTATGTGTATTTTTGTTGATATTTTTTGTCTTTAGAGTCATTCATGTGTGTTTATTGTGTCGTTTTGTAAATTTTTTGTTAGATTCATGTGTATCTGTAGTCGTCGTGTGTGTTTTTGGAGTAAATTTGTGTATTGTTCATGTTTTGTTGGTTTTTCTGTCATTTTGTGTGTTTTTGCAACCACTTAATGTCTTTTTGTCATCATTTTGTGTTTTTGGAGTCATTATGTGTGTTTTCTGGGTGATTTTGTATATTTCTGTTTCCATGTTGTGTATTTGTGCTCCTATTGTGTCTTTTTGGAGTCAATATGTGTATTTTTGTTGCAATTCTGTGTCTTTAGAGTCATTTATGTGTTTTTATTGTGTTGTTTTGTAGATTTTTTGTTGGAGTAAATTTGTTTTGTGGGTTTTTCTGTCACTTAGGTGTATTTTTGCTGTAGTTTTGTATATTTCAGTTGGTTTTTTTTCAAATGTTTTTGTAGTTGTCTTGTGTGTTATGGGAGTCATTTTGTATATATTCCATATTTTGTTTGGTTTTCTGTCATTTTGGAGCCATTGTTTGTCTTTTTGGCGTAATTTTGTGCTTTAAAAGTCATTTTGTGCATTTACTTTGGTGGCTGCACAAAATTAGACTGAACGCTGCATGTGGTTCATGTCTTTTGTAGATTATAAGTAAAAAAAAAAAGACGAGATCTAAGAATATCAATCGTCATATCAGAAATAACACAAAACAGTACAAACAAAAAAAATACAATTGTGTTACAGATTGACCAGATTTATGTTTGTCTAGTGTATACACAATAGTGCTGTTGTTTTAAAGGTGTCACTATTTCATACCTGTTGTTGAAAGCAGACTCAGGTTTAAATCCCGGCCCTCCAAAGTTGTAGGTACAGTTGAAAGCTCCCTTCCATTCTGTTGGAGCTCCTTCACCACCCAGCTCACTGTAAACACGATAGAAAGAAATAACCTAAAGAAAGTCATACCCACGTTATCTATTCAACCAACAGATTACGCACCAGATTAATCGATAGGCATCCTCAAACCCAATTGGCTGAATTGGAATGGGTGGGACTCCAGTAACATTCTTGAATGGGATTCTGTAGGTTTCCTCTGCAACACATTTCAGACCATATTTAAACCCTTTAGAACATGCATGTGGGATTTGAGCCAAAGCGTAACTATTTCTAATCACCTTTAGCTGCGAGGTAGGGGGTCAGCATGTCTCCATACTGACTCCCAAAGGCTCCTCGTTCGACCCCAGAGGGCGGAAGGTACCAGGAGTGAGGATACGTCTCGTTGATGTCAGACATGAGGCCGTCATTGATGTCAAGAGGGTCTGTGTAGACGAGCACTCCAATGACTCCATAGGGGGCTGCATTAATGGCCTTTAGAGGAAACACACACGATGAGAACACCTTTAAATGGAAACCCATGAACATTTCTTGAATGTGCCATAATCTATGGAGGGAGATAGATTTGTATGTTTATTCTTCTTTTTTTTTCTTCTTTTTTTTCTTTTTTTTTAACTTTCCAATAAAATAAATAAATAAATAAAAATCACTTCAATAGAAAAAGTGTTCAAATACACAACAAATATTTGAGATGCAAATAATTACATTTGAACCTTTTTTTTCCTTGTTTAAAAAAGTTTCTTTGATTGTAGTAAACTTTTTTGATTAAGAAGTTTTTTTCTTTGTTTTTTTCTTTGATTGATTTTTTTTTACTTTTTGATTGAATAATAAAGACACAAATGTGTTACCCATAATATTGCCCAAATACAAAAAAGATAACTTTCTTTTTTTTTTTTTTTAGAAAAAACCCCCTTTTCAATAAAAAAAAGTTTACTTCAATCAAAATAAATATTTTCAAAGAAAAAGTGTTCAAATGCACAAAAAATATTTGAGATGCAAATAATTACATTTGAACCTTTTTTTTCCCTTTTTAAAAAAAGTGTTTTTGATTTTATTTTTTATTTTTTTTGATTGAAACATTTTTCTTAGAATATTTTTTCTTTGATTGAATTTTTTTCTTTTTGATTGAATAATAAAGACACAAATGTATTACCCATAATATTGGCCAAATACAAAAAAGATAACTTCATTAAAAAAAATTTAAATAAACTTTTTAATCACAGAAAAAAGTGTTCAAATGCAATTATTTGGTTGTCAAATATTTTTTTTTTAGCATTTGAACACTTTTTTTCTCTGATTGAAAATATTTATTTTGATTGAAAAAGTTTTTTTTTTTTTGATTGATTTAAAAAAAAAAAAAAAAGAATAATAAAGACACTAATCTACCTCCATAGTAATATTCCTTAATTCATGACCCTAATCTTTAATATTTACATTTGTTTCTCTTTCCTTTTATATTCCCTTAATGTGAACTTGAAACCACACACCGTGGTTACACATTTATACGCACAGAACATTTGTCTCATTTCGGTTTAAAAGTAAATCTATGTGAGTGTAAAGAGACAATTGAGCAGCTTCAGTAAAATAAAATGGAGACTCACTTTGGCTCCTCTTCCTGCTCCACCGTATCTCGTGATGGCAATAGTTCCTCTAAGGTCCACCGTGCGGTTCAGAAGCTCATAGTCACTTGGTTTCCCTTGATTGGCATAAACCAACTTCCCCTAAAACAGTCAAAGATAAACCGTCAACGTAACAAACAAAAGAGAACAATTAACATAATCGACTTGGTTTAAATTATCACACTATAGCTTTAGCACACAATGATTCTGTGCGGATGTGCATTTCTAATCATTTTGTACATTTCTATTCCTTTTTCTCTCCATGTGATTGAAGAACGCAAACTGTAATAATAAAGACACCCCCGTAAAACAAGAATAAAAAACAAAATGTGATAATTTTTTATATTCTTCTTGTTTTTAAAATAAAATAGCAATTCATATATTGCTTTGTGATTAAGTGAAAATCTACAAAGTTACTGTATACCACAGTAGCAGTACCAGGAATTAATTGACTTGTTTGAAGTGAGGGTTTTCCTGCATTTCTCTAACGTAGAAAAAAAGAACACATGTGGTCAAACATTGACAGTGTGCCAACAAATAGTGAATAACAGATAACATGTGACTTATCTGAGTGTACAGGTGAATGAGCCACATAAATCCTATTGTTCATCATTATAGGTGTTTTTTATGGCTCATGGCTCATTTGATCACAAGGTCCCATAAACACTGTGTTTAGAGTGCACAGAATGACTCGGTCATTATAAAGTGACACAACTAAAATCTACTCAACATTGTTCCAGAATAATCTCATCTTTCTCATTTGTAATCAAGTCCGTTGTCTGCCCGCCAGCAATTTTATTTCATTGTTTGTTTGCGAATCAGTTTATTTCTTCGTTGATTGTTGAGCTCAAAAGCATCCATCAATAGATCATATATTCACTGTTTTATGTGGCTCAGAATTGAGCCTGTGCGCCTTCCTTGAGGAAATGACTATTACTATATTATATTATATTATATTACTATTACTATTACTCTCCAACTCTTATTAATAGTTGAATATTTTGAGGATTCTTGAGTGCTTTTAGATCCTGTAACAACAATTGTCCAACAACGGGCCCTTTAATGTGACCCTATGTTTCTGTTTAGATGAGTATTTTTCCAACAAATATTCAGACTTTCCATCTAGCGTTAGGAAAAAGCACAGTTCAACTACAGCAGCTGTAAAAGCAGTAAGTGATTTTATGACTTTTTAGATAAGAGCAGAAAGATAAAAGCGCTGTACAACTCATTTTTATTGTTTGTCCAAGGCCTTTGACAGTAAAAGTAACGATATCAGGATGCAGAAGCTTTCCAGTATCACTAGAGTTGGTTTCCAGTCCTCAGTGGGAACAAGCAGAAGATCATATCTTTCTGTTTTTCATGTTAACTAAATGTTCAATCTACTACTTTCTATTTGGTTATATCAAAATAAAGCACAGAATGTCACTTTCATGCACATGTTCCATTTATTTACTGTGCTGCCTTCCACACCAACCAATCTCAGTGTCATGAATTCTACTTTTAAAGGTGCAGTCTGCAACTCTTATAAAAGTGTCTTTTTGTCATATTTGCTAAAGCTGTCACTATGTACGCTTTACATCAGACTAGTAGTTTGTGTGAAAAATAACAGACTCATTGAGTCCCCCCTTCTGCTCCTGCAACCTTTGGCAGATTGCCAGAATGCACCGTGACCGAGCAAAAAGAACCAATCAGAGCCAGGATTGTGTTTGATGGACTGTCTGACAGCTGTTGCTCACAGGGCCCGCCCCTTTCCCAGAGCTAGAGCGCCGTCTTTTTTTTACAGTGTATGGTCTGGAGGAGTAGAAGATGGAATTGGTGACTTTTCTGCTTGAAAGGTATTTACTGCTGCTTGATTTACATTATGTTTGATGTGTAATTGTTGCACTAGAACTCTGTGGTGCATGTGTTGTTTATGTGCGCGCTGTAGCCTTCGTGTGGCTGCTGTAAGTGACACTGTGTTGTTGCTGCTGCTGAGGTGTGTGCACATTGAGAGAGAGAGAGAAGCGCTGCAGTAATATGCTTTTAACAGAGCATGTTATATTACTGTGATGTTGCTGTCGGTCTAACGTTAGCTTGTTAGCTTCTCTGAGGGAGGGACTTTGGAAAGTTTGGAGGCAGGACAAGAGAGCAGCGGGGAGGGAGGGGGAGAGAGGGATCTGAAAGTTGCGGACTGCACCTTTAAATTTCTTCACACCAGTTTAGAATTGAGAACTCTGGATTCAAGTGGGTAGCAAACCATGTGAATCTTTAGAAACTCTATTAAATTATTTATACTGCAGTCAATAAACAGTTAAAAGGCTTGGATTTTCTTTAACAGTTAAAAGACTGAATATTCTTATATATAGGGGTGTCCCGATCCGATATTGATATTGAATATCGATCCAATATTAGCCTGAAAATGAATATCGGATATTGGATTCAAATTTCTGAACTCTCCGATTTTTATATTTTTATTTTTGTCCCTCAATTAATTTTTGTATGTATTTTATTCAATTGTAGAATACTGTAGATATTATGTTGAAGGTTAACATTTATGTAACCAATTGGTTAATAATAAATGGGTCAGTTTTTCTCATACCGACTGTTGTTGACTATTGTTCTCTGTTTGAGTAACTTGATCAAGCATTTTCTAACATTCCACACTATAAAATAAGAAATATTTATTTAAAGAAAAAAAAAAATAGTGTAGAATATGGTAAAGTTACATTTTTTAATGTTTATTTGCAAATTTAAATTAAAAATAATTTTCTCACAATTGTGACTTTCTGATAATTATGACTTTACCAACTTTACTACTCATAATTATTTATGACTTTTTCCTCATATTTATGACTTTCTTTCTCATAGTTATGACTTTACTGACTCATAATTATGACTTTACTGACTCATAATTATGATTTTACTAACTCATAATTATGACTTGCCAAAGTGATTTTCCTATTTTTTCAGTGGCAGAAATGGGCTTCCATGTCAGATTTTTTTTTTTTTTTTTTAAAGATCAACAATAAGTGATTTATTTTACAGTGTAAATGACTCCGATAGTGACTTATGGATATTTTTTGTAGTACAGTTCAGTGCATGATTATAAGTTGTATTTTTAATTCCTTTAATGCATCATCAGTAATAAAACTTCCATTGCATTTGTTCAAACTTGATTTGTGTGCATGTTCACACATTATTTCATACCTTTGGTTGTCCTGCAGGGGAGTATGCAGCGTAGGGCTGAACTATGTCTGGATCTTCTTGGTCTTTAGTGTAGTTCTTTTCCTTCTCTCTGAGGGTGTATAGCACAGTGTCGGACGAGCTCACTGAAATAGAACAAGATGCTGTCTGTTTAGAAAAATAAACACCCTTGGCAATTACAGGACACAAATCAAAGATGTCTGATGTTTGAGTGTTGACATGCTACTGTTGGTAACAGGGGTGGACTGGCCATCTGGCAAACCGGGCATCGCCCTGGTGGCAAACAATAGTGAAATACGGCAAAAATATGGATCAAAAGGCGGCCAAATGTAGGAAGAAAAGGAAGCAAGCGTTATTTTTGTGCAAAAGGTAGATTACTAGGATGGAAAGTGTCCAAAAATGGTTAAAGAAAGGGCAAAAATTGGATGTTGTCATAAACCATTTGCAAAAATATGAAAAAAAAGGGGGCATTTATTGATAAACGTTTGCTGAAATCTGAAAAAAAAAAAAAAAAAAAAAAAAAGGCTCAAAAAATGGTTAAAAGGAGCAAAAATGGACAAAGGAAGAAGTGATATTTTTGGGGAAAAAGGTAGCATATTAGGATGAAAAATGTCCAAAAATGGTTAAAGAAAGGGCAAAAATTGGATAAAAGTGTCGTAAACAATTTGCAAAAATGGACAACAAATAGGAAAAAAGGGCAAACGGTAGCTAAAATCTGAAAAAGGTGTCAAGAAAAATGTAAAAAAAAAATCAAATAAAAAAGGGGCAAAAATGGGACAAACGAAGTTGGAAAAATGCCCAAAATAAATTGCTAAAAATGGGTTAAAAGTTTTAAGGTTTTCTGTGATTACAATTAAGACATTAAGAGCCACATATGGAGCATTACCGACTTAATAATGGTTTTGTCATGGTTTTAATACATATTTTCAAATCTAATGATAGCAGAGTACACAAATTAACGCCTGACTCAGTCTGATGTTTTAGTGTCATCATGTTACTGTTGGTAACAGGGGTGGACTGGCCAACTGGCATACTGCGCATCATCCCGGTGGGCCGGTCCGGTGGCAAACAATAGTGAAATAGGGCAAAAATCTGAAATCAAGAAGAGGCCAAATGTAGGAAGAAGCAATATTTTTGTGAAAAAAGATAGCTTATTAGGATGAAAAGTGTCCAAAAATGGTTAAAGAAAGGGCAAAAATTGGATAAAAGTGTCATAAACAACAAATAGGAAAAAAGAAAGCTAAAATCTGAGAAAGGTGTCAAGAAAAATGGTAAAAAAATAAAAAAAAAAGGGGCAAAAATGAGACAAAGGAAGTTGGAAAAATGCCCAAAATAAATTGCTAATAAGGAGTTAAAAAGTTTCAAGGTTTTATGTGGGATTATTAATTAAAATTAAGAAATAAATAACCACATGTTGAACATTACCGACTTAATAACGGCTTTGTCATGGTTTTAATAAATATTTGCAAATCTAATTTTGGTTGCCTCACAGCAGACAAGGCCTTGCACCCCCCTTCAGATCTTTGGCTCCCACCCTCGGGACCCCAGGTTGAGATCTAATGGATCTCTATCGTAATAGAGGCCCCCAAACAGCATCTTGCGTTTGGGCCCCCACAAAGCTAGAAACGGCCCTGCCCATTAATCTCGTCTCACTCCTCGTCATGACATAACTTGTGATCTGACATCAGGGTTGGGGTCAATTACATATTTCCATTACAATTACGTCTTCAATTATCCATGTTCAAATACAACAAAATTATGATTACGGTGACCGGCATTTTTTCCAATTACAATTATGTTCTCAGTTACTTAAGTTCAAATTCAATTATCAGTAATCACAATTACTGAGCCTTTCATAAATAAGTGTTAGCTTTCTGTTAGCATCTCTTATGATAACAGGTCAGTTTGACCCCATGTCTTAAATCAACTGTAAAAAAATACTAAAAAATATTATCTATCATCTAATTTGTTTCTCCGCAACCCTGAAATATGACAAAGTGGGTCTAAAAATAGATGGATGGATCTAATTTGTTTCTCATCTCTTGGTTACCTTGTTAGACTTTCCTAATCAATGAAAATATTGGTATTAATATTTTTGGTGTGGGCTTCTGAGCCTGTTTTTTTGTCAGTACCCTCGATTTTAAAAAGATAAAATGATAAACAATAGAACTGAAATGCAGTGGGAAAAGTTGATCTGAAACAATTTCTAATAATTGTTAACTACGTACTGTATGTGTAATCCATAGAACTGTAACATAGCTCCCCAGTTTTAAATTTTGATTAAATTGTAGTTGTGATAGAATTTCCATGCCATTTACAATTACATCTGAACTCAATTACAACAGACAACAGATTTTTAAATTTTTTTAGTTACAATCATAATTACGCCATCATTTTAATTCATTTTAAATTACACCAATAAAATTATAATTGACCCCAACCCTGCCTGACACTTTAATAATCAATAAAGATCGATTGATCGCTATAGCTGTCCAT
The DNA here is from genome assembly GCF_900634775.1 of Gouania willdenowi. Taxonomy (NCBI): domain Eukaryota; kingdom Metazoa; phylum Chordata; class Actinopteri; order Blenniiformes; family Gobiesocidae; genus Gouania; species Gouania willdenowi. Next base: position 7,711,936 of record NC_041052.1, read on the forward strand.
TTTAATCATTGAGCTACATGCATTTGTTAATTACTCTGCTGCTACGCATCGAGATGTAAGGACTTCTACTTGGTGTCCTATGATAATCTAGTGAACTGGTCTGGATACAAAATACCAAGGCTGAATATTTGTCCCAGTCCACCCGTGGTTTGTAATATTCACCCAAGAATGACTCACCTACAGTGACTTTATTTGGGTTTTTGGCATCTGGAAATGACAGGTAAACCTCATACTCTTCTCTCCAGGCTTTGTCCAGACCACTTTCAGGGTCCTGCCATCTCTTCAACATAAACTGCACTGTCTGCTCATCTCCTTCACTAGTGGCCAAATGGGGCACCTTAGTCAGCTCTCTATGGGAGAAAACAAAGTCTGCGGTTCATATATTTAAATCAGGACAAGTATATGAACATGATTCAGTGACAAACAAACATATAGTAACTTACTGATTCTCTTACCTCAGATTTTCTTCAATATTTAAACGATCCACTTCAGAGAGAAACTTCTCAACTATGTTTTCATCCACATCTTTCCCAATGTCATTAATCCATGATGGTGCTGAGCTGCTGTTGTTGGTGATGCCAAAGTGACCGATAAGAACACCTAGAGTCAGTGCAACTGCACCACAGACCAGCCCTACCAGCACTGTCTTTATCATCCTCCCTGCTCTCTCTGGTTTGTTCACTACTTCACAATGTGCTTTCTCCAAAAGTAAAGGGAGTTTTAAGGCCTGGAAAATCTTTAGAAACACAAACTTACATAAGAGAACACCTTTGCCTCTGGATCCCAAGTGCAACAGGAAAGACCTCCCATTTTTAAGTTAATCATTGATTTTTTTTAACTTTTTGTATTTTTATTTTTAATTGAAAGAAATGTATTTATTTCAACACACTCGTCTGATGGCGAGCAAGTTTCTAACTTGTGAAATTATTGTTCTCACATTTTTTTTTTGTGTTAGTTAGACCTAAAAATATCAACTTTATGATGAGTTTTAGTGTACGTGGGTCACAAGAGAGCAACGATTTTTATTAGGGTCCTTTTGATTTGAAATGCCTGGTTTAAAACCAGTTCTTCAATTATGTAAATTATTCTGTTTGTTAGGAGAAAAAAAATCCAAATTCCAAAGTTATACATTAACAAGTGCAGTTTGGCGTATTAAGTAGTGTACTCTTCAATATACAGACACACTACTTTTGTTTTTTTTTTTTTTTTTTTTATTATGGAAATAGAAGCAAATGGATCAAGGCTTTTTAATGCAATATCCAAATTGTTTTCATACTACAAGTTTAACAATTTATTATTTGACTTCCAAATTTCACCATTCAACATCAGCTTAAACTTTATCATCTGCCTGACTAACTATTGGAAGTGTTTTACGCACTAAAAAAAAAAAAAAAAAAAAACAGTGACAAGTGTAAGGAATAATATTTTTCATTGAAGTTTGAATGTGAACGGAATATAATGGAGCCTTTAAAAAAAAATCAAAAAAAATCATATATATATGTGTGTGTATAAATACACGTTACAAAAAAGATTTGTTTGGACCTTATGTAAAAGTGTTTAAGTAATTTGTAAATGTGTTTTCAGTATTTGTAAAAGTATTGCATTAATTTACAGAAATTTACTCCAAAGAAATTGTGTACAAATATGCAAAAAAACCAAAAAATAAACAAAAGAAGAACAAAAATAACTCCCAAACACAAAATGAAAAAAAAAAAAAAATGACAACACGAATACACAAAACAACAACGAAAATAGAGCAAGTGAACAAAACTGCCCATCCCAGCAACAGCGACAGCAGACTGGTGTCCTTTTTACGACCAGTTTTTTTTTTTTTAAATTATTATTATTTTGGTGGGAAACAGGAAGTAGTAACTGAGTAAATGTTGTTTTTAGACTGAACCGGAAGAATGCGTATAGAGAGACAGGTAATTTATGTGACACACAGCGTTGTTTACGGCAGGAAACACAAACTGCACAATGCGTTTTTCTCCGTTTTTGTAGCAGATTGTTTTATTGTATCGTTGCTTTATTTTTTGTTCTGCAGAAGCAGAAATTAAAGCGTTTACGTCTTTTACGTGATTGGTCAAATGCTCGTGTTTCCGACGAAGCACACGGGTAAATAATATTTATTTATTTATTTTAATTCACAACAAGCTAATAAATTGTAATGTCATGATTTACCGTAATTTATTGTTGTAATTCAGTAATGAGTTTCTCGGCCTCGGTGTTTTTGACTTGAATTACTCGCCTTTGCATTTATGCGACAGTTAATGTATCGTTACATAATTTAGTTTTTAAGGGGATGTACATTGTCACGGTTTTAAAATACGTTTTATTTTATTTTTTTTAAACGCAGCTTTGTATAATTAAAGACGACCTTTATGGTGAAATTCGGCTCCATAAGAAACGCACCAATCACTGACGGGGATGGAGGATGATGGACGTCCCTCCAGCCAATCAGAACCAGTCTTCATCCCAGCTGTGGGCTGGTCAGAAGGACTGGTCCCCTGCCTCACCTCAGGGACCTTTGAGCAATCCACTGCCCAGCTTCCATCAGCTCAGGCTGGGGTCTCCCTCTGAAATCCCCCCCAACAACCACCATGTATTCTGGGCAAACTCCTCCAACTATTCATCCCAAATGAACGTCCATCCGGGTCTCCTTTACAATAATCATGTTGAGCAATGTGGCCAGCAAGTTTCTTCTAGTTATCCTCAGAATTTATCCACGATTCAAGTTACAAATCAAAGAAAAATTCCCTCATATTCTCTGCCTTTAGTGAAAGAAAGCACTTCTCATGGTTCTTACCAATCATCCTCTGCCCAAAATCCAAATCATCACCATTATCCCCCCACAAGCCCCTCGTCCTTTGGACAATGTCCAACCCTGAGTCCCCCTCAGTCTTCTCCCAAAGGCCCGGGTCATGGTCCCTGTGATGGATTTACTCATTTTTCTCCCACTTCTACTGTGAAACAACAGCCTCAGTGTGCGCTTCCACTTAACTCCATTGGTAAGTGTGTTTATTCTTTACGTAAAATTTATAATTTCTTGTGTTTTAAATATTGTGGCCAATCAAAGCACTTTTTTTTCATCTAAAAGTAGTCAAATCTGAGCCATAAACTAATCAATTATTACATAATGCCCTGTGTAAAATAATGAATAATATATGGATCATCTCTTTATCATGTCGTCTTTAAGTAAATTGGCCTTTTGTGTGTGACAGACAGGTTTCTTCAACAAACTAAGAATTCTTTCTAACCCTAACTTTAACAATTTGAGCCCATTTTTGCTCATTTTTACCCTTTTTCAGTTGCAGGTTAGTTTTACACTACTGATGATGTGTTGTTGCAATAGTAATTTCCTTTTAATGCATTTCTGCCACTTCTTCATCAAATTTAAGTGCTTTTTCTGCACATTCTTTCTACTTTCAAGACATTTTCAGCACTTTTCAACTCTTTCCATCACTTTTCCCACCTAACGTCACATATGTTGACCCATTATTATCACTTTTAACCTCTTTTCACCATGTTTAATGCTTATTTTTGACAATTTAACCACATTCAACATTTGTCATGCCCATTATTTGCCAGTTTAAACTAATTATTCCTACATTACCCCAACGCTCCAACACCTTGAACCTTTTTTTTTTTAAAACCACTTTTTCTGTCTGATATTTTGGCCACTCTAATTGGCAACTTTTAACCAATTTCTGCTTCTCATTCTTTTCGCCACCTTTTCCACCATTTTTGGTCACATTTAACCCATTTTAATAAAACAAGGATTTTAATCTTTAAGATGACTAAATAGTAGGGCACATATAAACAATAAACTTCCAGAATATCAGTGGATATAATTCAGATAAATAAATAAATATATAAATGTGGTTATTACAGATTCATAGAACAATGGACCATCATTTTGCTGACTTTATGGATGGACCCCAAAAAACTCTCCCCTTTATTCACCCTTATAGATGGCCCTGTCTCCACATGACTGTTCTTTAATGTTCATGTCTGTGTTCAACCACCTTCAACCACGGGCGACCGTGGCTCAGGTGGTCTTGGGTCGTCTTCTGATCGAGAGGTTGGGGGTTCGATCCCAGTACCTGACTATGTGTCGAAGTGTCCTTGGGCAAGACACTGAACCCTAAGTTGCTCCCAGTGGTCGACTAGCGCCTTGCATGGCAGTCCTGTCCCACTGGTGTGTGAATGAGCTGGTATGTAAAGCGCTTTGAGACTGCTTCAGTGTGGTGATAAAGCGCTATATAAATCAAGTCCATTTACCATTTACCTTCAGGTACAGTGGGGGGTCGTGGGCTGAACAGTTTGAGAACCACTGCTTTAGAGCTTCTAATTATAGAAAGTAAAAACGACACAGAAAACATGAATCATTGTGTAAATTCCAAACTAATTCAGTTGTAGAAATCTCCTAATACACAAATTAAATAAAAATCCCAGTTTTCCCGTGCTTATATAAACACATGATGGCCGTAATTTGTAAACGTAAATTGTTGAAAGAAATCACATTTTTTTCCAAAATCCTGCAATTTCACTTAATTTATTTTACAAAATGTCCCTAAATGAAATGATATCAATATTAATATTATGATATATTATATTGTGGACAACTTTTGTCATTTACTTCATTTTTAAATGAATTGCTGTGCTGTTGTCTATTCGCAGGAAGTATAAATGGATTCACTCCCAATGCAACAGCACTGGATGGAAAAATGTCACCACAGGTAAAAACACCACACTGACTTTGTACTAAAGAAATGAAAACTTTAGTTTTCAGACTTTATCACATCTGGTTGCACTCTCTTATCACAAATGCGTCAAAGTGTTTTTACTTCATTCATGTCATGATTTCTTATGAGGATAGTGATTTGCTTGACACTATTTTTCTTCTAGTTTGTTCCCAATATTCCCTGTGAAATCAATTCACTTCCCCAGATATTCAATTTAGGGATCTTTTTTTGTAAACCCTAAAATAAAAAAAAAACTGAACTTAAACTTTCAGTTCATGAAAACACCAGAAATTCTATGGAAGTCACTTTGGCAGAGTTGTTTTTTGTTGAAAACACAAGAGATTACGATAAGAATGGAGTGAAAAACGCTTCTATGCATCCGCTTCCCAGACTCCACATCCCACAATGCAATGCACGAAACTTTTCCGACAATGGAAATAAGAGAATGTTCAAAACAAACTTTCAAGCGGCAATTTCAAACCTCTACATCTTTATTTTGTTAATAAACAATCTTCGATTCGTTTATTTACTGTATGTGGCTTACACTGTCTTCATCTGAGAATTATTTTTTTGTCTTTTGCAGCTTTAATTTAATTTTGTATTTAAATTCTGCTAATGTGTATTAATGATGTGTTCCATGTCCTCTCTGTGCAGTCCCCTTCCTCTGAGTCTCGTTACGGCCTGGACCCAGAGTTCCTGCCCAGTGCTGTAGGTTCATCTGCTACATATCCTCCCTGTAACCTGCTTCATTCTGTCCAATGTGTCATTTTCTTTCTCTGGTTACACACACTGACACGACTCTGCAACATCGCGTGGACATCGGGGGCAGTGCCTCTGGATTGGCAGACCGGGGTGGTGGTCCCCCTTTTTAAGAAGGGGGACCGGAGGGTGTGTTCCACTTATAGAGGGATCACACTCCTCAGCCTCCCCGGTAAGGTCTATTCAGGGGTACTGGAGAGGAGGGTCCACCGGATAGTTGAACCTCGGATTCAGGAGGAGCAATGTGGTTTTCGTCCTGGCCGTGGAACTGTGGACCAAGTCTACACCCTCAGCAGGGTCCTTGAGGGGTCATGGGAATTTTCCCAACCAGTCCACATGTGTTTTGTGGACCTGGAAAAGGCATTTGACCGTGTCCCTCGGGGATTCCTGTGGGGGGTCCTACGGGAGTATGGGGTATCGAACCTCCTGATAGGAGCTGTTCGTTCCCTGTATGACCGGAGTCAGAGTCTCGAAATCGTTTCCGGTGAGGGTTGGACTCCGCCAGGGCTGCCCTTTGTCACCGATTCTGTTCATAACTTTTATGGACAGAATTTCTAGGCGCAGTCAGGGCGTTGAGGGGGTCCGGTTCGGGGGCCTCAGTATTGCATCACTGCTTTTTGCAGATGATGTGGTCCTGTTGGCTCCAACATACCGTGACCTTCAACTCTCACTGGATCGGTTCGCAGCCGAGTGTGAAGCGGCCGGAATGAGAATCAGCGCCTCCAAATCCAAGTCCATGGTTCTCGACCAGAAAAAGGTGGAGTGCCTTCTCCGGGTTGGAGATGAGGTTCTGCCCCAGGTGGAGGAGTTCAAGTACCTCGGGGTCTTGTTCACGAGTGAGGGAAGGATGGAGCGAGAGATCGACAGGCGGATTGGTGCGGCGTCTGCAGTGATGCGGAGTCTGCACCGGTCCGTCATAGTAAAAACGGAGCTGAGCCAAAAAGCGAAGCTCTCGATTTACAGGTCGGTCTACGTTCCAACCCTCACCTATGGTCATGAACTTTGGGTCATGACCGAAAGAACAAGATCACGGGTACAAGCGGCCGAAATGAGTTTCCTCCGTAGGGTGGCTGGGCTCTCCCTTAGAGATAGGGTGAGAAGCTCAGTCATTCGGGAGGGGCTCAAAGTAGAGTCGCTGCTCCTCTGCATTGAGAAGAGCCAGATGAGGTGGCTCGGACACCTAATTAGGATGCCCCCTGAACGCCTCCCTAGTGAGGCGTTCAGGGCACGTCCCTCCGGATGGAGGCCCCGGGGAAGACCCAGGACACGCTGGAGAGACTATGTCTCTCGGCTGGCCTGGGAAAGTCTCGGGGTCCCCCCGGAAGAGCTGGAGGAAGTGGCCGGGGAGAGGGAAGTCTGGGCCTCCCTACTGAGGATGCTGCCCCCGCGACCCGGAAACGGCTAAGCGGGAGAAGATGGATGGATGGATGGTTACTAGGGATGTAACGATTAATCGTAAGGCAGTTAAAAATCGATTCATAGGTACCACGGTTCACATCGATGCTCTGAAAATTGAATCGCAGTACTTTTTTTAACCAGCAGAGGGCGCTATATATTAATCCTTCCAGAAGCGGACGTGACGGGCGGAATCTGCTACTATTTTCTTTCTGGCCACCATTTACTGTTAAACATGCTCATAAATAATTATTTACTCCTTTAGCACCAAAAGTATATCTGTAATATTACGTGAATATCTGTAAAAGTCATGTCTTTCTATTAACTCTGTCTGCTAGCATAGCTTCTCTTCTTCACTGGTGGAATAACTGCATGCCAACCGACTACTGGGTTACCAGCGCCCTCTGCTGGTCTAAACAAATATCTGACGTAAATACAGTAAAATGACTTTTTTTTTTTTTTTTTTTAAAGTCCAATCGTTAAGGCACAAAATACATTTTCAGTTGCACTTTTAAAAAGAAAAAGAACTATTACGCAGTTTTGAATTGTTTATTATAGAACCAGAATTTAAATTAATAGGCTTCTTCATTTGTATTACTCCTTTATTTATTTCATTCAAGATTTATTTTTAGTTAAATTGCATCATTTTGAATAGTTTATCAAGGGATTCTTTTGACAATGAAAAATAAAAGGAAAATAGTACAGTATTTTCCCCAAAAAAATAAAGGAATATTTTTCAGTCATTTGTCAACATTCCCATATTGTAAAATAAATCGTGAGAAAATCGTATCGTGAACCCAGAATCGTGAATCGAATCGTATCGGGAGTTGAGTGAATCGTTACATCCCTAATGGTTACACACAACCACAACATGAGAAGCATAGCATTATTGTTGAATTCACACATAATGTTAGAGCCGGTAATAAGCGCCAAACAGGGACTTCGTCCATGAGTTAGTTTTGCAGTGTTCTCTTCAACTCTTGTGCTGAATAACACAACTGTCATCCAAATGTTTGTGCTGTTTTTTGTGCACCTTTAGGTCAAAGTGATGGCAGAGGATGAGGCAGAGTGGGAGGGTAAGGTCTACACCTCAGAGCCTTTTGCACGTCTTCCTCCTCTGGCGACTACTTCCTGTACAGTAGAGGACAGAGGTAAACCCAACCACCAACATGTATCTTCCACCTTACAGTGATTAGAACATAGTGCATGACCAAATGTCATGTATTTCTACTGCTGCTGTCTGTCTGTTGCTGTTTATTACAGGGAATGCTAGTCCTTTAGCTATTCGCTCCACGTGCTACTGCGTCCCCTGTGATGGTCAGACTTCTTTGCTCAGCCGTCTGCCACTAGGAGCTCTGGTTACTCCTCTAGCAGAACTGAATACTGCAGAGGTCAGTGGTTAGTTAGTTCCTGTGTTTTTACTATGTTTAGTGACTGGGGATGTAACGATTCACTCAACTCCCGATACGATTCGATTCACGATACTGGGTTCTCGATACGATTCTCTCACGATTTATTTTACAAAATGGGACTGTAGACAAATGATGACTGAAAAATATTCCTTTATTTTTTTCAGGAAAAAAACTAGAAAAGACTGTTCTATTTTCCTTTTGTTTTTCATTGTCAAAAGAATCCCTTGATAAACTATTCAAAACAATGCAATTTAACTAAAAATAAATCTTGAATGAAATAATAAAGGAATAATACAAATGAAAATGAAGCCTATTAATTTAAATTCTGGTTCTATAGTAAATAATGCAAAACTGCACAATAGTTCCTTTTATTTTTAAAAGTGCAACTGCAAATGTATTTTGTGCCTTAACAATTGGACTTTAAAAAAAAAAAAACAGTCATTGCACTGTATTTACATCAGATATTTGTTTGGACCAGCAGAGGGCGTTGGTAACCCAGTGGTCAGTTGGCATGCAGATATTCTTGCAGTGAAGAAGAGATGCTATGCGCTAGCAGACAGAGCTATTAGAAAAATGTGACTTTTACAGATATTCACATAATATTACAGATATTCTTTCGGTGCTAAAGGGGTAAGGAATCATTTATGAACATGTTTAAGAGTAGAAGGCGGCCAGAAAGAGAGTAGTAGGCGATTCCGCCCGCCGCCTACGCTTCTGGACAAGAGAAGGATAAATAGATAGTGCCCTCTGCTATTTAAAAAAAGCGCTGCGATTCAATTTTTGGAGTATCGATATGAACTGTGATACCTATGAATCGATTTTTAACTGCCTTACGATTAATCGTTACATCCCTATTAGTGACAAATTCACAGATTTACTGATATTGTAGAAACCTATCACCAGCACTAACATAGTTCAGTTAGTATATTTACTTGTTTTTTAACTTGTATCTTGTATGTTTTTGGCTCTAGAATTCTCTCCCTTTGTGCAAAGAGACGGACTACGTCGGTGGCTGCAGTTGGTGCGGCGCCTCCATGTGTCCAGCAATGAGTTGGAAGGATTGTGGTCAAAGGTTTTATTGCCCCTTCTGTGGTAAACTCTCAGAAGGTAGGATTCATCATATGAGAGCCCAAAACTACACAATTCTGGTGTAATGTCATAATATAGGCTTCAAAAATCAATAAATCAAAGGTCATTTTCCTCGAATAAAAGGTTGAAAAAGCCTCGCGACAGTTTGTTTTCATCTTCACTGTTAACACTTTTTTATTGTCATCATCGGAAAAGCTTTACACATTGCATTGTGGGATGTGGAGTCCTATAGACAAATGTATATATGTGTTTTTACTTAATTCTTACTGTGATTTCAACACATTTCTGGTGTTTTCACAGACTTGGAGTAGCGGCAAAACAATGATGGATGTTTATTTTGCGGTTTACACTTAAAGATTTACAATAAATCCCCCGGAATGATATGTCTCCCAGAGTCAGGTGATATCACAGGGAATACAGGACACAAACTACAACAAAAACTGGTCTAAAGTGAATCATTTTTGTTCTTGTCTGGTAAAGAAACACAAGAAATCACAGTAAAAATGAAGAAAAATCACTTCTATGCATCCATCTAAGGGACTCCACATCCCACAATGCAACGGGTGAAACTTTTCCGACAATGCACATTAAACAGTGTTTACAGTGGAGATGAAAACTAAGTTTCGAGCAGCAATTTCAACCTTCTACATGTTTTTTGTAAGCAAATAATTTTTTATTTATTGATGTTTTATCTATTCAAAGTTTTTTTTTTTGTCTCAGCAGTTTAAAGTATTATTTGAGCAGCTGATTTAACTTAAACTATACTACATTTCTCATTGAGGAACATTTTTTGATTCACACATATCCTTCCTTCATCTGCAGGATTTATGTGCAGTAGTCATACTTTTTCTCATAGTTTTTTTTTTTAACATCAGAGACTAAGAGGAAATGTAAACGAAGGCTGGATGGTTTAAACTGGAATAGATTAGATGAAGCTAAATGAGCTAGTCAGAAGTAATTGGTTTGGTATGGAGCTGTTTATTATGATGCTGTATTAGGGCCACATTAAAATAAAAATACATCTGAGCACTACAAGATTAAAGTTGTAATATTTCGACATTAAAGACATAATATTTTGATAAGTCATAATTTTATGAGAATAAAGCCCCATCTTAAAAAAACAGCCAGTTCCTCCTTTACAAAAGAAGCTATTTGCTCCAAATCAGTCCAAGTCCTCAAAGTGATAACAGTGTGATGATGATGGGCCAAAAGCCTCAGTATTTTGCCATGTGTGAAACCTAAAGAGAAGAATAACCTCACTAAATGCTCCACAACGCAACACACACAATGTCCTGTTTGTATTTCAATTTTATTTTCATGAAATTACAAGTTTTTTTCTCAAAATATTAAGACTTTATTCTCAAAGCATTACAACTTTAATCTCGTAGTGCCCACATTTTTTTTTATTTTAATGTGGCCCTAATACGCCGACGTAGTTTGTGTTGTTTGCACCAACAGTTTTACTTACTTCTCTTGTTTACCAGTGTCATGGCAACAGTATCAGCCAACCAGAGGGGCCGAGGGTCCTCGTGTCGACAGTGATAGGAGGCCAGAGCTCAGCCTGGGCTCATATGAAATACTCCACTCTCATCAGGTTTTTCTCATTCTCTTATTATCTTTTGTTTATATATGTTTATATACTGTATATATATATAACTTTCAAAGAGAGCAACACGCTATACATAACGCTAGATATGTGGATCATACCAACCCATTGTTCCTCAAGTCAAAGTTACTTTAGTTTGCAGATTTATTGGTTTTTCCAAACTATTCAAGTTGTATTTAAGGTCACGAATAAATTATTACCGGAAAACATTTAAAAGCTCTCATTGAGAGGGAATTTTGGGTCTGTGAGTGTGCGGATAACTAGGAAAAGCTTTTATGTTTCAGTATGTGGAACATGATAGTGTGTACACATATCAAGCAATTTAAAAGAAAAGATCTTTGTTGTATGACAATTTTGAAAGTGTAGACTATTTTTTTGTGATATAATCAAAATCCTATAGAGATGAGACTAAATTAATTTATTATACACAGCAATGGTTAGAAAACAGGATGCTGAAAATTAGATTTAGTTTAGTTTACAGTAATGTAGTAAAATGGGTTGGACTAATACTAATTTTGTTTAATGTAATATTGTTTCTTGTATTATTGCATTTGCAATTTGTTTGAAATAAAACAGTATATCTATCTGTCTGTATGTGTCTATCTATCTATCTATCTATCTATCTATGTGTTTATCTATGTGTGTATCTATCTATCTATCTATCTGTGTATCTATGTGTCTGTCTGTCTATCTATCTATCTATCTATCTATCTATCTATCTATGTGTTTATCTATCTATCTATCTATCTATCTATCTATCTATCTATCTATCTATGTGTTTATCTATCTGTCTATCTATCTATCTATGTGTGTATCGATCTATCTATCTGTAGGAAGACCCTCTTCCTAGCAGGAATTAACCAAGGAGCCTGTTTCTTTATCACAAACTGTTTACACAATAACTGCCCCCGCAACTTTGAGGTTCATAGCTAATTCCACTATGCGGCCTTTGAACACAATATTCTCCTAGAATAGTGATTTCACTTTATTACATATAATACTCACTTTTATTAGCCTAGAAATGCATTTTATGATGATTTAATAGTCCCATTTCAATTGATATTTTGACTGTGTTAATTGTTGACTTTTGAATAAAAAGTTAAACATAATCTTTGATTCCTCTGATTCATTAAAGCTGTGATTATGGTATAGATTTGCTGTTAGAATTCACTTTTCCCTGGTTTCACATTGATGAGTTTAGTCTAAAAACTTAGACATATTTCTCCTGTTAAAAGGAGTGGCACCCCGCAAAATTTGAAGTAATATTAATAATCATAATTAATATTCTTAGTTATATAACCCATTAATAATAACTCATCCTCCTACATATCTATCGATCTATCTATCTATCTGTCTATCTATGTGTGTATCTATCTATCTATCTATATGTGTATCTATATCTATTTATATCTATATATTTTTTGAAGATATGTCAGTAATAAAATATGATGTATAGCAGTGACTCATCCATGTTTTTCTCTCTCTCAGGAAGAACCTGCTGTGCTGTTTCTGGCCATTGACGTGTCCACCTCTGCGTTGATAGGAGGACATTTAGAGTTTGTAACACAACAATTACAAACGTTGCTTAACTCTCTCAACAGGTAGAACATGCTGCATTAATGTTGAGCACACATGCACTGCTCTGTACGTGGTAATCCTTTGTTTGTTAAATATCATCTCTGTTGTGATTCTAGTAATTCTCGGCCCACCCTCCGTGTGGGTTTGATGACGTACGACAGAAGGATTCATCTCTACAACCTCAGTGCTAACCTGTCCCGGCCTCACATGATGGTCATCACCGAGACCGAAGAGCTGCAGCTTCCTGTGAGGGAGGGGCTTCTAGTGTCCCTCAACGACTGTTTAGACACAGTCAGCAGGTAACAATTAATGTCAGTTATGCTTCTGTCTGAAGTTTGCATGTTCTCCCTGTTCAACAACATGTACTGTATATCCTGTACTCCAGACACTGGTGGCCTGGGGGCCCATATGTGAACCTCGGTCTAAAAACATAAAATGGCAACAAAAAATTACATTTAAAATTATTCATAACACACAAAACAACAAAAATACACAGAATGACAGAAAATGATTCAAATAAAACAGAAAAGATTTCAAAAATACATAAAATGACAAAAAAATAACACAAAGTTATCCAAAAAAAGATGCTAGATTACATAAAAATACACATAACTCATAAGATACAAAACAACAACATATAGTAAAAATATATAAAACAACAAAAACGCACAAACCGAAAGAGAAATATATATATAGCTCATATTATTTTTCATATTCAAAATTCAAACTCCTTAAAACTATATGAAATACTGCCTGCAAACAGATCTGCACACAACACTAATTCTCAACAAATACAATTGGTAATGGGATGAATGTTTATTCTGTTCTATTTAAAATATTCCCATGTGGATGAAGTGTGTGTTCTCACTCGTCTGTGCAGTGTGCTGCAGCTCATCCCTCAGTTCATCGCAGAGTGTGACGATGTCAGTGGAGTTCCTGTGGAGCTTCCTGTCAAAGCAGGGCTAGCTGTTCTCCAGGTTAGCATGTGCTGCACAAACTCTGTTGTCTCTGTTGCTGCTCACGTGATTACAGACGGTTTGATGAAATATGAATATGAATAATGTTCTCAGGAGCTGGGTTGTCCTGGAAAGTTGCTGGTATTCCATGCGGCCCCACTGATAGAGACGGGAAACACTGGCTCATCATCAGGGCTCTTTGGCACCAACAAACCAAAGGTACAGAATTACACCTGTTCACCTGCATGATTAGAAAGAAACAGGTTGTCTGCCTTTATTACCCTCGGCCTTAGCCGAAGGGTATTGTCATCAGTTCATCGTCCGTCTGTGTGTATAGAGTGGTGTAGGTCTTTTAATGCAATACCCACCAACAATTGTCACACCAAAACATTGGTACTAATGGGGGGATTCCAGGTAATGAAAAAGAAATTCTGGTTGGTTGATTTTTGACGAAAAAACAGCGTTTTTGAGGATTTTGAAAAAAACCATGTCATGGACAGATTTTAAAGAAGGAAAGGAGGTGGCCATTGATACCTTAATGTAAGGTGACATTCACTCAGGGCTTTAGATTAGTGCTGAAATCTTTCCGATCTGATCATTTTTGACAAAAAAAATTGCATTTTTTTTTAAAAAAGTGTCTGTTTTTGAACTCTGATATTCATGTAGGTGTAAATCTGAATTCATAACCCAGCAACAATTCATGCGTCATAAAGAACATTTTCCAGTCTGACAATTTTTGGTGAAAAACCGCGTTTTTGAGGATTTTGAAAAAAACTGAATTTAAAGAAGGAAAGGAGGCGGAGCATTGATACCTTAATGTAAGGTGACATTCACTCAGGGCTCTTGATTAGTGGCATAAAGTTTTATTTTTGTGTTTGTCACAGAAACTACTACGTAATAAAACTCTATGCATAAACATAATCATATTTAATAATGGTTTATCCCCCTACCAGTATTATAAATGTAATGGATGAATCATTTCCAACTATAAATTCACTGAAGTGCTCAGCTTGGTCACAATAAATCAGTGTAAATTATTTTTTGTGACATTTAATATTTGGAGGATTTCTCAAATGTCAGGCCGAGGGTTTTCAAGTGCGGGCATGTTATGTTATGTTTTGTATTAGAGTGAGATGATCGACAGAGTTCACCATACGTTACAGTATTTTTGGAAAGCAAATAAAGGCAAAAAATCTTGGGTATGACCTTTTCAACTCAATAAGACTATAAAGGTGTAAGAAAAAATCGGTGATATATCACCGAGAATCAGCTCCAGTCATTTCTGTGGCTGACGTTCTTCTTCTTCTTTGGTTCTTTTTAGTCCATCTATCAACCGTCAGAACTGGCCGTCTCATTGGCTAAAGACTGTGTGAGTCAGGGCTGTGGCGTGCACCTGTTTGTTGTGTCTCCGCAAGATGTGGGCGGGGCCTGGCCGGGACACCTTCCTTATCTAACAGGTGGCGCTCTGCATACCTACAGCCACCTGCAGGTACATCTCACACACACACACACACACACACACACACAAATTAAAAGAACAGGGCAGGATGTGAGTGTTAACTGCAACTGGATTATTAAAAATGGATAAGAAAAAAAGCATTCAATTCCTCTGCCATAGGGAGAAAAGGACAAAGAGCGTTTCCACTCTGATCTGAGGAGAATCGTAGAGACGGAGGCTGCCTTTAAGGCTAAACTCAGGGTATTTGTCAGCAAAGGTGAGTCAGATGTTCAAAGCTTTAGCTACAAACTTACCATTTCCACCTCCACATAATCTAATTTTAATAATGCCCATCACAGATCTACGTGTGTCTGCCTGTTATGGACTCTTTGTCCCTGGTCATAACCCTGAAAGTGTCGCCATGGCAACGCTTGACAAGTTCACAACAATGGCCGTGGAGCTGGCATACACCAAAGCACTGGATGAGAAGAAAGGCGTCGGCATACAGGTTAGTTAATGAATTGAAAAGCATTGTTATTATATTATTATTGGTTTTGTTCATGTGATGGTTGGATGTTTATGAGATTCTATTTGTTTCTCTTCTGTGTTTAGGTTGTGTTGACCTACAGCAGCCAGGCAGGAGATCAGAGGACCAGGGTTCACACTGTAACCCTGCAATGCTCACGCCACCTACAGGAGGCTTTCAGGAACTATCAGGCCCAAACGCTCCTCGCCTTCTACTGCAAAAAGAGTACGTTACTATTAGAATTAAGCAGTTAGCAAATATCACAATTATTGGAGACCAGGCAGATTAAGCTGCTTGTTATTCTGCATGTTCTTCTTCTTCTCCTACTTTCCATCCACGAACAATCACCAAATTTTGCACAAAGGTTCAGTCTCATAGCAGATTGCCTCAGCAAATCTCTAAATCTCAACATTTTGAAAATTCCAAACAAATCAACCATATTTGCTACAGATCTGCAACTTTCCCCCACATGTGGCCCCATTCAAATTATTATTATTATTATTCAAATTATGAATTTCATCACTCTGTTTTTTTTCAAAATCTATAAAACTTTTTGCTCACTCAGTTGACGCCAATTTGCTACATCACATCTTCAGACTAACTACATGATCCATCCATACGTATTTCTGATTTGTCAAAGGTTTAACTGGAAACAGTATTCTAAACATATACTTGTAAATTCTTGCTAAATAATTTTCAGTGGATATTAAAAGATGAGAACATTCCTTTGGGAGGGCTGGTGATGGTCACAATTATGCAATAAAATAAATTCATTTATTTAATTGCAGTAACAAAACATGAATTTCTGTCTTAAAAAGATTGCACTTCTTGTAGTGTTGACCTCTGACAGGATGTGCAGACAAAGAGGAAAGAAAAAGAAAAATGATAACATTTTAGATTCATTGTAGTTGTTTGGAAAAATATCAGAGTTTTATCTGAAAAACAGATTTTTTTTTACAGCATTTTTTTTTCCCGCTCTCATGCAAACAATTTGAGTCAATGCAAAACATCATTAATGGAGCAAATAAATCAGTGTTTAAAACAAATGACCAACATCTCCATGCTTTGAATTTTTGTCTTAATAACTGAATTTTTGACAGCCATTTGAAAGCTGCTTTTAAACGTGAGCTACATGTGACATATACATTTGTTAATACCTCCGTCATCAAGAACATCGTCTCTTGTGCCACTCATTTTAAGTTTAATCCTTAACTGATAGAAAATGTACATTAGAATGCCACCTTTTCATCTTCCTACACTTTGCTAGTTGCTCAGAATTGCCTAATGTTGCCTACAACAGTGATTCTCAACTGGTGGGTCGGGACCCAAAAGTGGGTCGCGAACAGCTGGTCAAAAATAAATAAATAATAAATAAATACTTAATGTTTCATGTTGTGTTGGACTGTCTTATTTTGAAGGAAACTTTTCTTTCGACAGGCCTGTTGTGAAATGCTTGTTGGACAGGCAAATATATTGATTGAAAAAAAGATTAATAAGATTAACTTTGGTTGGTTGAATTCCTTAAAAAGAAAATGAATAAAGTGGGTCGCGATTTAAGGACGGTGGCAAAATTGGGTGGCAGGGTGAGACCAGTTGAGAACCACTGGCCTAAAATTGCCCAACCATTGCAGCAATATTTATATTAACTTGCATTTTCATTATAATAATATGTTACTATTCTTATAAAGAGTGTTGTTGTTTTCTTTTCAATTCTGTTTTGTACAAGTGATCCTATAGTGTTTTGTGTTTCCAGTGTATTGTGCAGTAGTGGAGCGCCCCCTGCAGGAGCTGAGGGAGGAACTACAGACAGAAATAACAGAAGCACTGGCATCGTACCGCAAACATGGCAGCTCTGCTTCAGTGTCAGGTGGACAGGTAAAAATAATAAAATATGCACACAGATATTATCTGCTCTTTGTTCATAGTGAGGAGTTAAATTAGATTATATAACTTTAATTTAGAGTTGACTGCATTGCAGTAAAAATCTAATTTGACATATTTTTCAGGTTCAACTAATTTCTCTTTTTTTTAATTATTTTTACAGCTGGTGATCCCTCAACATCTGCGAGCTCTTCCTGTTTACATGAACAGTCTGAGGAAGAGTGAGGTGCTACTTCCTGGTCTGAGGAGCTCCATCCACCAGCGTCTGCTGCAGCGTTGCCAGGTTCTCAGCATGGACGCCTGCAGCACCGTCACACACTTCTACCCTCTGCTGCTGCCTCTGGTCTGTGTCACGTTCACGTTCAATCCTAGTCCATAAAATAATCTAGAGGCATGTGTGATGTACGGGTTTGTGTGTTCACTAGAGATATTTTATGTTGTTATACTTTAGTCACACCCAGAGAAGGCTCTACGCTGCTCTGCTACCAGTCTGAAGCCCGACGGTCTGTATCTGCTTCACAGCCCCCTCACTCTGCTGCTGTGGGTGGGACTCCAAGTCCCAGCATGCACTCTGATGGAGCTCTTCAACATCAGCTGCTTATCCTCGCTGCCTTCAGGAGAGGTGAAAGGTTCAGACTTCAAAGCAAAGACCTTTAATGTTTACATCTTAATGTCTTGTCAGGTGTTTTTAATGCATGGAGATTTTTTAACATTGATATTGTCATTTTTGTATAATTTTTGTTGTTTTGTGTGTGTTTGTTGTCATAATGTGTTTTTTTTTTTATTGGTTATTTTGTGTATTTGTCTCTCATTTTGTGTGGTTTTGTCATTCAGTGTGTTTTTGGAATCATCTGTGTATTCTTTTTGTTGCTTGTGTGCTTTTGGTATTATTTCACATATTTTTCTTTAATTGTGTGTGTTTTTGGAATCATTTTGTGTATTTTTGCTGTTTGTATGTTTTTTATATTGTTTAGTATTTTTTAAATCTCAGTTTGTGTTGTTTTTTTTTTTTTAGTGTTTGTTCCTCTCATTTTTTGTGGTTTTGTGTGTTTTTGGAGTCATCTGTGTGTTCTTGTTGTTTGTGTGCTTTTGGTACTGTTTTGTATATTTTTCTTTATTTTTGTGTGTTTTACAGTCATTTTGTGTTTTTTATTGTTGATTTTGTGTTTTTGATATAATTTAGTATTTTTTTCTTTCATTTTGAATGTTTTTTTTGTCGTTTTATGTCTTTTTTGAATCATCCGTGTGTTTTGGTTGTTTGTGTTTTTGGTGTCATTTAATGTATTTTTTTCTCTCATTTTGTGTATTTTTTTTGTTTTGTGTGTTTTTGGATTCATTTTGTGTGTTTTTGTTGTCATTTGTGTTTTTTTGTAGTTAGCTTGTGTATTTATTTGTCATTTTGTTCATTTACATTCTGAGGGCCGCCAGTTGCCCATGTCTCATATACAAAGTTATATTATGCCAATGCAAAGTTAATCTCAATCTATAATCCATAGTTAATCTCTGTTCAAGTCTTTCAAAGGCGGCATGAAGGTAAACTGATTTCAAAAGCACAAAGAAATGTTCTTTTTTTCTTCTTTTTTTTTGTAAGAATGACTAAAATAATGATGATGATGAGTGTTGCATTGTGTGAGGAATGAATAAAAGTGTTTCTTTTCAAAAGAATATGAAGGCAATAATGACGGTTTGTTCCTGATTGTGATGTCAGAGAGGACAGATGTGCTTTTATTTAGTCAATAACACATTTGTCCTTTGATCTTGTTCTCTCTCAGACTAAGCTTCCACTTCTAGAAAACGCTTTGTCCATCAGTGTTCGATCACTCATCAACACACTGAATCTACAGGCATCCTGCACTCGACAGGTTATTAATATCATCATAATAATAATAATAGTATTATGTGTTCTAACAAAGCTGTAGAAAACAGTGTTGTACTTTGTTCAGAACATTTTGTCGAAGTGAAAAGTCTGCACAGCCTCTCATACTCGTGTCATGAGACAAATAAGAGACACTGAGCTACTTTGTCTGTGCTTTAGCTGCTGGTGGTGAAACAGGGCGACTCCTGCCAAGAGGTCCTACAGCGCCACCTTGTGGAAGAAAAAAGCCCAAATGGAGGAGCGTCCTATGCAGACTTTGTTTACCATCTCCATGTGAACTCAGTGCGGTTGATGCAGTGACTCTCACTGGAGTAACTTCTTCTAACTGGTTTGTTTGTTCACTGGAAAGGCTGCAGCTTTATCCAATAGACACTTAAAGAGAAATATATCAGACTGTACTGTATAGGAAATATAATAAGAACAAAACTTGTTCAATAACTTGGTGCATGAAGACATTTCAGAAGAGACTGTTAACACAACTTTGATGTCATGTTTGGGTAATGCGTGATGTCTGTTTCTCAACAATGTGATACACTACACATGGGCTACGGCGGCTCTTATATGCACAAATTGACTCTAAAAACATACAAAATAAGGAAAAAACTAACAAAATAACAAACAAAAAAAGACGCAAAATTATAAAAATATAGGGCAACAAAAACACAAAAAGGACAACAAAAATACACAAAACAACTAAAAAAAAAACACAAAGAACTCCAAAAACAAAATCAAAATTTAAGCAAAAACACTAAAATTGACATCAAAACCAAAATAAAATGAATTTAAAAAAATGTCAGCAGAAATTGGCAGCATAAATACAAACAAAATATACAAGTTGAATTAAAAATGACATACTTTTTGTTATTTCCTGTAATAATGCTCAGATTAGAATTAGTTTAAATACTAACTTGAATGTTGACAGCTGTGATAAGTTTCCTATTTCTAATCTACAAGTGTCTAACTGTGAGTATTTCCATAAATAAAAGAACTACAGCTTTACTTAAACCTTAATTGAACTTTTGTCTACTGTACTTCGGTTCTTTTTCTGCACCAATCTGTTCAGTTATTTACATTTACAAAACGTTACAGTGGGGCTTCAGTTAATCTTGGCTTCCCATATAAACCAGATTCATTTTTGTAATTAAAGGGAAAATGTTCCTTCACAATTCTCAATTTCAGCTTTTAATATTATTTTGCTCTAGTTTTCAATATCTTTACTTGCAGGATATTCTTTCTAAATTATTGATATTGTAACCAATATTTGCATAATTTAGTAGAATTATTTGTGAGAAATTGCCAGGTTTTTTTGAAAAATTTTAATTTCTTTCCATAATTTGCAAAATTGACTGCATTCATGTGATATAAACGTGGGAAAACTTTTAAGCCACTAAAAATATTGTGAAGTTTTAATTGAATTTGTGAATTTGAGATATCTACAACTGAATTATTTGGGCATTTACACAATAATGAATGTTTTCTCTATCATTTATACTGTCATTTCTGGGCCAAATTGGATGCTCTAAAAGGCCGGATTTGGCCCCCGGTCCTTGAGTTTGACACATGCTTAGTGTGTTTGCTCTTGAACTAATAAGGCTACTTATCTTCTTTATTCTGTTATTTTAATGGTAATCAGGTTCCTTATTTATTTCTATGTGCCTCTTTCAGCTTGAATCCTAATTAGCAGCTGCATTGGTTATAAATGCGGGTTCGTTGTAAAGACTCAAACACGTGCTCTCTATTTTGACCCTATTTGGAAATCCGCACCGCGCGCACGCTTTCACTGGCGCCGTTACACTTAGTGGCCACCAGAGGGCGACAGTGTGTGTGTATTAGACAGACCCACAGAAGTGACTTTAACAGAATCATGTGAGCTACGTCAACGAGCTAAACTGAGCTGCACGAGACAGGAAACCAGGAAGCGTGCTCCTTCACAGTAAAATCTTAAATTATTAATAATGTGCCTGCGTTATTGGCACAGGGACTCATGTTATTTAAAAAGGTTGTTTGCTGAAACAATTGCAAAAACATTGTTTGTGAAAAAGGTGTGATTCTGACAGTATAATGACATCATTCATATATCATGGGGTGAATAGATCTAATAAACATATTTGGTAACGTTTCTAATGTTGGACTATAGTTATTGATCATTTGATCTGTAGAAAGCACTTTAAAACATATATTCTTAGTTATTTTACCCAGCATTATTTTTTCTATGTCATTCTTCTGTCTGTCTTTGGAAAGTTTATATATAACTGTAACTTGTGTGTGATTCAAATACTACTTTGAGCCTTTTTGCAAGCAGTCACTGTACAATCACATTTCACAAACAACCCTAATATCTTATTCAAACTATAGAGGTGGGTGTTAAACTCAGTCCCAAGGCCAGAAAGAATGTGCAAAAGATTCACTGACAAATATTCTGTAGTTATTATAGGCCTATTCATTACTAAACAAATAACAATAATAAAGCTGAGCAACTTTCCTGCAAGAAGAGCTCAGATAGTGTGTTAAACATAATTTAGTTTCCCATCACGGTTCAAAATATATGACGTAAACAATAAAAATAATAAAACTAGAAAAACTGCATGTACTAAAGTAAATGCAATCCGTCAGAGTCAGTATAACCCCTCAGACATAGAATTCCCCTCGGAATAAGTATAACCCCCTCTGAGTCAGTATAACCCTATACTATAGGGTTGGTACAATCAGACTAAATGCAGAGGATGGGTCAACCGCTTAAAATCTATGGAATAATAATCATACACGAAAAACAATCATAGAAGATGAGTAACATCTTGTTTTATTTTTACTTTATTTCGGCAATTTTCAGAAAAACATACAAACATCTACTATTGTCTAACACTAATCAGCCAAAGAGGTGCAGGTTGTGGATTTATACACACTCATCACACAAACAAAACAAGGCTTTCTAGATAATGTCACAAAATTATTACTATTTTTTACAATACACATTCAATAGCTATTCTACAAAAAGTTTTATATTTTCAGTTCATACATGCACGTCAAACATATATACATACATACAAACATTAACGCACATACATACATACATGTACTAATAGTAATATTATACAATTTAATATTTACTACACACATTTTATCCATTAGATTTTAAATATAAAGTAGTGTATTATCTATCACAATATACACCTTTTATTAGGTTTATTGAGTAAGTATTAATATATTTTACACCATTATATACATATACATTATTGTTGTCTTGAGTAAAAATGTTACCATTCTTTCTTGTACTTACTAACAATATGACTTTAAATGCTTTTATTGTGAAAGTCTTCCCCGGATCCACTCCTACATAGCTCCACTAGCTTGCCCACGGCCGTGCTGGCCGCTCAGTGTGTGTCAGATAGCGGAGACAGAGAGAGGACACACACCCATCTGTCACTACCAACCCTCCGTCACTCAGCGCCTCTTCCCGGGCTTCCACCGCTCCAACGGCCATTCGCTGCTGGGCGGAGCTTCATTAGAACCACATTTCAGCCACCCCAAAAATAATTAGTGGCTGCATTTGTTTGTTTGGTCATCGTTTATTGAAGAAGGAACAGCGGTGAGCAGAAAGAGGAGAGCCATGGCCACGACAACCTGCACCAGATTCACAGACGAGTACCAGCTGTACGAGGAGCTGGGCAAGTAAGTGCTGCTGGGACTGGGACTGGGACCGGGACTGGGCTGAGTGTTGTGGGTAAACTGGAGCTGGACTTGTGCAGACCAGCAATGCTCTGTGCGCGCGCGCTTTTGGAATGACAGCTCGTGTGCGTGCGTGCGTGTGCGCGCGCGCGCTCACCCCCTCAAGTTATTTTCGCATCGTAATCAAACGCAGGTTGTTGCAACGTCTTCTGCAGCAGTGCACGTGTGTGTGTGTGTGTGCGCGCGCGCATCCCGATCTCACAGCTGCTTCTGACCACTGTCCCCATTTAAAGTTGTGCATTATTATTATTATTATTTCTGTGTTCTTTTCCTGCTGCCTGTCTTTAAACAGATAAGACCATGTGCAGTGGAACCAGGCCACACTACTCCCACTCTATTGGCTTCTTCTCATGCAAATCTCATGACTTAAAAAAAACACGGTTTTGTTTGTACCAAGAATCATGCCATAAATAACCCAGTTTTGAAGAAGAATGATGCACTGACTTATCTAATAGACTAAGTGGCATTTGCCTTAAAATAAAGCCTAAGTTAATAAAACAATTACCAATGTTTGTAAAGATTATAGAAGAGTTTTTCCACCCACCATTATGCACATGAAGTTGTGGAAAATTATAATCCTGCATTAACTATTGATGAATATTGTTTTTCTTTTGTTGCATTGTATCTTTGCTCTGTTTTTTTTAATTTATTGTGTGTTAATATGTCTAAGGTCTGCAATGGAAATGAGTTTATCGCTAAATCTGGTGCAAGGAAATTTTAAAATTCAATGTGAGTTCGTAATTGTCCTTCAAAAAATGTATTTAAAGCTGCTGGAGACGATATTTTTTTCATCAGATAAAGACAGTGTGGATCTCATAGATTATTGGCTGTATAGATTGCCACTCTAATGATACGCTGCGCCCCTCATTGGCCAGTTTAAGTCACGTGATAATATTTGCACCACATTACTTAAAGTTCCGTCAGTTGTATTTTAGCTCATATTTATTTTTTAGCTACCCCGCTAACCCTTTTATTTTAGCCCTAACCTAACTCTATACCTAACCCTAAACTAGGAAATACCCTAAAATGATTATTTTTGTCGGATATGTCTTTTTAAAGATGGAATTTGCCGTGTTAAATATTTTAAAATGAAAACAAGTATTTGTCAAAGGTGGGATTTGAACCTGGCACAGGAAATGTATCTCAAGACACTTTCTAGATTATTTGCGCGGGAAAAAAAATGGAAAAGTTTGTTTTAATTTTTACAATAAACACTTCATCCATTGACATTTTTAGAAAAAATTTGCGCATTGCATTGTGGGATGTGGAGTCCCGTAGACAGATGCATAGAAGTGTTTTTACTTCATTTTTACTGGGCCTGTACTACGAAGCTGGATTTCCTCTTATCGCGCTAACTTCCGGGATTAATTTGGTGTGTGCTTAACTTCTTACCGGGCTAAATCACCATCGTAACTTAGGCTGAAGTGGATAAGATCTGAGCGAGTAAAAAAAGTCCCGCCTCCTGACAAAAAATAAAAATGACCTGCCCATTCTTAGAAGATCCTGGTTGGAAGATCTGACAGCTACGCTTAAGAAAAAAAGATTATTAATGTCATCTTTTCATTTACCAATGACATCCTTTAGGAAAGGTATAGATTTTCATCTGATGGACTGATCTGTGTTTATATCCAGCTTCGTAGTACAGCTGCTCTCTGATGGACAATGGTTGGTTAGGTGAAGCCCGCTAACGGAGAGATATACTTATCCAGCTTTGTAGTACAGTTTATCCCCAAAAACTCTGCCAAAGTGACCTCCCAAAAATTCAAATCATGATAAAATGAATTGTCTCACATAGTGAGGTGATATTACGAGGGAATAGTAACCAACTAGAATAAAAATGGTGTCAAGCCAATCAAAGTCCTCCTTGTGTGGTGAAGAAAGACAATAAATCACAGTAAGAATGAAGTAACAACACTTCTATTCATCCGTCTACGGGACTCCACATCCCACAATGCAATGCGTGAAACTTTTCTGCAAATGTCAATAAGAGAGTCTTTTAAGCAGGAATTTTAACCATTTGCAGCTTCTTTTTCTAGCCAATGATCTTTCATTTATTGATCCATGAGATCCAAATGCTGTCTTTATCTGAAGAAAATGACACTCTCCACCGAGGCTGAACTCAATGCTCTGATGGACTTGGTTTGGCCCGCATGCCACATATTTGGAAGCTCTTTTCTTCAGTAAACATCATATTAAAAATAATAATTATAAATATCTGTATTCAAATTATAAATGTGTCAATGACGTTTTTCTCATTCCAAAAGCATCAAACACTACCATCGTCGTCAAACTGGCTTGTTTCAGGCAGATTTATTTACGTGACTTGATGTAATCGTCAGGTTTTAGTCGAATCAGTCATTATTGATGTTTTTTTTACAGCTACCGTTGATCAAGTCTGTTTTTCTAACAAAAATTCATCAAGTCTTCTTCTTCGTATTCCGTCTCCTCTTGCTTCTTTGTGATGGAATAGTTCAGCATCGCAACTTCACAGCGCGCTGTCGTAGCTCCATTTTTCTCACTGCTCACACTTCCAGGTTTGATATTTCGCATCAGCAGTGCACATACTGACGCCTACATCGTTACCACGGCAACCCATGCAGATTCCCTCGCAAGATGGGTTGGTGCAAAGCGCTGATGTAATGACGCAAAAATTTTTTAAATAAAATATCCCACCTGATCATTTGTAAAGTGGAGACATGGAGGGCTTCATCAGTAGATGTAGGAAACTGCAGTGGGAACACACTGTCTGTTTTAGGTTTTATTCAAATAATAATAAAACAATAACTTCATGAGCTCATCTAATACTGCCAATATCATCTGGAAAGGCAGAGGACAGAATATGCAAACATATTTAAAACAGTACATAACCAAATTCAATGAAACTCTGCAATATTTGCAGTTTCGCCATGCTCATATCACATAAATGCAGTTTAAATCTGAAATTGTTGAAAAAAAAAATTGTTTTTCAACAATTTCCCTCAAATTACTCCACAAAATTCCACAAATATCAAATAAAAATTGATCACAAAATCAAGGAAATTGAATGAGAAAAGGTCCTGCTGGGACTGATTTCTGTCACTTAGTGCTTGGTTGGGAATTGTCTGTGCCTTCCATTTATTGTATTAATGTTAGTGGTGGGACTAGATAACTTTTAGACTATAAAATTAACTAATCTTGATTAATTCAAATCAATCGCAATATTTGACATGAAAAGCAATATTTTTCCAATTTAAATTAGATTTTGGTATTTGACTGAATCAGTGACAACAATAAATGAGGTTAAACACAAAAATAATGTTTATTATTTTCATCACTGAGTGCTAACTATGTGCAATATATATAAATAATATTATGATTGCTTTGTTCACAAAGCACAAACTTAGAATATTTCTGTAAGCTGTTTTCATGCTTTTCCAGATTTTTTGTATACTTTCTAAAACAAATGTGTTATCGTGTATTAAAATAAAAAAAAGAAGCACTTAGTAGAGAACATTCCAGAGAAGTGGAAAGTGAAAATTGCAAAACTGATGAAGCTGATGAATTTAGTTTGAATTACGTAGCAGTTCAAAAGTTGGGTCAGATGATATCTCTAGCAGCGTTTCTAGCCCCGCCCACATCCTCTACCACAGAGAGTGGTCGACTGTGCACTACAATCATTTATCCACTGACTGTTCATTTTGGCTCTGAACCGTGTCATCTTGTCCATTGTGGTTGGAAACGCTGCATCTAGCACTGTCCAAGTGTCCGTGCTAGCTGTCCGTGCTAGCTGCTACATGTTAAGCATTGAAGTGGTAGCGGGAACTCTTTCTTGCACAATTTGCACCCAACTGGGCTTTTGTTTTCACTCTGGTGTTTTTATGAACTAAAATTAATTTCGACGAAACACAGCATCGACCTCTTCCTCTGGGTCTCCTGTTGTAACTGGTGAACCAGTATTATCGGTACACTGGGAACTCGTGAAATGAAAGAGGTTCAGCGCTGTTTAATTTTTTTTAGTGTGTTATTTTTCTATTAATTAATGCATTTAAGTCCCAGCCCTAATTATTATTGAAAGTGTCTATTCATACGGTTGCCGTACGGACAACCCCCGGTGCTATTAGTACAGTTACCGAAGTACACGTACGTAGCGTCTTAGGGTTAGGTTATAACCCCATATTGCAACAATTTTTAGGGTTAGGTTTAGGTTATACCCTATATCGCCACAATTTTTAGGGTTAGGGTTACGGTTAGATTTAGTCTTAGTCACGTGACCTAAACTGGCCAATGTTGGTATATTGATACAGAAACTGCCATTATTATTTAACCCTGCAGTGAAAACCAGGGCACAGTATAGTTTTCCTCAACTATAATCTGCAGCCCCATTTCATATCAAACTGGTCCGTGTTTGGCCCCTGCGAAATTAATACATTTTGACACTCCTGTGTGGATGAATAATCTTTGTAATGATAAAAAAAACCACATGTAACAGCTCATTATTGACAAATATATTGAGTAAGGCATTCAGTTTTTTTTTTTTTTTTGCTAAAATGTTTCATAATGTCATCACCGTCTGAGTCATCCAACATCTTAAAGTATAATTTCCAATGTTTATAAAATACTGACATCTGATACTGATTGAGGGCGAGTAATGGCCGTTAGCTTTTGGAATCTGATGTTTCCTAATATAAATAGTATTTGTGGAAAAATGTAAGTGGCTGAATAGTAATACAGTCTTTGTAGTAGCTGTCAGATAAATGGAAGAAAGCCCCAGAGCTCCCACTGGCAGTAGGTGAGTGTGAGTATTGTTGTTGGGTCAATCATAAATAGTCAGCTGCCTGCCCTACTGACAGCTACATAGGACGCGGGGATCACACTAATTTATGACACCAAATTCCAGCCACGCTCGCTTCATCCTCTGCGGCAATAGATACTCGGAGTGAAATTATTACGCAAAAACACATTCCCAACGTCTGAAATGGAGATTTAAGTGAATTATTTGTGGTTTAAATACATTTGCTCAATGGAAACTATATTCGCAGCAGGTTGTTTTTGAGTTTTTAACGACGTTGCAAGACAGTAGTGTCATGATAATGTTATTATTTAAAGTTTTTGTGTAGACAATAACTTGACCAAATATTGCATCATGTCTTCAAATTCTTTAAAAAAAAAAAGGTGCCCAAGTCAACTAGTTTAATTTATTTTTCTTTAACATTTTTTGTGTTTTCTTTTTTATTTATTTATTTAAAAAAATAATAATTCTATTTTAGTTTATATTTTCATTTTATTTAAAAACATATTTTAAAACATTTACAATACAAAAACTTATTAGTTTGATTGGCTGAAATCTCTAAAAAGGCGATGCCCAGATATAAAGAATATTAATGTCCGCATTAATTATTAGCAAAGATTTATTATTCAGCTTTAGACCGAACAGCTGAAGTGTATTCATGTAATGATTGGTATTGCTTTAAGCTGTGACAGATTATGCACTGTAAAAAATGAAAAAGTTGACCTTACTTTAAAAAATATGCAAAATTGTTGCAATGAAAAAATTAATTTCCAGCTCAAAGATCATGCTTCCCTCTTTAGATACTGTACCTTTACTAGCTATTAAACTTCCAGAAATTGTAAGATTTTGAACGGGATTATCAGCGGAATTGGACACATTTGTCTGTCACATTTTCTAGACATTCAATTACAGGTTTTCCAATTAAAAATAGTGTGTAAATGCATGATGTTGTCCCAAAACATAATTTCTCCAATCCAGAATGTGAATTCTGTTTTTTTCCTTCTGGTTTCTGCAAATCCGTGATTACAGAAAATCATAGGCCCTAGTTATGAAGATCATATAACTAAGGCAGTGGCTATCCGTACGGTTGCCGTATCAATATACCGGGATTGTATCCGTATGCAGCTCCTCTATTTTGCCAGTTTAGGTCACGTGTTAGGTCAGTAATTGGTCAGTTTAGGTCACGTGATAGGTCAGTCATTAGTCAGTTTAGGTTGCGTGACTCAGACTAAACCTAATCCTAACCCTAAACCTAATCCTAACCCTAAAACGCTATGTACTGTACGTGTACTTTGGTAACATACCAATTGCACCGGGGGTTGTCCATATGGCAACCGTACAAATGGATACTTTCTATAACTAAAGCCAGGACTCTTATTTTGATAGGTTTAAAATATGCTTTATCATTTGACATGTATCACCATAAACCTGGCAAATGGGATCCCAGACAAGACACAAAGATGGTGCAAAACAATTGTTGGTAAAATGATCAAATGTGCAGAATTTCACATCTGTCTTCCTTTTTCCACCTAACATCAATCGCATTTGAAGGGGAACCCATGTAGTTGTGGACCACAGACTCCCACAGTGTAGATACGTTTAAAACACGACTGCTGCTTTTTCACTTTACAATCCTCTGCTTTAGAAATCTGCTGGCTTTGAATTTCTAATCCGTGCCACTCGCTCGCAGAACGCTCACGCACAAGCTGAGCAGTGAGCATTTTATTCAGCTTTTGGAGGAAGCTGCACAGGTGTGTGTGAATGGCTTGGCAGCCTTACAATAATGCTGCACTGCAACTTTGTAAAACGAATCCACCATCTGAGGAGACTTGATTATTGTGCACGGACTGCCTGCTGGTGTACCTTTCTTATCAGGGACGTTGACATTTAAGCATCACACTCAGGCTTTAGCTTGATCTCATTTTGCACCAATGAGTCAGCCAAAGTTAATGGTTTGGGTATTTGTTTGACAAATGCTGAAATTGTAAGTAAATAGTAAGTAATTAATTTATCAAATATACACAAATGATGTAGATCAAATGTGTCAAACTCAAGGCCTGGGGGCCAATTCAGGACCCTTTAGAGTATTTGATTCGATCCTCAGGTGAAAATAAAAGTAAAAGAGAAATAATGAATTACTGTGTAAATTACCAAATAATAATATTAGTACTAATAGCCCCTCAATGACACACATTCAAGGAAATTCCACAAAATAATTCTTATTACATGATGATCTTAAATTGTTGAAAAAACTCTAAATTTCTTCAAAATCTTGCAATTTCCTACACATTATTCAACAAAATCTACCCATAATAGATAAAAAAAAAAATTGGCACAAAATCCAGAAAATTTATAGAAAAATCTGTAACTTATTTCTTGAAGATTGTAGGTTTCTTACTTACTTTCTGTATCAATTAATACGTGGAAGTGCAAACTGCGGAAGTACATTATCAACTTAATGAATTCGCTGATGTAGATCTTTGTCAACATTTCTTAATAACTGAGAATATTTGCTTATTTATTTGTCATTTTGCTTGTTTGTTAGTACTGAGGGTTTGCAAAGAATTTTTTTTTTTGCATTTTTCTTGTCTTTTTGTGTACTTTACTTTTGTGTTATTTTCTGTAATTTTTTATATATTTTTTGTCATTTTGTGTATTTTTGGAGTATTTTCTGTGTCTTTTACTGTAGTTTCCTGCAATGTTACAATTCTTTGTATTTTGTAATGTATTCTTGTTTTTATTTTGTGTATTTCACTGTGATTTTGTATGTTTACTTTGGGGACAGCATCAAATTAGACCAAGGGCCGCATGTGGCCCCTGGGCTGCCAGTTACCTTGGTATTGGACATAATGGCTTTATTGTAAGAAGTGTAAGAACAAATAAATAGTTCCTCATTCATTATTCAGTTACATTTATTCAACTGCTAAAGGCCACAGTTTCTTTTTTCACTTCCAAAATAAAAGTCACAGCCCCTTTTTAAAGCTTTTTTCTATCAGAGCAGACTTTGAAAAATCAGTGATTCACGACCTGTCAGGCTGTCACCCTATTTAACTACGTATGTGTGTTAAAGCATTTTTAGCCTCCATCCTAACCTCGCCGAGTGTGAACTTTCCAGGCACAGCTGTAGCGTTGGGTGTCAGCAACACACACACACACACACACACACACACACACACACACACACACACACACACACACACATACACACACGTTTGCGAGGGCGTGAGCTTGAGTCATCTTCTCTGACTCCGGAGAATGCACGAATGGATGCCTGAAGTAAAGCGAGTCCGTTCTCATCTAAGAATGGATAGTTATGTGGTTAGTGTGATTCTGAGGGTCATTTCTCATTTTTAGGGACCTGACTATCAGCATATTGAAATAAAAACAACCAATCGAGCAATGAAAATATTACTTTGTGAAAGACACCCGACAGCTGTAACATTAATGAGTTAAACTATAATATATTATTATATATGTGATCATCTGATTTTGTGTATTTTTTGTTGTCCTTTGTTTGTTTTTCTGTAATTTTGTGTATCTTGTCGTCCTTTTGTTCTTTTGTGTATTTTTTTTGTTCTTTTGCATATTTTTATTTTTTGTTGTCCTTTGTTTTTCTGTAATGTTGTGTATTTGTTCTTTTTTATGTTTTTGTTGTTCTTTTGTCTATTTTTCAGAATTTTCAATAGTCATTTTGTGCATTTTTGCTGCTGATTTGTGAATGTGTGTATATATATATATATATATATATATAGTATTTTGGACAATTACTTTGCGGCTGCATGTGGCCCATGTCTGCTCTAGCCCTTCCTTCTCCATGCTACACCTTGTCAGGCAGTTAATGCACTGCAATGCATTTCTATTCCTCTGTTTGTTAATGGATCAGCAGACTGACACATGGAGTACTTCCATTTCCAAAAAACAGTCTACCTTTGCAGTCATTATTCATCTTCATTAGAATGCAGGGGATTTTTTTTGCTGAATGAGCGTTATATTTAGTCCTGCTTTCTAAATGCCACGTGCTTTGACTACATCTGCGATATCCCGTGGGAGCTTGTTAAGCAGATACATCCAGGCAGTGTGTCGTTTATTATGTAACTTTCAGTTATTGGCGTAAAAGTGACACCAAACTTTTAGTTTTTTTGTTTCAGGCCATAAAAATGCGAAGTCATTAGGACTTCCATTACTTCAGGAGTGACAGAAGGACTGATGATACGCCTTATTTATCCCTTAGGTGTTGAAATGTGTGCTGTTTTTGTGTGTCCTCCTGACATTATTGACGCTTCAAAATCTTAATGAAGCTCTTTCTTGTTGTTGTTTTGCACAGGGGAGCGTTTTCAATAGTGCGTAGATGTGTCAAGCTGTGCACAGGACAGGAGTACGCTGCCAAAATAATCAACACTAAAAAGTTATCTGCAAGAGGTAAGTAAGCATGTCCTGTTTCATCAGTCTGTATTATGGATGCATTACAAAAGGCTCCAATTTTCTGTTTCAAAATTTCCCAAAATCCCATTTCAGTGTCACTTTACACCATTTAATTTTGTTTCGTCTTTCCCTGTTTAGATGACTTTACTGACTATTAGACTTCCTGAAATTGTACCAAACACACTAAATAGGGTTAATATGTCAACTATTGCTGTTAAAGCAGAACTAAGTAACTTGCGCTTATTTCTCCCCCTAAAGGTCCCCTTTGGGTACGTCACTGTTGTAAACACTCTGCACCCCCCGCCGCCTGCCCCACCCCACAGCTACATGCGCGCCTTTGCTCTCCCAAGACGGTAGCAACCGATCACTGAAAAATCCTAATACAACAGTGACACTAAGGGTTCTTTCACACATGTGACCATGTGAACAGTATGAGGAAGAGAGACAAGTAAAATTAATAAATGATGTGGGAGTAATACAGAAGGGAGTGTGGAAATGTGTGTGTTTGTTTGTGTGCTGACAAAAAGGCTCTGAAAATGGACAGATGGATATTTGTGTGTGTGCTGCCTGATGGAGCACTGGGTTGCAAGTGTGTGTGCATGCCTGTTGCGCAATCACACACAATACGACGACAGTGTGTGTGTTGCTGCTGAGCTGTCTTCTCTGCCTTTTTTTTTCGCTGGTTCCTCCATGATAGAAGTTTGAGAAAAGTGAATTTGTAGACAACCATGTGCAGCCACTGGGCTGGTCATAATCTAGCATTAGTTTGTATCTGACTGCCTTTAAGCACTACATCTTGCCACCGGGTCAGAGGCAGGAAAGTTGCAAGTGCTCTTTTCTGCCTAGAGACAGCAGGGAGAGATGAAAGACCCCCAATCACCCCATAAACACTTGTATTACCCTCATAGGGACTACGAGAAGGATTTATCAAGGTGAAAAAGTTACTTAATTATGCTTTAATTTTTCATTTTATTTGCTTCAGGGAACTTGTGAAAATGGGCAGGTTACTCTGAAGTCATGTTAGCCACACTGCTATAACCTCAGACAGTATATATAACATGGAAACGTGTGATATGGTCCCAAAACATTATTTGTGAAACCTTTATTTACCACTAACCGGCGATTTTCTCTTCTGTTTTTCACAAAATCCTGCACAGTCGTATGGTTAGAGACGTAATTCTTCTTCCATGATGTGTCATCAGGTAAAATAATCACCAGTTCAGCTAATACACCAACAGCTAAACCTGTCTTTCTACAAGTGCCTTCACAATCAGATAACACATAACACATACAGGTTTTGGAATTGGAAATATTTGTTCATTTGTTACACTTTCTCGACATTTTTTACCCGTTTTCTTGTGAAAGTTGTCTAAATGCATGATATTTGTCCCAAAACATGCATATGAGGTATCTCAGTGTCATGCTGAGGCCTGATTTTAAATTAAAAAGAGGGATTAAAAAAACGGGTTGATTGATTTTTCCCTTTAATTAAGTGTATTTCTTTCTTATTCTGTCAGTTTTACGTGATCAAAGGACGTCGGAGGCCCTACATCACATTTTTGTGTGTTTATGTGCGACTTTCCTAAAACTTTTTTGAGTATATTACTTGTACTTAAGTACGTTTTAAAGGACGTAAAGTAATTTGTTACATTTCTACACCCAACGTTACTGAGTCAATTATTATTTTTAGTTTTAAAATGATCAACGGACATTGTGAAACTACAAAAAAATTAAAGGACCAGAAACAATCAAATGCATCACATCATAGCCGACCAATCAGATTAAACGTATAATGCACTGCACCAAAACAGTATTGAATGCTGGTTATTTTGGTAATTTACATATAATTGGAGCCTAAGAAATTTTACATTTTGAATTGAATTCATTGGTGTTATTTTTTTGAAAGGAAAAAAACCAAAACAATTGTACATTTTGACAAATCTTTTTTTTTATTCAGATGCATTTGTAGAAAATAAAATACATTTTAATTGTGCAAGATTATGGTTTTTTAAGTTTCTACATGAGATCTTTACTATATGCAAGTGAACTGTGGCAAGATTTATTACCAAAAATAAACATGTGGGGTTAAAGTAACTACTAACTTTTACTTTGAGTATTATTCAATTCAGCTACTTTTTACTTGTACTTGAGTGTTTTAGGTATGACTTATTTGTACTTGAATACAATTTCAATCAAGTAACTGTACTTCCACTTATGTAGGATATATTGGTACTCTTTACATTTTTGCATGTTATATAGTAATAATTTTATACAATACTAGATTGAAACCCACTATAGGGCTGCACGATTATGGCCAAAATGATTATCGAGATCACAGTATTTTGATACATATTGTAATCACGATTATAATCACAATTATTTATCATATTAGGAAAAAAAATCTGTTTTAAACAATGTGTACAGTTTACAGTTCAAAATGAATCTTTAAATTATGCTATTTTTTTTTAAATTAACCCAATAATTTAAAATGTACCAAAGGCTAACAAAATAAATACATTACTACAGAGTGCAGTGCTCATATTTTAAATGTAAATATTGCTGATGATCAGATTTATTCAATTGTTTCAACCAAAATCGATAAACTGTGCAGCCCTAAAACCCACTGAGAGTTTCCTAAACCTGCTGCCGCTAAAGCTTTCTCACACTTTGCCATTAAAAGATCATAAAATGTAAACAGGAATGTTCTGAAAATGCTGATTCTTCTCAGTTTTAGCTGAGCGATTGCTCTTGGTTTGGTCGGTATGAGCTTCAAAGTAAAAAAAAAAAAATGAACACGCAATGGTGCCGACACCTGCAAGCGTTTGACATGTAAGTTGGCTAGCTAATAAAACGGTAAAATGTCTCCAGCGGTGAAGGCCGACCCCGTAGCGCAGTTGTTGCCGTGGCTCTTCACACCACCATTTGTCCAGTGTAAATCTCCTGCTGCCCTTATAGCCTCGTAACTGGAGACCCACCACCGTCACCCTCCCATCGTGTGTGTGTGTGTGAGCTAACGCAAATACCTTGAAAATGTTAAGTGTGCTACAACAAGCATTTTAACAGCACAGAGGGCATCAGTCTAGAATAGCTTCCTGTATCTGTCCGTCTCTGTTGGCCACACGGGTGCTATTGAGTTTAATCACTTAACCAAGTAACTCTTAAACATCAGTACTTTGTGAAGACAGATGTCTGCTGTATCCATCCAATAGCTGACGGTGTGCAAAGTTTTCACCACTTTCATCCTGCAATACAAGATTATTTTATTTGTTACCTATATTTACCCTGGCGTTTATTTATTCATTTGGTTTTTTTTTTTAAGGAACTACATCAAAATTCCAAAACAGACTTTGACAAAATTAAAGATAGACCATACACATCTTGGAGGGGATCCAGATCAATCTACTATTCTGGATCAGTTTCAAAAATCAAAACATCAGTCATTGATGAAATTTAGAAAAATAAATGTCAGTTTGTCTTTGTCAAATCTTTATGAAATGTAACTCTGTTATGTCAGGTTAGGTCATCAATTACTCCACCAAGTTTCATCTGGATCAGATTCAGTTTGTGCATTTCATCATGACTTAAAAAAATAAATAAATGGGGATGCCCATACATTTGGACCTACTGTATTGTTATTAATTGGGGATAGAAATTTCTTCCAAGACAAATATATTTGAAACCTGTTGGGATATCACATTTTTTTTACAACACCAATAGACAAACTGAAGGCCTCATAGATTAATGATTCAAAATTGTTTCTTACAAAAAATGGGAAAATCTCAGAGAGCGAGATCGATTAATTGACATCAATCAATAGCTAATCAGCCAGGCTATAATAGGTAACAGATGTATTAACTTTTTTTTGCTGTGACTCTAGCTTTTTGCACTATGGATAGCCCTGTTTAATCGGCACTAATGATTAGAAAATTCCAACACTGGGAGAAGTCACGAGTTCATTGTCTACAGTTACATTTGGGCTTTTTGGATTTATCTACATTTACTGTTTGAGATTTGAACAACTTTTTTCCAATGTATTTATTTATTAATGTATTTGTTTATTCTACATTGTATTTTGTTTGCACAAGTTTGGCTTTCCTTATTTAAGGCGGCGTTACAGTTTTTATCTTGAGTGTTACTTTATTATAAGACCCAAAAGAGGATTTAAGACAATTTGTGTACATGTAAAAGATATGTCTGCTTTATCAAAGTTCTTTTATAAAATATCAGATATTGGCTTTGTAAAACCCCAACATCGATCAGACACCATTGGTCAGGCTCTAGAATTTACTCACAAAGGTGGACATTGCCACTTACAAGTTTGTTTATTGGTTCCACCATTAACAATGGTTTTTGGACCAATGGTCATGTGACTTGAACTCTGGAAGAGTTTGGAGCATTGCATTATGGGAATTGGAATATCGTAGAAGAATACAAAGTCGGCATCGAAGGAAAAATTATTTATTTTAGGAGTGTTTTTCTTACCGTGAATATTTGTTTTTTTTGACAGACAAGGCAGTGATTTGTTTGATGCCGTTTTGTTCTGCTTTGTATATTGTGTTCCTTGTGCAGTCTGTCCAATTTCTGCCAAATTCAATTTCTGTGTTTCTGTGAAAGCCATAATTTAGTTTTATCGTCAACAAGTAGAAAATCACCAGAGAATGAGTGGTACCAAAAATGACCCTACATGCTCATCTTATTTTTAATATTTAATTTATTTTAGGTAATCTATATATTTTTTTTAAAGATCCTGATAATAAATACAGTAGTTTGTTTCCTGTTTTGGCCGTGACTTTCTTCCAATCAAATGTCTGGGTTGTTCCAAGCATTTGCTGCCACTGTTTTGCCAGCATTATGTAATCAGTTGTGGGTTGTCACCGAATTGACACAACACGTTGCTCTAATGAAATAGTTTCCCCTACCACTATTGATCCTTTTCTTTTTGGATTGTTTAGTTCCGGCTCCAGTTAATGTCAAAAGACAATGAGTTTTGCGCCTTGAATCCATAGTTCTATTGATTCGTGAAGAGATTCATACATACAGTACACTTCTTGCTAAAACTACATTAAAATAAATAACAAAAATAAATGTAATAGCCTTAATCAATAAAAAATAATGTGTGTGTCTTATGAATGCACCAATATTAATGTTTTATTTAGATGCAGCTCCTTCCTTATGGTACTTTTTAAGGGTACATTATTTATAGGGGGTGGGTTTTGTAAGCAGTAGATGAGTGAGTCAGAGTTTATATCTGAATCTATTATTACATAAAAGTAGTGACATTTAAAAAAGCAGCTCCCCATTTGCCAACTCTTTATTGTTGTTTCAGTTTCAGCAATATTTGGACTATTCGTTAAAGCAACAAGGAGTTTAGAATAAACCCGTGTTAGATTATCCTGCTTCTATTAGCATGAGGCAAACTGATCATTCCAGGGATTGCTTTGACACACACACGCACACGCACACACTCTAAAATGATTGACCTCTGGCTTTTGCCATCGTTCCGACTCAAGCTGCTCTATCAGGGAGCACAGCTGCTTACAGCTTCCTGTGGTATTTTTGAGGCCACGTAATATCCCTGTTTTAGCATTTGATGGAACTGATCTGACTGGGTGGTGCGAGACGCTTGCCTGCACCCCACTATTAATGGATGAGCCATGGTCCGTGAAGCAGGAGAGCATTTGCGAGAGCCTAGCAGAGCAACTCAAGAGCTTATACTACTTCTACTCCATGTCCTATTTATATCTCCATGACCTATCTGACATGGGTTTGATTGCAGCTAAGTGTGGCTGTGCGTCTTTACTTAACAACAGGAATGTAGTTGGATTTAAGAGAGTAGTGCTGTGTGATGGGGGAAAATGTTATATTACAATGTAGTTAGATTTATATCTGGATAATAATATATATCCCGATATAGTATTTCTTCCTTAAAATTACATGAAATGAATGGAAAATTGCTATTCATTATCTATTTTATTATATACATATATTTCTATAAACAAAAAAATGGTAACATTACCTTTTCCTATTTCTCAGTAGGCTACCTTTAGGATTTTGCGACCAATTTCTGATATTGTTATGGCCTAAAACGCCCGATTTTGCTGCAGCTTCTGCAGCTTTTTCCAAATATTGTTTCAAAAGTTTGTGACTCAGGCTACTTATTTATTTATTTTTAATAATAAGGCTTAATTATTTTCTACAACGTCTCATAGACTGGTCAATTTTCCCCCCAAAAACATGATTGCTTTTTGATTCTTTCATATCAATACAGAAAAGAGCAGATTCACAACAATTTATCAAGATATAGTAATAATAATGATTAAATTTGTATAGTGTCTTTTTCAACGATGTGCAATGTTGTGTTCAGGTACTGCATGGGAAATCGCCTACTACCTCACAGTCACTAGGATGCGTTTAGGTACCAAACCATGGCTGTCGCAATATTTAATTCACAAATAAATGAGGAAATTACTTTATTGGAAATTGCAGAAAAAAAGAGGGGTGGGTCACTTCTGGCCCTGAATCAAATTGTGCGAGGCATAATTGTAATTTACATTGAAATACCTTTGAAATTATATGTCACACGACTATTTTCCCATAAATGTTGAAGTTACCAGAAATGGGGGGTGGGCCCCCGTGCCCCATTTTAAAAAAAAAAAAAAAAAAAAAAAAAAAAAAAATGGGCTCCGAGGGTCATCATATTCATTCATAGAGCATTTATACCAAACTGCATTCCGATCTAATGAGAACTAACAGAGGAGTAGTTATTTGAAAAATGGGACCCCGGTGCCCTCAGACGCCCACGTGATACGTACAGGGCAACGGGCCCCATTTATATATTGGTATGTGCCAATGATTTGGTACCACCAACTGTCGTTGACTCGCAAATACATTTTTTTTTTTTTTTTTTGGGGCCCCAAATCAAAAATCAGGCTTCGAGCGTCGATGCGTACACATCCATAGATTATCGCTACCAAATTTCAGCCCGATCCGTTAACGAATAATAGAGGAGTAGCGATTCCAACTAGTGTACACAACAACAAGAAAAACAAAGTGAGTGGTGTTTTGAGTCCGGTAGCCCTAAAAAGTACAGAATACGGGACCCGTCTCTAGTCATATTGTATGGTAGACGTTATTATATCGCACTACAAAATATATTGTCATATCGCACAGCATTACAAGATAATTTCCTTTTTTTTTTTTTTTTTAAACTTCTGTCAAGTAGACGAAATATTGACGTTATTAAATCTCCCTTGAGTATCTTAAGAGGTGTGTTGTCACTGGGTTGGCAGGAGGAGATGGTCACTGAGGGAAGGCGGGGGTGAAATGAAGGCAGCCCGGGCACTTGGCAGCTCTGGGCCATGAGCCTCATGTACGCCTACATGCCTTTAGCACGGGACTCTCATCTGACGCCTACACTCTTTCCCTGTGATACACACACGCACACACACACACACTGGCACACAGATGTTCAGCCATTGCTCTGAAGCCGCACAGTGAATTCCATCGATAATCTATCGCTTACAACCACAGAGTAACGACTTTGTTTGTTGGAGGCTGTTTGAAGATAGCAAACGAATAAAGTTCCCAAATGGTTAACACCTATCCAACAGATGACAAGAAGGAATGTTAGGGGCAGTACTGGTGGGCAGAACATGGGCAGCCAATCAAATAACTGGTTAATCATCAGCAATGAACACTGCACCGGGAATGCCAGAGGTTCCTGTAATGCCTGATAGTCAACTAAATTAGGTGATTGTGCTTGTGTGTTATTGCTTTTACATGTGGCCTTTTTTATCAGCAAATTTAACCCAGAATTGTCTTTCTGTTAAGACTTTATTGAGTTAAAAATATCGAGATTGATATTATGTATCATTATTTTGAGAAAAATATAGAGATATGAGTTTTGGTCCATGTCACCCAGCCCTAGGCAAGCTTTTTAATCAAGGCAGTGGCTATCCGTACGGTTGCCCTATCAATATACCGACATTCTATTCGTACGCAGCACCCCTATTTGGTCAGTGAGTGAGACTAAACCTTATCCTAAACTTAAGCCTAACTCTAACCCTAAAAATTGCTGCGATTTTGGGTTATAACCTAAACCTAATCCTAAACATAACAAGCGTCGGCTTGTTCCTGCGCGAAACAAACAAATAATTGGAATAAAGGAAATAATGGATGCTGAGTCCAGATCTTAATTATTTTGTATTGCACAGAATAATCCCTTGATTTGTAATAATCAATTGTGTGCATTTATGTGCGTGTTTTTGGTTTAAAAGATATTACTTACCAGCATTGTAGTAGTCTTGTAAAACTATATATTTACATTCAAATCTGTTTAAATTCACCTAACCTGAGTGGAGGCATGTTAAACTACACTACTTATTGTGTTGACATTTTTTTTTTCCTTTTCTTTGCTGATGCTAATGTAGTGCTTTACTGGTTTGTTTAACTAAATAGAACAAAGTGGTCAAAACAGAAAAACTGTTATGCAATGTTTTTTTCTGTGTTGTGACCTCCTGTTATTGTATAAACATAAATATTTCAAAATGTACAAGCTAAAGGGACCTTAATACTGACAGATTGCTCCAAAAGGTGGACGTCCCAATGTTTGAATTCACTAATGGATGAAAAAGTAGGAATCGCGTTGTTGTGCACAAAGTTCTTCTTGTTTAAATATTTATATATTTTTAAATCAAATTACATCTCGGCGACTAATACAAATACAAATGTTCAGATCTCTTTTCGAATGGCCTTTACCAAGTATAAAATGAAAGTGTGATGTGGCATACAAGTCTTTAAATATATCTAAAATGCTAAAACATCACTCAACTGTCTTTTTTACTGCATTTGTCTCCAAAGACAGAGCCGCAAAAAATTACATTTATTACTGAGGATGCATAGCATGTCCTTGGTATTGTTCTCCAAAAACGTTATTATTAGTGGTTCTTTTCAGCTATGCGGCCTTATTTGCATTTTCTTCAGGAAATGCAAAATATGAGGCTTATTTGTTTTATTTTAAAAGATTCCCACATTTGCTAATTTGCTCATCTCTCCTACGCTTGATGTGACACATCATAAAGCATTTATATCAATCGATATGTTCATTTCTGTGTTTTTTACGTAAGTCTTCTTTAAAATGTGATATTTTAAAGCTAACTTTTAGGGAGGTGAATCTTTAAGTATCTCACGATTCGATTTGATTCCGATTCTTAGGTTCACGATTGGATTCAAAATTGATTCTCGTTTTAACCGATTCTCGATTAAAAAAAATTGATACAATGCATAGTGTGTTAAAGCAAATTATGACATCAAAACAATGCAGTTTGTATAAGACAATTATAAATAAACTGATTTCAATGATGTAATCACACAAAGGCAATCTTAAGACACAAGGTAACATTTATTCATGCTCAACAAATAAAAACTTACAAGAAATAACTGGCATAAATAAAATTCACCTAAATAAAACTTTAGGCCAGCTGCCTCTTTTTTCAAAAAGTAAGTCTCAACTCTCAGTGACTACAAGAATAAGTTCATGGTATACAAAAAAAAAAAGGTGGCTTAAGAAAAAGAGTGGAGGGGGCCTAGGGGGGAGGTGGGTACCGTAGCCCTCTCATGTCTGCTGGGTTGGGCCCCTCAGCCTCTTTGTGTGCTGGGGCACAAAAAAAAATTATTATTATTATTATTATATCTTATTTCATTATTAATATAATTTTTTTTTTCTCTCTTCATCCCATTGTTCTTTGGGTATACTGTATGCTGTTGGGTTATCACATTGTTGTTTGTCCTTGTCTTTTGTCTTAAAGTTTTTTTTGTTTTTTTAAATCGATTTTTGAAGTTTATGAATCGATTCAGAATCGTGGATGATTAGAATCGCCATTCTTATGTGAATCGATTTTTTTCCCCCCACCCTTACTAACGTTATACTGCCCTAAATTCTCCCTGTAGGAACGTAGTTATAGTAACTTTATGACTGGAATGTTCTGAGCTGAGGTTAAATCTGAAACTCTTTTTACATCTTTTCTCCTGAGACTTAAGTCCTCACTGGTGGTGATTAGCCCAAATCTGTACCGTTATTCCTCCTTGGGTTAGCTCGCGCTGATGCTTACAATATGTTCTTGTTTGCTACCTACCTTCTCCTGCTTGTCCTCCTTTTTTTTGTTTCTTCCTTTCTTCCACATCTACGCTCTCATTCCCTAGTGGGCTAGACCTTTTCCTGATTCCTTTTCCTTTTCGCTCTTCTCATTAAATATTTACGCTGTTGCAACTCAAGTAAAATGGTATCTAACTGACCTAACGTTTAGGAGACTGACTCAGGGAGTAATTGAACCAACACTGTGAAGGCACCCTGGTTTTCCTCGCTTTCCTGATCTCACAGCAACATCTGGCAAATATATAACTGGTAGATTTATGAGTTAGAAGCTAGAAAATAACAGGGTTACACATCAGGTAACTCTATGTTCTGATACTGGTAAAAAAAAGTTGTTTTTTCGTAAGAGTTGAAATGCTCTCATTTGTAATCTCTGATAGAATTACAGAACATATGCAATAGAAAAGCTACATTAAAGACATTTGTTTTTTATTTATCATTAGGTGCAAAACTATTGAAACTAGAGGACTCGGATAGCGCAGACCTCTGCCAGGTACAGCACGAGTACTGGGCGGGACATACACACAATGCACTTCCCTATCATTACTACATACTACCTTTAAGCCACCAGGCTTAAAGGAGCTGTCTCAGGCACAGCTCCTATTTTCTTATTTTTTGGTATTTTCTCATTGTTGGTAATCCAAAACATCACCAATATGTAATCACCTGTTCCTTGTTAAATTATTAACATTTCCTGAAAATTTCATCCAAATCCGTTAATAAACTTTTAAGTTATCTTGCTAACAGACAAGCCGACAAACAGACATGCAAACGCAGGGTAAAACATAACCTTCCACTCTGTGCTTCACTCTTGGCGGTGGTAAAAATAGCGTATATTTGTCATCAATCTGCTAAGTACAAATGAATAAACCTAGGTGAAAATATGACCTTCTTGGTGGATGTAATAAAATACAATGAAACAAAGGTAGTGTAAGAACAACCTGATCAGAATTTGTTGAACTGATTCTCAATGAGACAATACTTACAATTTATAGCTTCTTACGCTATGATTTTAGTATTCAATTTACAAGATGTTTAAACTTAATGTTTTATAAAATAAAAGGCTGATGGGCTACATTCACACTGTTATGATATCCATTCTTTTTATGTAGTTGACATTGCAAAAACAAATGCATCTTTTTAAATGAACGGAATGCGTCCGTGAACTGACCTGCATGCACAAAAAACACGACGTCACGTGGCACAGTGTGTTTGCGGACGTAAATATGTCCCCCATACCACCGGATTGCGGTATAAAATAGGTAATTCAGGTTTTTTCTCTATACTACCAGCTCTTATCTCTGAAGACCTGTTGCATATTAGCTACATGTCAATATGACTCAACACCCACATTTTGTTGATGCCACATAAAACTCAGAAATCAGTTGCAGGGGTTGGGCTTTGGGGTCACTGATAACTGACCCAAACCAGTCACGAGGCACGCCTAGCCCAAGAAGATAAAATGTTTACCCCCAATTCTCTGGACACACTTCCTTTTGCTACTGCATGTGTGCTTAGGTTGCAGGAACAAGCAGGTCTGCTGAATACTTTACTTCTGACTATAACTAGAATAAACCCCATTGAAATAGAACTACTCTTGTCATGTCCTCGAGCTGTTTAATAAAAGAAATACCATACAGGTATGACCCCTCTATTTTGGCTTGAACGGACTGGTCCCTCCACATTGTTAACAGTTCTAAAGCATCATCTTTTCACCACTGACTGTTTTCTGCTCCTTTGTCCGCCATTGCTTTTTGTGCCCGTCTGTTTTTTTTCAAGAATTGTGACTGTCAGTGCCCGATCCTGTCTTTCAACGCATGCACGTAAACTACGTCACTTCCTGCAGTCGCAATCTTTACGACAGAGCTCCTGGGCTGTGATATTTGAATGCAAACTGACCATATGACGTTTGTCAAATATTTTGACAGTACATATGTAAATATGTGACTGTTTTTGTGGTGTTTTAATTGTTAATAAAAAAAGACAAAGTGGAAAGACTATATACACAAACTAATTATTTTTGAATAGCAGGATTTCAGCCTTTTAAATAATACACA
The DNA here is from genome assembly GCF_900634775.1 of Gouania willdenowi. Classification (NCBI taxonomy): domain Eukaryota; kingdom Metazoa; phylum Chordata; class Actinopteri; order Blenniiformes; family Gobiesocidae; genus Gouania; species Gouania willdenowi. The sequence continues at coordinate 7,756,320 of NC_041052.1, forward strand.
ACTTGCGCGTGCGGAGCCGGGTGACAGAGGTCTGATCACTTCTTCTCCGGCCGTATGTTTACAGCACTTATAAATTACAGTGCCGCTTTTACGGTTTAAATGATCAACTTACGGAGTTACTAAAGGATGAGTTCACTCAGAATATAGGCTTCTTCAAGGAGTTAACCGCTTTAATTTTGCCCCGGTAAGATGAGGAAGTGTCTAGCAGCAGCCTCCTGTTGCAGCCGTCTCACTGTAGCGGGAGGGAGGAGCTGCTGCTTTGGCTCTACAAACAGTGTAGGACGAGGGAGTTGTCGCTTGAAGTTGCATGAAAAGTTCAAATTTTTCCGCTCTCAGCGACTAGGTCGCGCTTGACTAGTCGCTCAAATCACGCAAGTCACGTCGCATGAGGGGTGATAACTTGAGGTTGCGTCATTTACATTGATTTGAATGTAGTCTAGTCACTTCAGTGGAGGCGAGATAGTTTGGAAATGGTAAATGGACTTGATTTTATATAGCGCTTTATCACCACACTGAAGCAGTCTCAAAGCGCTTTACACATCAGCTCATTCACCCAATCACTCTCACATTCACACACCAGTGGGACAGGACTGCCATGCAAGGCGCTAGTCGACCGCTGGGAGCAACTTAGGGTTCAGTGTCTTGCCCAAGGACACTTCGACACATAGTCAAGTACTGGGATCGAACCCCCAACCTCTCGATCAGAAGACGACCCACTACCACCTGACAACCCATTCAAAACATAAGCGCTCCTGGACATAGAATCATGTTTAGGCATTAAATAAATTATATTTAATCCTTATATCGAAGTGCATTGCATTTTTTTTAAATGGCGGTATTGAAACTGATACCGTTGCTTTTTTTAATGATCCCGTGGTATAAGGAATTACCGCCCAAGCCTTGACAGTGACTTTTGTCGTCTTTGATGACCACGATCTGAGCATCCAGACTGCAGTCGCATCAGATGAGTATCAATATTTTTGTCCACATGCGACAAAGGCCTGGGTTAGATTTTGAAAAATTCTGAATTGTATTGTTCCCATTGACATGAAAAAATTGGAATTGACCTGCTGTATGAACATAGCCTTAGTCTTTTATTTAATAGGTATCTTCACTGCAGCCTTACTGGTCATTGCTGACAGCAGTACAAGACCATACAGTTATTAATATATATATATATATATATATATATATATATATATATATATATATATATATATATATATATATATATATATATATATATATATATATATAGTCCTACTGCTAAGGTTAAGGGTTCCCTATCTGGTTATGTTTCGCAGTATTTTTGGAGGTCAATGAAGGGTCACTCCATAGCCTGTAAGACCCTCCTGTGGTGGCTGCAGGACATGGACTGAAAATAGCACTTAGCTTGTCACGTCGATCCATGGCAGTGTGGGTGGACCATGCCTTTATTCACATTGACTCGTCAGCCTTCATATGTGTATGAAGCTCCTCTTAGAAGAGGCTGTGGCATGCATTATGCAAACTATTCCATATAATAAGCTTTCAGCTCTGTGTCTTCAATAGAAAACCTATGTTTTAAATGGAACATGATAAATATGCATCTGCCTGATGGCTGATCTTGCACCATGACATAACATTGCACAGTAAAACGTAAATAAATAAAGGCAAATTTACGTGTGCCACATTTCATAAACAAGGGGATTCAATGAGCTTTACTTGATTAAAAAGTGCAACAGAAAACATCAGTTTGAAAATCAATAAGAACATAAAAACATTGAACATTAAATCAATGATAAAATGATTAAAAATCTCCCTCTCAGCAATATAGAAAAGTGCCTTTAACTTGAATTTCCAAATATTCACATTACATTCTGACTTCATTTAAAATCCAACATTTCATTAGTTGTCTTTCTACTGAACTTGTAAAATATAACTTTTCTGCTTTGATCCTGAAGTCAACATGTGGTTACATATAAATTCAACATGAAGCAATTGTTTATCAGTTCATCACATTTGCTGACCTGTACTTGAAGACTTCGTAGTACAAAATGTAATTCCACTAAAATGCATTTATGAAAAGCAGCACATGAAAAACCATTCAGTGAAGTATCTGTAATTCATGATGCTGGCAGTGGTTTTATTCTTTTCTTTATTTGGCTTTATAAAGCTAGGCTATAAAAAAACAGAGCTGCCATCTCTTTTATAAGGAGAAGGTGTTATGTCTAATCTTGTCTCAAATCTCCAGCTGTAAAACGACCAGTTTATTTTAAAACCTATTAGTCAGATTTAGCAGAGAAAACCCTAAAAAGCTACTGTTTAATCCTTATGTAACTTGTCATCTGCAAACTAAAATAAGTGTCATATCAGATGTATCACACTAAGGGAAAAAAGTACAATACAAAGGCTTTGCTTTAGACAGATGGATGGATAGATAGATGAATAAATATAGATGATGGTGTAGAGATCTAGATGAAGGAAAATCTTTCTGTGTTTTTGTTATTTATAGAGTAACGGTGGTGGTAGTGTAACAGTTAAGGAAGCAGGCTTGTAATTGGAGAGTCACCGTTTCTAATCCAACCAGGGCCATCACTGAGGGATGGTAATAAGCAAGTCCCTTAACCCTAACTGCTTGTGTTGTACGTGGCTTTTAATAAAAATGTCTGATAAATGATTGTAGCGATAAACCCCAAAATGACTTTTGTTTCCTCCTGAACACAAATGTATTTGAGTATGAAGTCGTTGTTGTTGATCAATTCTTGTCCAACTCTTGACATTTTAGTTGAATTATTTAAATTCGTCGTGTTTTGTTGTAAAATGTAAGAGCGACTGCCCTCTATGGGTTGAAAGCCGGCTATTGCAATCAAATTTTGCAATTTGCTGAGAATGGTGTATCGTAACACCCAACTGTGGACTCTGCATTGAGTAGGTTGGATTTAGAGAACTGTGAATAGAGAGGTATAATTAGTATTGAGTAGGTAGTTAGCGTAGCATAGATTGTTATTTGGATATTTTTTTTAATATATACTGGGCATGTCTTAACTGCTCCAGGAGCCCCGCCCATTATCAAGGCATTATTTGAATTTCCATCCTAGACACATGCTAGCCAAAACCTCAGGGTTTAGTTACTCTTTAATGGTTAATGGTCAATTTTGTCTTTGAGGTGAAAAAGCCTTTGACTCCAAAGAGTTTTACTGATGGTATAATTACATTGTTGAAATGTTTGCCTGACATCTTTAGCACTTGCAGTTTCTATAAATGCAGTTTTTCTAGTATTATAAATCACCATTTGACAGGTTTTTTTTAGTGTTCTACCAGTTATTTCTAATAAATGCAGAGATTTCACAGAAAAACATCTTGGCTTCTTTTTCCCTTCTCCCTCCTCCTCTTTCTCCTCTTCCTCCTCCATCTTCTAAGCCATCCCCTCTTCATCACTCCCCCACAAGTTTCCCCGCCTCACTCCTCTCATCTCCTAAGACGATAATTACCGGGTTTACGCTTTACAGGCACTTCTCATTGCTTGCTTGTGCACGCTTCAGTTTTTTTTTGCCAATTCGTTTGTGAGCTGTTGTGTCAAGTGTGTGCGAGTGTGTGTTTTAAGCACATGGAGATTGTACATTTGTGTGGGTGAGCACATACTTATCCATGTCATTGCTTTCTGTCTTATCTTTGAGACCGGTACACAGCTTAATGGTGTAAAGCTATGATCAATAAACTGTTACATAAGCATGGCCATTAAAGCCAAGCAACACGATATAGAATATGTCATTTTAGGGGTCTAACCTAAACATGGCAGGGATGTTGTTGGCAGATGATGATGTGGATGTATCTGGGAAACCACAGATGTTCTGGAATTGCAGAAAAAGAGGGGAAAAAAATCCTTTGAGTGACTGTTTTCTGGGTGAAGAGGGCTTATGTTGAATTTGACAATTGTCATCTTACCACAAACTCACATGTTAAAACCAAAGCATGCAGAAGATTATCTTGACTGCACAACATGCTGAACTTAGAAGCAGGTAATATGTTAAGGTTTCATTTATTCAGACAACTTTTTTCAGGAAACTTACTTTGATCTCCAGCTGCCAACTGTCAGTCTTCCTCAGGAGATGTCTGCTGATCGCTTTGATGTGTCCTTATGAGTTATTTCTGGGCGTGACCAACTTGATAGTGCTGTCAGTCTGGCCATGTCCCCTGTTGCCCAATGATCTCTGGAGAAGAGTTCCAACCGTTGTCTGAAAAAATTAAACCTTAACATATTATTCTAAAAGAAGACAAAGTGTACTTGCTTGAATTATTAGAAGTAGATAGGCTAAGGCAGCAGAATGCCACACCAGCTGCCACTATTGTTCAAAGAAATACACTTCACAGTCCCACCAAAATTGGCCAATTCACATTGGAAAATGTTGCGTGGGCCTTAAAGTTTGAGCTTTGGTTTCTGCTGTGAGATAAAAATGCTGCATTTCAGACTGCTAGTCTACTACTTATTGTCATATGAGCATCATTTGAATTGTTGTTGTATTGTTGCTGTCTATATCCACCCTCTAATGAACACAGCAGGCTTATCATCTGAAGTACTTTTCTACAACATGGCTGTGCATTCACTGTGTCCTCCAATTATCTAATGTTATTCCAATAGAACACAAATAGAGGGATAATTAAAGTGATGCTCAACCCAAGTTACAAAGACGCAAGTATAACTTTTACTCGTAAGAATGAGAGGTGATTAAGGAAGCTGCAGATGCAATAAAAAGCACTTTAAACATGCTCTTATCAAGGTCAACATGTTTGACCAACTGTAGTGATTACTCAAGGAAGTGCTCCATTCAAGAAACTCCAACTAATTTGTTGTGGTTAAATGTGTCCAATGGTACTGATCGTAGCGTAGACTTACCAGTTTTAAGGTGTCTTGCTTGTTCAGCTGGATGGCATGTGTGGATCTGTAATAAGATAAATGATACCGGCTTCTAAATGCTACACCGATCCATATTTTAAAAGTCCCAGCAAGAGTAATGTCAAAATCAGCCCACCGTAATGTATCTGGTCTTTTTAGGAATAACAACATAAAGCCCAGGGAATTAAATGACACACAACTAAACACTAAAATGGCAATTTTACCATGAAAGTAATTTTGGGTCCAAAAATACGAAGAGGAGGGCAGGAGAGCAAGCAATGTGAACGTTGATTAGCTGAAATCTCCAAAATGGCGATGCCCACATATAACCAGATATTAGGTTATTTGAGGCTAAACGTTAAATGACTCAAAAGACAATGTTAAAAACAAGAAAAGCATGAGAAATATTGACTTGCTTTATGATGGTATTAGATAGTATCAGCAGAGTAGCATGGTTATGTGTCATTTCATATCAAGTGTTTACTATGACCTCATTACGTTTGCTTGTGCTTTGATAAACAACATGTACCTTTTTTAACCACAATGTAATAAACCTGCAGAAACAAAAAAAATAAATTGAACATTATAAGACAATGCTTTCCAGGTCATTCTACACTATCACTCATTGTCTGTTTTTTCTGTCTCTTTTCTTGTGTGAACCTTCAGATCACCAGAAGTTGGAGCGAGAGGCTCGGATTTGCCGCCTCTTGAAACACCCAAACATTGGTGAGGACACCTTTTGTTTGCTTTTAATTTCCTCTATTCTCTGCCTCATAATGCTGCCGTTTCTCTGGCTCAGTGACGTGATTACTCAATAGTTGTCATTCATTCATTCATCTTCATACCCACTTATTCCCGTTTAACAGGGTCACGAGGGTCTGCCGGTGCCAATCTCCGGCTCTCATAGGGCGCTGGGCGGGGGTATACCCTGGACAGGGCGCCAGTCCATCACAATAGTTGTCGATGGGAAAAAATGAATGCAGCAGTATATTCAGTTTTAAGTCAGATATATCAATTAAACAGAGTTTGTGTTCTTGCCTTAAAACATATTTAAAAAGTGTCATGTTATTCTTTTTTTTTTCTGATATTCAAAAATAATCACCCCAATTAAACAGTTTTATTTTTATACAACCCACAAACATAAAAAATACACCATACTATATATTTTGGAATTTAATTTAATTTGATGCTGGTGACGGTGAATGTTGGATCAATGCATATGAGTAGCAATGCACCAATACTACTTTTCCCAAACCGATACAATACCGATACTTGGGAATGTGTACTTGCCGATTCTGAGTATCAATACAGATACTGACTGATACCACAAGCACAAAACAATGTTAAGCAAAATGCAATGGATTAGAAGACAGATTTAATTTTATTCTCGGGTTGTTACAACAAATGTGTATATATTAGATAATAATACTAATAAAAAAATGACTTTAAAACTGACATTTCAAAACATTTTCATTAAAAATAGCTCCCCCTGGCGGGCAACCCCCAAAAACACAACAGAAATGACAGACCATTTATAGCCATTGGGTGCAATGGGTATCTGTCCCAGGTATTGGTGAACTTTGACGAGTACGAGTATATTGGTGCAGTATCGGACAGATACCTGTATCGGTGTATCCCTAGTTAATACCGCTAAGTGACATTTTACTTTTCAAATTCTTTGCACTACTAAGGTCAAACAGTATTCATACCTTTTTTTGGTAATTCACCAACTTTAGATGATCTTAAGTAATAAATGATGGGTTTTTTTTAGGTTTCAATGCTGATGGCCTGGGTTATTATGAATATAATAAACAACAGTTGTTTCAAATAAAAAAAGATCAGTATCACAATTGGTAATAAAATCTTGTTTGTGTAAACCTCTCAATAGTAATAAACCTTACGGTCAGTAGCTCTGAGCCCTCGGCAGCTCTGTAATAAAAGCAGACATTATTATTATGTTAGGATGACACTTACAGGCTTAGGAAGATAAAATATAGCGTTTATCCATCTGTACTTATTTATTAATGCCTTTGATCGATTTTATATATGGTTAAAGTTTTTAATATTTATTCACATGTTGAGCTATGCAGCTTTTCAAAATAAATAAATGAAACTTTTTTAATTATAGGTAAAAATAAAACAAAAATATTTATTCATAATCATGTAAATAAGACAAGTTAAAACATCCATCCATCCATCTTCATACCTGCTTATTCCCGTTTATCAGGGTCGCGGGGGTCTGCCGGTGCCAATCTCCGGCTCTCATAGGGCGCTGGGCGGGGGTACACCCTGGACAGGGCGCCAGTCCATCACAGGGCAACACAGACAGACAACCACTCACTCACTCATTCACTCCTATGGGCAATTTAGAGACTCCAATCAACCTTACAGTCACGTTTTTGGATTGTTGGAGGAAGCCTGAGTACCCGGAGGAAACCCACGCAGCACGGGGAGAACATGCAAACTCCACACAGAAAGGACCCAAGTGTCCACCCCAGGGCTTGGACCTTCTTGCTGTGAGGCGGACGTGCTAACCACTAAGCCACCGTGTGCCCAAGTTAAAACAGTAATGCTTAAATATATTTGGAAAGACCAAAACAGCCATAGAGAAACCTTTATTGACACCATAGTTCTACGGGGGGTAAGCTACACATGTAGCCACAGCCATAGATGTCCTGTATAGTGTTTTGGATAATAAAAAAAAAAGGATTTTCTTAAGAAAAATCACTGTTAAGCAATTAATACTGTGAAAATGTGGGATGAGTCATCTGCTTCAAATCTGTTTCCTTTACCTGAATAGATTTGTTTTTACAGAACGTTCTCTCTCTCAAAACCTCTCTTTAAAAAAAAAAAAAAAAAAAAAAAAAAAAAAAACTACTTAAAATTATGCTGTGATGCTGCGCAGCAAATTGTTTATACATTTCTTGTCATCCATACTGAGGAGACAAATTAACAATCCAACCTGATATAAAAAAAAAGCCAACGTTTAACACTCAGATCTCTTTTTGTCTCCCCACAGTTCGTCTTCATGACAGTATATCAGAGGAGGGCTTCCACTACCTCCTGTTTGACTTGTAAGTCAATCTTTTCTGAACACACACACACACACAAGCACACACACACAAATATCCTCCCTCCCCTCATTTGATTTCTCAGCCATTCTCTATACATACGATTACACAACTCTCTCCTATATTTGCCGCTGCCACCACCACCCACACCCCTCACATCCATCTCTCAGCTATTCCTACTAGTTTCCATGGAAACAGTGTGAGATGGGGGAGGTGGGAAAGGAGGACTAAAGAATGTACTGTTGGGGTGTTGGGGGGTGGGGGGGATAATTCAGGAAATCAAGAAATGATGGAGAAATGTGCTTTGTGGATTTTAACAAGCACCCCCACTTACTTATTCAACACCCCCTCCTTCTATTCTGTGTGCGCGTGTGTGTGTTCCACAGGGTGACCGGAGGTGAACTGTTTGAGGACATTGTAGCCAGAGAGTATTACAGTGAGGCCGATGCCAGGTAGGAGCACAGCAACCCCCCCTCCCCCTTCCCTGTCCCCCCTCCCTGTACATGTGCAAGGGCCTCTCCTTGTCCTTAAATGGTCTCTGTCCTCTGATGTCTTCTGTTATCTGTTGCTCCTCTGTCACATGTCCCTTTAAGTCTTCTGTATACTTTCCTCCTGCTACTCTTTCACTCTTTACTCTCTTCTTTTTTTTTTTAATACTTTTCCTCTCTTGTTTTTTCCTTCTATTTTTTTCATAAATTTGATTGAACTTTTTTAAATAATTTTTTTTTATTGAAAATGCAGAATCCACCACTTTGCAGCATTCACATTATAACAATCAACAGTGTGAAATACAAAAAAGTAAAACAATGTCAATGAAATTAGAGATATATATATATATATATATTAGTAACAGTAGCACCCTTCCCTCTCACTCCTAGAGAACCAAAGATAAGAAAGAAAGAAATAATACAAAAAGGAATAAAAAAAACATGTATATAAATATGAAAATAAAAATAGAGTTGAAGGAGAAAAAAAATGAAACGGAACAGAATTCAAATTGACTGTGGGTAATGACAGTTGGTAATGTCTATAATGAGTTGAAATAGGAAAAGAGAGGCTGATTAAAAAAAAAAAGTCTCTGCATTGCCCTTCAGCTCCTCTCTGATGGACTTTCAATGTAGCAAATAGGCTTTACACGATCAGGATTTTCAGGCTGATCACCGATTATCAATTAGTGAGTTTGAAAAAAACGATCATATGAATTCAGGTTGTTTTTTTTTGGTAACGACCAAATTCCTTTAGTACTACCTGATAGAGATTCACGGAAAATCAAATGGTACTATTTAACGGGACCTAAACACAGCCTTGTGACTGTGAGGGAGTGGAAGAGTTGAAAAATCCCCTAACATTTGTTTAGTGATTGGCAAAATAAATATTGCAGCTGTTGAATTAGGAGCAAATACATATTTACTGACTGTGGCATCGCAAAACCTGCTGTTGCTTATAGTCTGTATTCACAGGTGCACAGTGGGGGTGGGATGCATACACACACGCACTCCTGTGTCCACCACTACCCTGAAATGGACAGAAGTGTCGGCGATGAAGGCGAAAGTAAACGGGAGGCATCACTCTGCTTTAAGACTCTCACTTTTTATTATGCTCGGGCTGAATGAACAAAACAAACTCACACACCCATACAAGCGCGCACGCATGCACACACACACATACGCTGTTCATAGGTTTTCACCTTTGTGCACAAATACCAGTGAAATAAAGCTGTGTCATGTAAAGCAAACAACTCTTTGGTGTAAAAGAGACGGATAAAACAATGCAATGGGTTTCATCACGACAATGTCATTGATCGGATTGGCGAATTAAGACATTACCGATCAGATCGGTGTAAAGCCTAGTAGCAAAAGTCCTTTTTCAACGTGTTTTATCCCATTTCTTTTTTTTCTTTTTAGTTTCTTTGCTTCTGACATTAATTGCAAATAAATTGGAATTTTCTCACCCCCTTACTTGCACTTTGTCCCATGGCCTGATGTCTTCAGCTGACGATGATAAATTACATTTTCCACAATTAAAAAAAGGTCACAGATCTTTAGCAATGAACTCCAGTTAATGTCCTGCATGGCTGAGCTGGGTCCTTATTATTGGAGGTGTGTGCTTTAGTGTGGTTAACTTTTTTTTTTTATTAATCTTCTACATCAGTGGTTCCAAAACTTTTTACGTGCTAGTACCTCGTCAGACATTTACCCTAAAGCCATGCAACCCCTACTCCTTAACATTAAAAAACAACTACATATGTCATACAGTGTAGCCCCACAGTAAAAAATGTCTCAGAATTTTACCTATCCTATTGAGAAATAATAATGATAATAATAATAATCAGTAATTACACAATAAAACATCTTATTGAGAATTGTTAGATTTATTGTATTAATTAGTCTACTGGCATTTTCAGTCAAATATTTTTTGGGGAAAAATAAATCTACCAAACCTTTGTTGATTGAACATATAGCAATAATACAACATATTCATTGCCCTGAAACTGTGAAATACAACTCGCTACATCTTAAATGAGAAGCGTGAGGTTGAGAGGATGAACAGAACTCTGCAATTTTAGAGAGTCTCAGTCCTAAATCGTTCTCCACGCAAAGTCTTGTTCTATATTTTGTTTTCATGTTTGTCGAAGTTGAAAAACCACTTTCACACAAGTACGGAGTAGCACAGGGCATCGTGCACGTTTGGCTAGCGCAAAGCAATGTGGCTCTTGTCAGAATTACACATTTTTACATTTAGGGCAATGTGTCGGTTCCTCACTGCTGGTCTATTTATATTCTAGTTTTCAATCGCATTGTTTTAAATTTGTATTAACATACCACCGATCGCAATTTACGTACCCCCAAGGGTACCCGTACCCCACTTTGGAACCTAGGTTCTACACCAAATTCCAAATATGTCTTATAGTCCTCTATTTATATAAACAAGATTAATGTAACTTAAAAAGAAGCAAAAAACTGAGACTCCAACCCGTCACTGTCTGTTGTGCTTCCACACCCAACACTCCTGTTGACTCGTCCATGCACATACTTCACTTACCAATCATAATGGCCAGAGGTAATGGTTTAGTGGAGCAGTGGGCAGAGAAAAGGCTGAGAGAGGAGTGAGAAATGTACTTGACAGTGACATTTGTGCTGGAGGTGTTTGGTTCATTAAGCAAATGTTGAAAGAAAAGGCGACATTAGTTTCGGTCCAATCTGGTGTCTTAGGCTGTTGTTTCTACTCCTTCACACTCATTAGAATAGAATGCTTTTTATTGTCATTATACACAAAGAACAACCACTCTCGCTGTGCAAAATACAGATTAAAAATAATACAAATAAGAAAATAAATAATAAAATAAAAAGAAAGATAGATAAGTGTATTTACAAGGGGATCCGCTAAGACAATAAACTAATACATAAACAGTGACAACAACAGGATAATAATGTATATTGCACAGTTACATATTGTCTGAATTGACTGAACAACTCTTGTGTGTTTGTTTAGTAATTGTATCGCACTGGGATAGAATCAGTTAGTGAATCTGATGGTGCAGGCCAGGATGAATTAGGGACTTCATAGAAAATGATACCAAACCAAAAAAAAAATATTCAATCAATCTTTCACATTAAAGCTGATATCCGGAGTTTCTGAGAAAAAAAAAACAAACAGTCTTTTACTATGGTCTACAGCTGGTGGCCATTCATATACATTAATGTATATAAGTCCCTCCTTCATCCTGTAGACCCCTATACAAATCAAACAAAACGATCGCCGTGTGCGCCCATTCAATAGGCTTTGACTTCCTGTTTTTGACTGTCAATCAAAGCGAATGCAGAACTGTGCACGGAAACAAGGCCTGGCGTCACAACAGCAAACACTTAAATATGTTTTTGGCTCTTACCCGACCCATAGACCTACAGTATATCAGCGCGTCCCAATGTTCCACGATGTTCGTGCAGAAAAGCAGAGGCGTTGCTTATGGTAGATTGCAGTGGCGGGGGGAGGAAGTGGAGCTGTTGAGGGCGGGACATCGAGACGTCCTCGCAGAAACTCCGGATAGTTTTGTTACTGCTAGTAGAAGGTAGTTTAAATGGCTTTAGCACTATTAACACTCAGATCTGTTCCACTCACAATATAATATTATTCAGGCATATCTTGAGCGGCCTGGATAACAGCTGCGGCCACAACAATGGGTGGTGAAGACGTCTATGAATCACTCAAATGGAAAAGGTCACATCCTGCTGTGCGCTGTCATTTATTCTCCACAGCAAACAAACAACAAACTCAACACAAGTTAAATATATATTTATATATCTATATAAAGTGCAGTTAATGTCAAGTGTGTAGAGGTAATAGTCCATCCATCAATTTTAATACTCTCCTAATTTTTCTGACGATTGAGCCTAGATGTGTCCATTCTGCTACCTCAGAGAAACCCAAACACATAGAGGAACACACTCGCTACCTACCGCCTTAATTTAGTAAGTCACATTAAAATAACTGACGGGTTTTTCTGGGAAATGCATAGGACACTATACAGATCCCACAGAGAGCGATCCCAGTCTTTTAGCAGAGTCAGCGGGGCCGACAGTCAGTCACACGGAGAGGCTGAAGCTCCTCTACTTACATGGAACTGTTTTTAACACTGTAATTATTTTTTGAAGGGAACTTGTTTTCATATAACATTTTTTTTGCGACTCATTGGAGAACACCACCAGTTGTTTTGAGATGCGATCTGCATGAAATGTCAAAATAATCGAAACCTCCTTTCAGATTATCAAGTGACGTGAGAGTCTGTTTAAAGGAAAAAACAAAACAGAGGAGGTTTTTGTATTCGTCTGGAAAGCTTTTTTTGTTGCAGGTTGACCTTAAGTCGATAAATGCAATACAAATTTTACAACTGATACATATTATAGGGAATCATCTCCTCGACCCTTAACTGATGACTCAAGATTATTCCTGTTCCAACCCCCTCTAGGATGTGATATCAAGGTTTGAGGGTCCGCAACATAAATAGGACGCCACACAAAAAGCAAGGGTTATCAAAAGTATTTATTAACAAAATCTTAAAAGTAGTAACAGAACAAACTAAAAGGGACTGAAGACCCTGGCCAAACTGAACAAAAGTAGGGAGGGCACTGGGCCAACCCTATACAGGGCCGTCATCCTTGCGTCCACCCTCTCAACTTCAAAAACATACAAAACACTAAACTACAGGAACACGAAAAATAGGACTACCAGAAATCTTCAGTCCAAACTAAAATAGCAGCCTGACGAAGATGTCCAGTGGGGTGCTGAAGAACTCTCACCATATGTCTGCTGCTGATCTGTTGTTGTGCCTCACTCCTTCTGGTCCGCTCAGCCCTTTATACAGCTCCTCTTTCCTCTCCTACCTGATTGCTGATGTCAGTCAGGTGTGTTATTAGAGAGGAGGAAGGGCAGGCTGAGAGGCCATGAGGTACCAGCCGTAACAATTCCCTAGGTAAAGTAACGTAAAAAGTAGGAACAATTAGTTTAAACTGGCGAATAATGGGAAGTGCAAATAGCGAATCTGGTTAAATTGGCAGAAATAAGCATGACATTTGGTAAAAAGAGTTTGAAAGTGTGAAACACTAATGGGTCAACATGCTGTATGCAACATTATGTTGGAAAAGTGGTGGAATGGGTTTAAAAGTGCCGAAAATGTCTTGAAAGTAGAAAAAATGTGCAGAAAAGGCATTGAAATTTAATAAATTCATTTATTTTATTGCAATAAAAAAAAATGCATTGCTGTCTTAACATGATTACTTTTTCATCATGCCTCACCTTTTAATAATGCACAATAAAAATAAATAAATAAAATGATAGAATAAATGTCATAATCACGATCTGTAAATCTTTTAAAGCAGATTTTTGTTACAGATGCAACCGTTAAACATGGATACGATCCTTGTCTTTTTTCTGTATTTTTTAAAAACATTTTGGCGGCCGAAATTCATATTGAGTTCATTCAGTTATGCTTATAATTTTTATTCTGGTCCTGAACTGGCCAAGTGATTTTTTTTAATTTTTTTTTAATTATAATTAATTCCACGTTCAATGTAATATTTACCTTTTTTCCTTTTTTTTTTTACTCTTATTTTAACAAATTACAAAAAAGTGATTCACGATTCAAGATATTCACTGTTTGCTGCACAATTCATTCTGACATTTTTCCCGTTTTTGTTTGCAGATGTGAAATCATTCCAGTGCACATTTTTAATACTAGATGTTTTTTTCTCTTTCTTTGTGAGTGGGCTGCCATGTAGCTTCAGCACGCTGCTGTAATAATCTCCTATATCAACCTCATGGTGATTGCCATTCATGCCTCCCACCTCCGAACCCAGCAGTATACTCGTCGTCCCGTTTGCACACACACACACACACACGCGTACGCACTCATTTTCTTCCTCCCTCCATGCTGAAAGTCAGTCATCCAGGCCAGTCCCCCCCCCCATTCCCCCACCCTCACTCCCTCAGAGCCTAGTCAAAAGTGGGACTTTAATTAGCTCAGATGATTAGTTTCACAATTGTCACAGACCCCAAACTGCATGGCATCACTCCTTGTTGCCCTCTGTCAGAAGACATTAATGTCTCCTAACTGCAGTATTTGATTAGATGGAGGACATAATGTGGAGAGTTTGGAAAACCCAAGACTCCCACTAACAATCGTCTTCAGACGTGGGTGCATGTGCAGTGTATTTCATCTCTGCAACTTCATTAGAAGTATATCATAAAAGATTTTAATCAATTTGTTTCAAAGTTTGGATACATGAGAGAAAAAAAATTAAATTTATTATAAAATTTACTAGTTGCACAAAGAACATTCAAAACAAAAGTAAAGCCATGCAAAAATGCTGTTGCTCTAAGAAGGTTTTAGATTAGATCAGATTAGATTTTACTTTATTTATAATAGAAATAATGAATGGCATTACAGTAGCAAAGAGATGAAACAAAAAAAGCAAATACAGTTTACTCTATCAAAAAATCCACAATATTTTAACAATATTCAAGTCAACCTATGAGTGAAGTAAAAAATTTGATCAATTGTGTACAAAAACATTTTACAGCAGCAGGTTCGGACACAAAAAAGGCACTGGGCGATTTCAACAGCTGTAGTTACTGTATGTTTAAATGCAATATTATTTATTAATTTTTCCTGTTAAATATAACAGTAGGGTGTGAAGAACAGTACAAGTAAATACATATAAATACAATATGTGGTAAGTGGTGTTTTTGCTTGAAATATTATAATATTGGCACATGATGGGGACAGTTTTTGTATGTAAAGAAACATTTTACCAGTAATCATAATGAAAGAAATGCTCTTTGCCCTTCTTTTTATTGTGTAATTTTAGGGTGCATTTAGACAAAAAAAAAAAAAAATGCTAAATCAAAACAAAGGTTTTGCAAAAGTGAAGGAAACCAAACTCCAAATTTCTATTCCTGTCAGGTTTATTTTGTCCTGCTGAATGATATTTGTTGAGTTTGTTTTCTTCAGAATTGTAATTAAAAATCCAATTGTGTCCAAGTCAGTTTTACCTTTAATTTACTGGGGGCTTCCTTATGTTAGGTGAGGCGTTTAATGACACTGTGAAAAAGCAATAGTCAAGGCTGAAAAGTAAACTTATTACCAAGTGCAATTTAAGGCGGCTATAATGTTGTAATGAGATGCTAACAAACATCCATTGACTTCTGTGAAAACTTTGAGTGTCACAGCGTGGCAGACAGGGTGCTCATGCTGGTTCCTTTTCACTTATATATATAAAAAAAAAAAAACACGTACTAAACGAGTACTAATAGTGGAGCATTTAAAAATCACAAAGTGTGTGTGTGTGTGTGGGGGGGGGCGTGTGACTTTAGAGGTCAGTCAATGAGACAATTGGTGACGCCTGTAATATTTGATCAACGGGTGTTAATGGACTTCCTATTGGTTATGATCAATGAGTTGGGAATTTTGTTCCTGTACCTGTTATATTTAAAAAATAATAATTAGCAAAGTGTATTTTCTTTCACATCAATAACACCGAAGCATTTGTAATCAGGATTGAGGTCATTTATAATTGTAACGGCATATTTGATCATTAATTATAATTATAATTGTAAATGTATGTTAAATTGCCATGAAAATTCTATAAAAATTGTGAATTATAATTTAACGTAAAACTGGGGAACCATGTTGCAGTTCTTTGTACAGTTCTACACATATGTAGTTAAGAATTATATCATCATATCATATTAACCACATTTTACCATTTGAAAAAATAAATATACTGACACAAAAAAGGCTCAGACGCTCACACCAAAAATATAAAAACCTAGATTTTCATTGATGAGGAAGCCAGCTAACAAGGTAACAATAGACGGGAAAGAAATTAGAAGATAGATATTTGTTATTAATGTATTTTATAGCTGAGGACCCGTTATCATAATAAATTCTAGCAGAAAGCTAACACAAGAGAAATGTTTACTTTCATTAGGTTATTTATTTCATCCTCAGTAATTAAGAACATAATTGTAATTGACTTTCTGAGGATAAAAAAAATATTGTAATTTAATTGTGATTGGAAAAAATGCTGGTCACTGTAATTGTAATTTAATTGTAATAGGATTTTGGTAATTGAAAATATAATTGTTACTGAAAAATGAAATTGACCCCAACCCTGCCTGTTAGATTTAAGAAAATAATATGCAATTTTTTTTTTTTCACACAATAAAACTGTAGCATCTGTAACACTTTGATTACTAAACAAAAAAATATTTTCAGTATTATTTTATGTAGTCAAGACATAACAGAAAATTGAAAATCCTGCCAATAGATGTGGATGTTCTGCTTGTATAATAACACACGAGCTGTGATTGTGAATCCTGTTGCTGAAGGCCTTTAGAGGCATATGAGTGGGATGGATGGTTGACTACGCTTGACATGCAGACAGGCTGATGTCAGGTTTTTCCTTTTTTCATCGTTTAGCTTTCTGCAGTAGATGACTCAGAATGATGAGTCCTTGTGTACAGAAAAAAAAGATTCAATCTAAATAGAACTGAAGTCATGCAGATTACGTGACGAAAGCAATGGTAGCCACACTGCAAGACCCTCAGACACCTGTTCATCATGAAAAATACCACGGTAATGTGTGATATTGTCCTAAAACTTGATTGACATTTCACCAGGTAAAAATAATCACCAGTTTAGCTCTTGCATCATCAGCTAAACCTGTCTTTGAACCAGTGTTGTTTCAGATTAGAATGCATTCATATTAATCGGAACCGCTTGTTCATCACAACACATTAAAAAGACACTTCAGACGAAGCTCTGCATTTATTTTCAATCACAGGGTAACATGATCACTACTCGAGCTGTTACACGTAGGGGAGGTTTTGAATGAGAATTGGACATATGTCAGTTTGTCACACTTTTTACACATTCAATTACCCGTTTTCAGGAGAAAAAATAGCGTGTAAGTGATGAGATGAGATGTCCTTTATTCGTCCCACAAGAGGAAATTTGCATTTCAGTTCAGAAAATCACATATGACATGGGAGGACAGGAGCACAGAGAAACTGTGGGTCGCCACTAAGGCAGCTCCTTGTGATATTGTCATGACACAGGGATGTGAGGCATTTCAGTGTCATATTGGGGCCCAATTTTGAATAAAGAAAGAGAGAAAAAAGAAATGTCGGATTGATTTTTCCGTTTCAGTGCGTCAATTACATTTATTTTTTTTTTCACGATCACAAAAAATCGGACCACTTCATGTTGTTTTCCAGTTTTTTTTAAAAAGAGAAAACTTCTATAGAGACAGTATCAATGCACATACATGTGCAGAATGTAACAGAATGTTTAATCAGTGCGTGGAAACCACATTTTGTAAATTTTAGGTAACCACGCTAACACGCTAACCTTTTAAGTTAAAGGGGACATATTATGAAAAATCCACTTTTGCAGTTTTTTTTGATCACATACGAGGTAACTTGAGTGTCTGCCGGCACACAAAATGTGAAATAAATCCATCCAGTCATTTTTTTTGTGGTCTTAAGTCTTACAATACAGAGAAAATTGCTCCGTTTCAAATTTTCCACATTTGTGATGTCACAGGTCAAATTGGGAAAGAAAATACCCTCCCCTCCACTGGTAACTCCACCCATGGACTCCACCCCCAATCTGATAAAAACTTTTGTGAAAGTTCGCCATTGTTGTTCTCGCTAGCGAAGGAGTGATGGCTACCGGTAAAACTAAATACAGAACTTTCCTGCTGCCGGTGCTGTGCCTCCACATACACTGTAGTGTAAGCACTATTTGTTCATGCGGATGTGTACTCCGCTCTTGTGGTTCGGCACATTGGCGAACCTGTTGTTTTGTGTCGTATTGCTGATCTGACGTGTTTGACACAATGCGATGCAGCGGTTGGAAAAAACAAATGATTATCACCTTAAATGCACTATTCCTGTATGAGCAGAGGATGTTTCAGAGGGCTAAAACTCTGGAAAACAGGCGAGTTTGGGAAAATAAGCTTCAAATACTATGTTTTTGGGGTTCTTAAAACAAATGGAGTTGGTTTTAAAAATTGCATAATATGTACCCTTTAATACTTAATTATTTCTGTAGATTTTGATTTTGCATATTCTCACTTTATGACATTTTTATGACGTCTTTATCTGAAAATTATCAACACCATCACAGAAGCTATTATTGACAACTATTGTAGCTGATGGAATGGCCCCTTTATTTATTTTTCTTCAGTGATGTATTGGTATATGTAACAGTTGTGTTTCCCAACCTGTTTTTCTATGAGTGTGTGCGTGCTTGTGCACAGCACTGGAGATCTCCGCTTCCCTCTCCATCCTCCCACTAACTAGACTCTGTGTGGGAGTGCATCCTGCAGGCTGCCTGTCTTTTCATGCCTGCTGTTGTTAGCTCACGTATTCTTCACTTAAATTTTCGGATTGCACAAAATCATCCCCCCAGCGGACATTGTGAAACTACAAAAAAAGAAATGACCAGACAACAATCAAATGAGTCACATCATAGCCGACCAGATTAAATGTAATGCACCACACCAAAACACCTGGTTATTTCAGCCTGGGAATTTAAAAATTTTTTTTATTTTGAATTGAATTCATTGGTGTTATTTTATTTAAAAAATAATTGTGCATTTTGACAAACCTTTTATTTTACACAGAAAAAAAAAAGTTTATACATGGGGGTTGAAAGTAGCACTTTCTAATTGAGTTACTTGTCACTTGTACTTTAATATTTTATGTATAATACACTTGTACTTCAGTAGTAGCATTACTTCTACTTAAATAGGATAGATTAGTACTCTTTACACCTGTGCTGATATGTGTATTTCCTCTAAGGGTGAAAAACGGCTTAAAACCTACCCACACGATTTCAGTAATTTAAAAAAAAAGTTTTCCTTTGTTTTTTTTTTCAATTGTTCTTCCTTATTTTGAATTATAATTTTTTAATTTGCAATCTGCTCTATTTTCCCTCTCCTCCGCTCCTCTCCTTATACCGTCAGTGTTGTATTTTATTTGTCTGGCAGGATGTTCTGCTGTGGCTGCTCTTGTCTCTCATCCTGTTTGGGAAAAAACAAGCAAATGTTTTTGTCTCCTCCACCCACTCCCTCCTTCCCTCCCTCCACCTTTCTTGTCTGTGTTTCTCCTTCCTCTCCACCGGTTGTCTGCCTCCTCTTCCCACATCACGATCACTATACTTTCCATTATCTAACTCACACTTCACTTATACGTTGCCTTTTCTAATCTTTAATTTTGTCCTTTTTTTGTTTTTTAAACTTTTGCACGTCTCACGTTGATCTTTTTCTCTGTTTTCTGTCGCACCCTCTTGCTTTCCATCCATCCATTCCTTTCACACACCCCTCCCTCCCTTCCTCCCTCCCTCCCCCTCTGTTTTGTCTTCACAGTCACTGTATCCATCAGATTCTAGAAAGTGTCCATCACATTCACCAACATGACATAGTTCACAGGGACCTGAAGGTTAGTATGTGTAGAGGAGCAAAGTGCATCCCCACGTCCTTCCTGAACTCCTCCTTCTCCCTCCACCCTCGGCATGCAGCTTCCTCTCCTCCTGCGTCTGTTTGTGTCCCTCCTGTTTGTCGCAGGTCTGACGTCTGCTCGTCTGATGTTGTGTCTTTTCTTTATTATATCTTTACTCTCTTATTGTATGGTGTCGTATTGTTATTTTCCATTAATGGAGGACCCTGGCCTGCCTCCCTCGACCTTCCCTGCCTCCTCCTCCTCCTCTTCATTCTTTCATCCCACCCTATCATTTGCTCTCTCTACTTCTTCCAAGTTACTGAATAGCAAAAACGCTCCTGCTGCACTGACTGAGTGTTGTAAGAGTAAACTTAACTATAACACACTCAAACACTTTCAGTTCACACAAGCAATCACATAGTAGAGGTACCAGAGAGTTTTTGAGGTGTGATAAATATCATGCGTTTGTAGAATACGTCAAACCGTCAGTTCTTCACGCCACACTCGTTAAAATGTGCCATAAAATACTCAAAACTTCATTATGTTTTTATTCTGGAAGTTAATTTTCATTTAGTCAACTGAAACCAATACAATGTAATATGTCACTATAGTATTCCCTGAAATACTGCATCACTATAGGTATTGGGCTGTTTTCTATAAAATGGAGTGAAGAGTTTTTTAAACATTAAAAAAAGAAAAAAAAGGGAACAATGACATAAATAAAATGAGTGTAGTCCGACTCTTATCACATCCTAAACTCATTTGGGATACAAATTAAAGTTACAGATTTAGTTTGTAACAGGCTGTTTGCTAATTAAAGAATCCCTGCTATGCTCTTATGAACTAATAGCTGTGTCGAGCCGAGCAATAATATATTAAATATAGATTTATAGGATTCGGTTAAGACTGTTCCCAATTCTAGAATGAAATTACACAAATCAATATGTAAAAGTGAAGGAAAAATAATGAATTTATCTTTTTCTTTATTTTTTGTTTTGAAGTTCATAAGTTATATTTTAAAAGATTAAATTTGAATTGTGAATATCTAAACTCAATGAAACAAAGAAGGTGTACTGTATTGAAGTAGTGGACTTCAATGGCTGGTAAAAATAAAAGGAAAAATACAGGAACTGTCATAATTTATTGATAAGGATTAGAAAATCTTCTTAACTCTGTATTTCGTTCTTTTTTAAAAAAATGCAAAATGTAATCATCTTTTTCTTGCATATTGAATTTGAATAAAAATAGTTAATTTCAAGCCAAGGAAGAATTATGGCACATCTAAAACCTAAAGAGAGGCAGCATGCAGCCTTGATGATTTCTTGATGAAGTATTTTCTTTTGACTAAAAGTGTCACAAATAGTAGATACCAAGATATATAAACATACGTACATTTAAAACACTTTGGAGGACAGCTGTTGACCACTGTTATGTGCTTCAAAAATATGCATATACATTTCACAGTAGTCAAAGTAGTATATGTCCTTCCATCCTCCCTCCCAATAGAAACACTGGCAGACTTTCTAAATCTTAGTGTTTGTGGAAGGACCAAGTCAGTGCACAGGCAGCTTTCACGCTCCAGCTTTTCCTCCCCATAATGACTCATTGCCAGCAGCACTTGCGCGCGCGTGTGTATGTGTGTGTGTGTGTGTTGATGCAACCCTGCATTAGCTCACACCCCCACAGCTGGATGCTGACAACACACATGACCTGACACACACACGCACACACACATGTACTTGCGCTCTACAGAAATCTGCAATGAGGAAAAAAGTATTTTTAGACCCACACTCACCTCCACATATACATTGATGTTTCTTTAACCTCCCCCCCCCCCAGTTATATCACAACATCAGCAGAGGCTAACAAGACAAGGAACTTTTTTTATGACATTACTGCACAAAGACCATCACCTCTTACCTCCCCCAGATATGCTTTGTGTGCCTATGTCCATGATCCCCCACCCCCCCACACACTCCTCTGTCAACATTCAAAATTTATATTTGTACCTGGAATACAAATGTATTTCCTACTGTGTGGATACTCATTGATATGGTCATTAGGAAAGAGCAGTTGAATTCAGATAAAAACTGGAAGAATGTAATTCTTTTCATGGGTAGATGCAGATTGATGCAAAGGAGTTTTCTGTTGCAGAGCACCCACAGCTATGGAAACTAGGGCTGTCCCGATCCAATATTTATGAGATATCGGTCCGATATCAGCAAAAAAAAAAACCCTACAATTTCTGATACATTTAGTTTATTGGAGGTTATTTTTCAGGGTACTCTATTTTATTTTTAATTAATTTCATTCAAATGTAGAGTATTCTTCTGTTTAAGGTTTAAATGTATGTAACCCATTGGTTAATAATAAATGGGTCAGTTTTTCCCAAACCTTGTTATTGTTGACTATCTCTGTGTAAGTAATATCACTTGATCAAGTCTTTTCAAACATTCCAAACTGCAAGATAATTAACAAAACAATGTAGGATTTGTGCTCGTATGATCGGATCAATATCGGTATCTACCAATTCTCAAGGCTGAAATATCGATCCCGTATCCAAAGTGAAAAAGTTGTATCAGGACACCTCTAATGGGAACATTACTGTTGAACTCTAACATAAAAGCGGCTCAACGAGAGTCAATGGCTGTGTTCGAAATGGCACATTCCGTACTATACACTAAAAACTAAATGAGTATATACTGTCTACTATATACTATGTATGATTAGGATGATGACAATTCCTAATGATGTATACTTCCAAGTTTCCCAAGATGCATTTGGAACCTATGACAAAAACCTGAAGCACACTGAGGCTAAATATCTTCATTGATTCTCCACCTTTGAAAGTTCTGAAAACATTTTAAGCGAGAAAGTGACCAAGCAGAATATCAACATGTGCTCATTTGATCCATAAAACTCACAGAAACACATTTTATTTGTTATTCGTTTTAAACAACATTTTGGAGATTTTCAGAGACCCTCCGTTGTGCTACTGACTAAACTTCCAGTTAACTTCAAAACAAGAGCCCTGTTTACAAAAACTAATGGAAGTCAAGAAGAGATGCTTTTATTTTGAAAAGGGAATGTTTGATTTTCAGCTTGAAGCCGGTCCCAGGATGTTTTTATATTCTGCTCACAATGCATCATGGTGTGGTTGAGTATGACTAGTGTGCCCACCGTGCATACTTAAAAAATGTCCCGTAATCACTCTTTCCATACTATCTAATGTGAATGCACTACATACTAATTTTGAAGTCAGTTAGTATGACATTTCAAACACAGCCACTGATTGACTACAAATAAAGTCTGTCACTTATCTTGTGACCTTTGACCTGTGTAACATATGTTGAAGTTTTGCTAATTCAAACAAGGTTTTTCCGGAAATTATACTGCCTGTCTTCCTCAGAGGTGATAGTCGAAACATGTCAGGAGATATAATTCCCTGAAAAACAAAACTTCAACATATTTTGAAAAAAAGAAGACAAAATGAACTTACTGGGACCTGTGTAACAGTTTATAAACAAAGGTTGGGTTACAATCGACACAGGTGTCTTATCTGCCACAAACTATTAGAATATTTTAGTTCAGTTGACTGGAAGTCTTTATTCTTATATAACTGTGGGCCAACCAAAGTCAGTGAAGGTGTTAAAAGGGAAACGGCCGGCAACAGAAAAGCCCTTTCAACACTTTTCCTTTCCTCCCCTCTCATACCTTCCATCACCTCTCTCTCCCCTCGTCCCCCGCTCCCCTGGCCAATGCACGGGATTGTAGCGCTGCTAAGACTAACATACGCCCCCCTTGGTGTTTGCATGCAGTCATTGCATCCAGCAGATTCTGGAGGCAGTGCTTCACTGCCATCAAATGGGCGTGGTGCACCGGGACCTGAAGGTGAGTGATGAGGCCTTTAGCTTGCTGTCCCGATCTCTGTGAATATGTGGGTGTGTTTTATGTGTCTGTTTAAGTTGATTAGTCACTGCTGAGATGGTGCAATTTAGTGTTGTGTTAAAAGACTTCAACCTTGGAGTCGGGACCCCATGTGGGGTCGCCTGAAATGTCTAGTAATTGATGATAAAAAAAAGTAACTGATTAGAAATACATTTTTGAATTTTCAAATTAGTCCAACACACAATCTTAAGTAACTGTATTCTATACTTTCAGTTTGTCAAATATAAATCTAGTTAGTAACAATAATAATAATAATAATAATAAAATCGGAAAATTGGCATCATCGGGCAAGCTTTGCATGAATATTATGATGGAAATAAAAATAGAAATACTTGAAATCTTACACATGAATATAATATAATTAAAATAGGGCAGGAAATACATTTAAATAGATTTAATAATTTTAAAGGCATGGCCAGACAGTCACACCATAGGATATTTTGACTAACAGAATAAATTACAGAAGTAATTAAGTAACTTTAAGAAAATTAATTTTAAAAAAAAAATAAATAAAATAAAACCAAAGTGAGCAGATACTGTTTATACTAAGTAACTAAATATTTGGTTTCTTTTTATGCTTTTAAACCTTTTCTAACTAAAAGAAATGCAATTGGACAGAATATTTTGGTGTCACCTCATCACCATAAATTCTTAATATCAAAATGTTGTCAAGATCCAAAAAAAGGTTGGGAACCACTGATTTAGAGCTTTACTTTTCTGTGAGTTAAATACCTTTAGGTGTAATCAATAACCATCTGATATTTTTATGTCCGTCTAAAAAGTCACCACAGCTTTGTGGCATCCAGCAGGTGTAACATGCAGAAGTCATGCTTCCTTCACTTTATCTGCAATCGTTTAGAGACAATGGATGCATCTAATATCACCCTAGAGACTACTTAATCTGATCTGTGGCTCATTTAGTTCACCTAGAGAGGAGAAAGCTATTGATTACCCACCACCGTGTGTGACTTAGATTACTTTTATAGATCAATCCGACTGCTCATGTTCTTCAATGGGCTGCCATTTCTTGTTGTGAGACTGTCTTATGTTGGCTGAGACAAACCCTATACAGGGTTGCCCATGGATCCTTAAAAAGTCTTAAAAGGCATTAAATTCCTTAATCTAAAAATAAGGCCTTAATTTTATTAAAATGTCTGAAATCAATGTTTCAAAAGTCTTAAATTTTAACACAGTGTGATTTTATGATTGTATTTTTTTTTTTTTTTTTTTTTAAACTTATGAAACAACATGTAATGTAGCGAAAATTGCCTTTCCAACAAAGATTTTTCTTGATGGCTTTTCTTAATGTTTTTTTTTTTTTTGTATTTTTGTTGTTTTATAGATTTCTGGTTATTTTTGCAGTCATCTTGTGTTTTTGGAGTGATTTGATTATTTTAGTCTTTTTCTGTGTGTATCCTTCAGTCATTTTGTGTATATTTGTGTGTTTACTTTGGGGGCTGCCAGTTGCACGTTTGCACTATGTAATTGATGTGGTGTTCCCCCCCCAATTATGTTTACTGTGTTTAATTTCAAATAGCAATAAAAAGTCTTAAAAAGTCATCACTGTGGCTGTGGGCACCAGGTAGCCCACATAGACTATTTAAGGGGCCCTCAGGAGCTCCATTTAAAATCGGATTTACTTTCCAGGATTCAAACTCGCAAAGATAAATAAATGTCAAATGTAGATAGTTCTTAGAGTTAAATACTGGTGTGCGTGATAAAGTTTTAATATTAAATTTAATTACCATCTTTAAATGTTTGTTTTTTATTAAAAAATTGTCACCACTGTTTTAAAGTGCTGCAGATTTGATGTATGGGTTGTGGTATGTTAAATATAATATGATATATACAAAACATATTTTTAAAAAAGCAAGGTGGATTTTTGGAAAGTATGACATATTTGTAACTTTTTACAAATGTTACATTTTATACAATCAGTTGAAAGCTAGTAAAATAAGATTATAATTTTCTATGAAATGTAATGAAATTAACCAATTGCATAAATTAGGAGAAATAAAGTGTTGCATGTTAAAACTTAAACATTTCCTACATTCTTAAGTTACTGCAAGCCTTCCTTATTATTTTACCGTCTAAGTGGAACGAGTTGTTGCTCATTTTCAAAACGTCTTCTAATGTCCACCAATCTGGAAGTGCTTTTGACGTCTCCTGCTGACTGTTTAATTTATTTTAATTTTCTTTTATTATCCACTGTGTTGAGCGTCCGTCCGTGTAAATTAAATTAAATCGGGCTTTCGCCTTTAATTGGCCATGTAATGTTAGTACATTATTGGAATTTGTCTTCTGCACTTAACCCATCCCTGAGGAGCAGTCGGCAGCCATTTTGCGGCGCCTGGGGAGCAGTTCGGGGTTAAGGGACTTGCTCAACATCCCACAGTGACGGCCCCGGTGAGGCTTGAACCGGCAACCCTCCGATTACAAGCCCAGCGTCCTTAACCACTAGGCCACCACTCCCCAATGTCAGTCGCAGCATTCTTGCCATTGCACGTTGTGTTTATCCAAACTGTTGTGGCTATTTCTTTATTTAGCCGACACGTTGATCTGGTTTCACACCCAAGCAACGGAGAGTGTTTCAAGCAATAGGTCATAGTGTGATGTCTGAGGACAGCATGGGTGACCAGATCCCTTAAATTAGGAACCAGGAAGAGATGACGACATAGGGAAGAGTTTAGAACAGGTTTAAACAACCTTAATTCTCAGACAATTGACAATATTGTTGAGTCTATCAATCCATTAAACTTTATTTATATAGCAGCTTTTTTACATATTAAATTGTAGATCAAAGTGCTTCACAGACATTTGTTAAAAATTATAAAAAAATAAATAAATTTAGAGACTAATGCAAACAGAAGTAATCCAATAAAATAATGAAAGATGATAAAAGAAGGAAATAAAAACATAGCAGAGAAGGGAACAATTTTTAAAATATAAATGATTAAAATTAGCATAAAAACATAGAAAATTAAAAACCCTAAAAATTATAAGAAATGATAAAAGCCAGACTGAATAAATAGGTTTTATTCAGCATTTCAAAATGTCATCTTAGAAATAACAATTGTTGTTTTTGCTGTTATTTTTAGTTAAATAGTTAGAAAAAATGTTTTAAAAAGGTTAAGTAAAGTAATTCATGTGCTGTTAAGTGGTCTTTGGTAGAACAAATGTTGAGATTCAGGTCATTCTGTACTGGACCTTAAAAAAGGAGAAACAATACAGACATAACAGACCAATAAGGCCAAGAAGTGAAATCACCAGTAAATGTTCATGAGTGACACAGACAGAAATGAATCCAGGTCAGTTGAGCTTAAATTGGACCAAGCTTTGGATAGAGGTCTTGGTTTTTGTCACTCTCTGAAAAGATGGGAATTAAACAAAGCAGTGGCGATCCGTTCGGTCGCCATATCAATATACCAACATTCTATCTGTACGCAGCGCCAGTCATTGGCCAGTTTAGGTCATGTGACTAGGACTAAACTTCACCGTAAAAATTGTTGAGATATTGGGTTAACCTAACCCTAACCCTAAGACACTACGTACGTGTACTTCGGTAAACGTGCAATTAGCACAGGGGGTTGTTTCGTACGGCAATCGTACGAATAGACACTTTCATCATCTCTGGTTCCTAGAAATGAAAAGAATGTAACAGAAAGAAGAGTTTGAAGTGCACCACTTATGGCTACTAAACACTGTTTTTCTCCTTGTCTGTGTTGTTTTGTTTCCTTCTGCCAATTGCGTGTGTGTGTGTGCGTGCGTGTGTGTGTAACATTTCAATGTGTTGATGTCTTGTCAGGATTGGGAGAAAATAATCTGATTATGTCAAACACGATGGCGAGGATTTACGTTTTACCTTAGATGAGTCGACTGCTTAATTAGGTTTCTTATTAATGCAGCTGCAGGATGGGAGATGACACTAAATTTAAATTCCACCCACATCCATTTTTACAGATCATCTACTTGCTGCAGTATCGGCAGGTCTAATGAGTTGACGAAGGTGTAACGACTTTCCAAATGGCAGAATTGGAAAAACATTGAGAAGACGAAGCACATATGAGCTGTCAGACTGTTCGTTTCTTTGCTTGGTTTTTTTTTTTTTTTTTGTAACCCATCTCAAAGTCTAGAAAAGCTGTATTTTCACATTTCTCGGATTTTGAATAAACGTTTTGACAGAAGGAAACTGGAAAAGGAAGTTGAAAATGTGAGGATGCATTTCATAACAGTGCATGGATACCAATCAATGAAATGCAGCTCAAATAAGCAATTTGTTGAACAACTTTAGCAACACTGACTAAAAAAATAATAATGTGGTCTTGACATTTATGTCATTAGTCAGTTTAGACTTTAGAACAGTGGTTCCCAACCTTTTTTCAGTTCGTGACTTAATTTTTAAATCACTATTAGTAATTTCTGGTGACCCCAGAGACATTTTTTTCTCTTAAAAATGACTTTTTAATCATGTTGTTTTTTTGGTTTTTTACAAATACAGAATAGCCAGGATTAATGCACAAAGTGACAAGATTTTCTAGCTATATGTTTATACTTTGTTTTATTTGAACTAGATCTATATTTGAGAAAGAGAAAGTATGAAATACAATTGTTTGAGATTGTGTGTGGTTTTTTTAATTTGAAAAAGAATGAGATGATTTATTATTAAACGTGGGATCACATCCCCAAGGTTAAAAACCCCTGCTTTAGCGTAAAAACCAAAAGACAGTATTCCATTAGTTGACTTGATATGGATGCTGGCAAATTAATTCTCATTAGGATGGATTTTGTTGAAATTAATACTCTACATATGAATTTGAATTTTCAAAATGCTGAAGCTACATGTGTACAAAAAAATTAAGCTTTTCTTCACAATGTTTATTTTCTTAAATGTTGCCCTTGATTCCTAAAGTACTTTAATTATGCCACAATGAAGACAACACCCTGAGACATTAGCTGTTAGGTTCTAATCAAGTGTGTTTGTTAGTTGACTCTGTAATGACTTTTTTTAATTATAAAAACCTGAATTTATTCTACCAAGGACAAACAGGTCGTGGTGACATGGTTGGATGTTAGCATGAGTGACTGACATCTCCAGAAAGAAAACCATATATTTTTCTGTTGGCGATCTAGATTGCAGGAAATGCACCTTTATTTCTTTGTGTTGTTTGATGTTTATCAACTTAAATATTAAAGAAAAGCAGGTTCGCTTTTCACCAAGTTAGCATCCAAACCCTGAGTCGTCGTACTGTGTTACAGAACTTTAATGTTTGTAGATTAAGGTTAGGTCTTTAACTGTTTAACTGTTGATCCCCAACAGGGTGTTTTATTAGTTTTTTAACTTTGCCATCTGCCATCGCAGCTGCAATGATTAAGTAAGATAGTGTGACATGTAGAGAATAAAAGTGCAAATAAGCAGGGGCCAGTGGGGATAGTGAACCCATTATTAGAGCTCTCCTCTGACAGAGAATAATGAGGCTGGCTGCTTCATCTGGGCCACAGAAATGGAGCCTATAGACAGAGCATCATGGCGTCTGTCATAGATCTATGCAGTGATTTACAGAATGTGTATGTCTAAGATGAAATGTTGATGTGTGACTTTTTAACTTTATACCTTTCCGTGTTCTTCCTGCATGCTAGTAAAATATCGACCCATGTCTTTGTGTGTTTGACGTGTCTTTGTTGCGGTTTAAGGAATTCTAAACGTGTACATGCATTGCTTTCTTTCTCCAACTTTCCTCCCAAATAGGGCATGTTTTGCACCTCTCGTCCATCATTTCACAGTGTTTAGTAATCGTCTCCGCTCCCATCCCACAGCCAGAAAACCTGCTGCTGGCAAGCAAGTGTAAGAATGCTGCTGTGAAGCTGGCTGACTTTGGCCTTGCCATCGAGGTGCAAGGGGATCAGCAGGCCTGGTTTGGTAGGTACAACAAATACAATCCACTGCCTCCACTTGTAGTATATATGCTAGTATGTATCTTTCATAGATTATCTTATGGTTGGTTTGGTCCATAGATAGACAGAGTATAGGCCTTTTAGATCAAGAAATGTAAGACATTTCTTCCGGAAAATGGAAGGATTTACTCATAAAGGTTGAAAGTGCCACTTAAACGTTTATTGATTCCAACAATAACATTGGGTGAAAAAATGGTCATGTGACTTGGACTTCGTAAAAGTTTTGTGCAATGCATTGTGTAATTTAGAATCCCGTAGAAGAAAACAAAGACAACGCCAAAGTGGAAACGTTTCTTTAAGAAGGGTTTTTACTTGACTCTTACCGTGATTTCTTGTGTTTCTTCACCAGATAAGGAAGACATTGATTGGCCTGATGTCTTTTTTGTGCTTTGTTTATGCGATATTCTGTCACTTCAATTTCGAATATATTCGGGTGTTTCCATTGAAGTCACAATATCAACATCTGCCATTATTCTGTCAACAACTTTCAATTCAACCCAATTTCAATCCGTGAAAACATTACAAATTTAACTTAAAAAAAAGTTCGTTATCATACCTAACAGCTTTAAATAAAAAAAAAAACTCAAACATGTTTACCTTTATTGAGAAAATGTAATATTCCATATTTTCAAAGAAACATGACAGTGCAACAATGCTGTGTCACCCTATTGCATCTAAAGCTGTGGTTCCCAACCATTGGGCTGCGGACTGGTACTGGTCTGTGGACCATCTGGTTGATTCAACGCGTGTCTAACTTGCTTTGCTGCACGCACACAACTTGAGTGTGATCCGTGCAGCGCAATGCGAGCAAAGTTAGTAGCTGCGTTTTCATTACGCTTGGAAATGCATAAAAACTAAATGGAGCAATGAAAATTGGTAAAGGAAACACCTGAATTTCGAAAAAAAACTCATATCGCTAAAACCTTTTTGCGCTTTCGTGAGGAGGTTTTTCAGACGTTTCGATATTGAAATATATCACAAAAGCTCGATGGAAACACTTTTTTCACAGTTACACGTCACAGGACATGAAGTACCTGGTCACATGACCACTTCTGTCCGAGTAAACATGATGATGTGTGGATAGAAGATGAGACTGAGACATTTCTTAGCATTACACTTTACTTACTGCCACATTAGACAACAAACAAATGCAGAGCGTTATAAGGAGACTTTGAGCGTACAGATACCTACAGCAAAGTCTCGTGGGATGCTATTTCACGAGGCTCCTGCACAAAACAACCTTGTAAAATATGTTCAAAGCACAACTATATTTTATTGAAACTTTATTGCTTTTATTTAGTTTTTGGAAACACAGCTAGTGAGACACACGCATGACAGACACAAACGAACACATTAGAACAACCCCCAGCTCCGCAGATAATACGTTAATATCCTTGAAGTTACTGTATTTCATTGTATTGCAGTTTTTTAAGAGAAACATTGGAGGTTTTAATGATCAAACTTTCATCATTTTTTACCAACTAGTAGAATTTGAAATAGTTTTAATAGGACTCAAAAAGTACATTCCATTCAGTAAGGATACAGTCCTTAATGAATAGATGACTAGATAGATAGAAGAAGACCTAAACCGTTGAACATTTCCCAGCTTATCTTTCTCTCAATGCACGCTGATGCATGTGAATCAGTTAAAGGAGAGAAGGTGTGAGTTTGTTTGAACGTGTGTGTCATTTCATCACAGGATTTGCAGGAACACCAGGGTACCTGTCTCCTGAGGTGTTGAGGAAGGAGGCATATGGCAAACCGGTGGACATCTGGGCCTGCGGTGAGTTGTTCACAGAAACACACACACACACACACACTCTCTCTTCTTTTGCATTCCTAACAAACATACGGTACAATATATTCCTAGATGATCACACAAGACAATGCTCTGAAGCACATTTTCTAACAAATATCCTTTTCTCATTGTGTATGTACATGTTTTTGGGGTGTGCCTGTGTCTCAGGGGTGATCCTCTATATCCTGCTGGTGGGTTACCCTCCATTCTGGGACGAGGACCAGCACAAGCTGTACCAACAGATCAAGGCTGGAGCTTACGATGTGAGTCTTCCTCTTCCTCTCCTGTTTATCTGCCTCTCCCTGCTGTACGCACTCCCCTCTCCTCCCACTGCCCTCATTTTTTTTCGGCAGCTCTTACATAACTCATTTACCTCATTCATATTTCAGAACGGTGGAAGCCTAACCTCAAATTACACCTAAATACGTGCCAAACGCAAAGAGATTAAGACTGACCGAGTATGTGACTGTGATTTTAAGCTCATATAGGACACAGGAACTAAATAAACTATTGAACTATGAATTAAAGGGTTAAGAATTTCTTAGATTTTCCCAAAGGAGCTTAGCTTTCAAAGAGGTTTAACCCATTTGTTCCCTCTTTTTTTCTTTATCCTTGTAAAGCTTATCAACACAGAAACTTTAAATGATCGAATCAATTAAAGTCAACAGATTTAAATAAATATTGTCACTTTGTAGAAGAACTCTTTAATTGTTATTGCTGTTCAGGTAACTTAAGTCTTTGTATGCTTTAACAAATTGTGCCAAATTCAGTTTTCAGGAAAAAACAAAAAAAAACCTGTGGAAAACATTTTACTGTACATATCTATTTTTTTTATATATATATTACAGAGTAAAGACGTATTGGTAGGACCTTTAAAATTAGTATAAAGTCAACATGAAGTAGGACAGAATTAAAAAATGAAAATGTAAGTTGTATTTTGTGAAATTTTGCTAAAAGCAGCTAATGAAACCATCGCCAAACAGGAACTACATATTTTGACTATAAAGCTGATTATAGAAAAAGCTGCATGCTTACATGACAGCATTACCTTATTCTGACTTAGTGTTAGAGCTCTGCATATTCATTTAATGCAGATACACTCATACAGGTCACACACTTACACATGGACCTTCATGGCCCATTTATATGAGCTGAGCACTGCATTTTACAGTGCATAACAAACATAAATGCCTTTTAAATGTATTTTCATCTTAAGGATGACAGAGGTTGACTACAATGAATTAATACATTTAGCACCCCTGTTGTAACATAAATATAATTATGTATTTTATTTTTGCTCACAGTATTAATTCATTGATAAATATGTAAATGCACGGTCTAATTAAAGCTGAATCAGCTGATTTACTTATTACTATGTGATGAGCATTGAGGTCTTCTCTGCCCGTGAGTGCGAACTGGTCATTTTTTGTTGCCCCCCACCCCCAGTTCCCATCCCCAGAGTGGGACACAGTCACTCCTGAGGCCAAAAACCTGATCAACCAGATGTTGACAATCAACCCAGCCAAGAGAATTACTGCCCAGGAGGCCCTCAAGCACCCATGGGTCTGCGTAAGTGTCCCTTAACACACGACTATGGTTTTACACACAAAAAAGGTTAGTAAGAACAAGAAAAGAGATGATGGATTCTCCTTTTGCTTTTGTTGTCGTCTTCTCCGTCCTTGTTTCATGTTCCCAGCAACGATCCACAGTGGCATCGATGATGCATAGACAGGAGACCGTGGAGTGCCTGAAGAAGTTCAATGCCAGAAGGAAACTCAAGGTCTGTTTGCACGTCTTCACTTTTCTGCATTTTTTATTCTCTTCTTATTAACATCAAACAAACATTACTACATGCATGTTTGTTCAAGTTTCAGTCAGATGAGTTGGCAGCTTACTAGGATTTTAATAATCTGAAACTTCTAAATAAACTCAATTAACTCAAAGTATTTTGTTAAATGCAAAGCTGTTTTGCATCTAAAGAAATGCTTTTTATTTGATAGCATTTTGTGTTGCTGTATTTGGCCTCTTGGTGTGGCTTTAATACCAATGCACAAGGGACTTGATGCGAAAACACAGGTTGCTACAAGCAAACATTGCATCAGCCAGTTACTCTCAGCTTTTCAAATGTAAAAAAAGCAATTAAATGTCCAAAAAAAGAGAAATAGCTGACATTAATCAGCACATAATGACAAACTGCATTTCCACTGCATTACTAGTAGTTACATGTTCATTGTGTTCACTACGCTGCACAGTTTTTTTGGAGGGGATGACAATGAGCTTGGCTTAAATTCAGATATTTTCTCTTTTCTTTCAGGGAGCCATTCTTACAACCATGCTGGTGTCTCGGAACTTCTCTGGTAGGTGTTTCTTTAAAAAAAATAAGTCTTCTTTTAGAACAACCAATGTGAAAAAGAAAAAAAAAAATACACAATCAAAAGGAAGTTATATATTAGAAATAAAGGTTAAATGTAATATTTTCTTGAACTTTCTGGTAAGGTTTAGAATGCCTTTTATATATTTTTGACATCTGCTAGCAATATTTTGCTAAAAAAATGACAAAAACGCGCCTCATACTGATGGACCTAAGTGTGTTGAAAGAAAGAAAACTACCAAAAAAACCTTTACATTTCTGTGCAGTTTATTTACTCATTTAAAATTGTCACAATGATGGTAAGGTGAAAGCATAGCTGAACAGCATTGTCATGCTTCAAGCCGACGAGTAATGTGAATAAAAGGGAGAAAGTTTTAATCGTGAAAAAGCATTACTTGTTAGTACAACCTTTTATTTCACAGTTTTTACAGCAATCCAAAAAACAAACATTCAGTTCAACTTGTGTGTGCCATTTCACTCTGAGGGGCGGATTCACTAAAGGTTTAGGGGTATTATAAGGGCTACAAACCACAAGGAATCAGGACTGCGTGTCTTCAGCATGTCACAATGTGCCCACAATCCATTTATCGCGTTTCCCTATGATGAATATGTAAAGCAGGCGGATCTCATAAGGGGTGCAAAAAATGGGAGGAGGAAATTCACATCAATTAATGCAATGGGTGCAATGCAATTCATCCAGTCTGTTTGCGGTGATTGTTTTTGCACCGGAAAATAGTACGACTGAGAAGCAGGTGCAAACACGCACGCTGAGATCAGCTGCAGTAAATGTTGACACAAAACACAGCGGAGATGGAAAAAAAGACTCCAGTTAACCTTTCTAGTATAAGAAAATTATTTAAATAAAGCAATAGTCAATATTAACAGCCACTGAATAAGAAAATGCAGAGGTGTGTGTGTGTGTGTGCGTGTGACCCCCGTGGCTGCGGTGCAGAGAGGATGCTGTGCGCGGAGATCATGGATGTCGCTCCAGACGCACCGCTCTAATGAGCTCCTGTGTCTTTCTCTCCATGTTTTGACTGTGAAACTCTCGTGTCGTGTTGATTGTCAGGCCAAAATCAGCTGAGCAGCATGCGTAATTTACGCAGCGATGGCACAATATTCACAAATGAGAATGTGCGCGACTACTCAGGAGCTCAGACATGCCGGATGATGATCAGTAGATCATTTTCAAATGGTGCTGATCGACTGATTAACAGACTCTGTTGCTGCATTAACTCAGGTCAATGGCATCAACAGATCAGTAGCACGGTTTCTGTCTAAATCTGCCTGTTTTAAGAGCAAAGTTACAGGACCTAGCGGAGTACTAACATTAAATTAGGGGAAAAAAACAAAAAACATTTTATTTATTTTGTTTTTCTACATTATTATATGTTTGTGCAGCAGACAGAGAGGTTCACCAGCCTCCAATTGAACTTCTAATGTCATTTTGTGCTTCTCTGCACTCACCTCTCCACATTGATCGAGCAAAACGTTCATTTACATAAGGCGGTTTCAACCACGTCTATACGCGCACCTACTAGTGCCGCAATTTTGCCTCCAAAGGATTTAGGGGACGCACCTGGTTTACCACCGTTTATTTCAGATCTTAGTGAATCCGTCCGAGTGACCAATCAGCCTCATTTTCAAGTGTTCAGGCCAATCAGTGAAGAGCTCTGCAATCAGGACAACTCATCACAGGTGGTGCTCATACCTGCAACTCAAAGTCCACTGAATTTCAAGAGAAACTAAAATGACACAAACAAAATAAAAACATTACCTTCAGAAAAGAATGAATAAACATTAATTAGTGAGATGAATGTGCACCTCAGTTCAGGTCAGTGCTACACAATGAACACAGAATATTAATGAGTGTCCTGGGGAATTAATCAAGTATTTATTCATCTTGTTGTTTTTAAAGTAAGTGATGAATCTCAGGTGGCTTTTTTTGTACAAAGACGATTTGCATCGACATCATTAATGTTTGCGTTTGTTTACGATTCTCAAAACTTGTGAGTTTATGCTTTGATCAAAGATAATACATTTATGCATTTGAACTTTGAACATTCCTTTCAAGCTATTATAGATGTCATTTATGTAGTGGAAAGTGACTGAGACGTAGCATTGTCATTATTCATTTTTATGGATGACTTCACAAAGACTCAAATGATTCCCATAAAGTAGAACTTTTTAGTGAAAGTTATAAACACTGCATTTGTGTTCATGCTCAGTATTTGTGTGTATGAACTGTACGCACGTCCTACACACACATGCACAAACCCTGCCTGTGTCACCTTCTAGCACACCCCTATTGCACTCTTTTTCTTCACTCTAACATGAACTGTGAGGATGTCAGTGGGTGAATAGGGGAAAAAGAACTCAATCAAAAATAAGTGAAATAAACATTGAAATGACGTAATAGCCATTAAAGTGCTATTACATTTCTAAATTGTATTTGTGTTTGTAGTATTTTATATTTATTTTTTTCGTAGAAGTTGTAAAGATGTTAATGATATATATTTTAACATTAGTGGAGCTGCAGCTTCTACAGCTACTACGAGGTGTTACATACGTTAGGTTTTCAGTTATTTTTGCCATATTCAGACAAACTTGGACAATATTGAGTGGGCACACACAAACTTTTATTGTATTCTGCATCATCACCATCCTCATGCTAACACCTACACTCTTCTCAGGTGTTTACTGAGACGTTGCTGACCTTCAAGAGTCTGATGTCGTGATGTTTCTCTACCTGACATTTTCCTCTCAGTCAGAGCTGAGGATTCATTAGTCAAATGTATTCAAAACTAACTCGTATTGTGTATCTTAAGCTTCTCACTTTTCCATTTCTACCTTGTCTAATCGACTGTGTTGGGCTCACACACACGCGACTGACTTACTGTTTTTTTAAAAACTGTTGTCACTCCACCCTTTCTCCATAATCTTGTCTCATTCACCACCTTGCCTCTTGTGCTCGGTACTGGTTTCCTCACACGTGACCTGTGGGTATTGAACTCTTTAACAGTGGGCAGCAGGCAGACCACCTCTCCAGCCTCTGTCACTGCCGCCGTGGCCGCTGTAGCTGCAGCCGCCGGCACCACTGCGGGGTTGGTGGAACAAGGTAGCATGGTGGCTCATCCAGGGCATGCCAGCCCCTCCAAACCCTGTGACCTCTCTATACCTGTCTGCTAATCTCCAGCCTTTTTCTCCTTTGGGTGTTTCTCGTCTGTCCTTTTTTGTCCCTGCAAAGCCTTCCTCCCTCAGAGCATGATGGCAGACCACATTGCTAACTGCACCATTCATCAGCTCTCTGACATCGGGATTAGCTGGGTTTCCATCTCACTGTGGAGTCAGATTAGCAATCATTTGGTAACTAAAAGAGCTATAAGCTAAATCTTCAGTTACTGGGTGATATTCAAGCCTTTATGTGCTTAATTAATGTAGGGTGACCATACGTCAGGATTTACCCAGACATGTCCTCTTTTCACGTCTTGTCCAGGCCATTCAGATGGATTTCACAAACTCAAAATGTCTGGGTTTCCCAGGGACCCTGTGCGCATCTCGGGGAACACGTTGATTTAAATGACCATAAATCCACTAATATTTGCTCTATATGAGGAATTCCATCAGTTTCTGAAAGCTAAGGAGTTGCTTATGTCTTATGTCAATCATTAAAGATGCCATTTTGTTTTGACGAAATCGTCAGACATGCAGCAGAGAGAAGAGAAAGACTAAAGTCCAAGATGGATTGAAAGAGAGCAAATACTGGTGGATTTAATAAAAAACATCAGCAGGAAGATCCTCCTGGATAATAAAACATCCATGGAGGTTCAGGGAGGTATTTGAAAATGAATAAGCCACTAGGAGAAACTTAGTTAAAATTTTCCATCATTTGGTCTAGATCAGTGTTTTTCAAATGGGGGTACGTGATGGCACTACAGGGGGTACTTGAGACAGAGAGAGTGGAAAATAAACAAATAAAGTGTCAGTCTTGGTCTCACCCCAAGCATGAAATGACCGGAAATGATAAAAACTATAGAAATCTATTCAGGAACCACTAAATCAGTGTTTTTTCAACTTTGGGGTCGGGACTCCATGTGGGGTCTCCTTGAGTTTAAATGAAATTACTCAACAACCTCCTTGTGGTACAAACTAGTTTTACGAGACTGTACTATTGATCAGTGAATAATGACTAGTTTTATCACATCCCAGTAAATTTTTGTCCCCCAAGGGGACAAAAATACACATTTTACCATTACATAAAACGTGATGAGTATTTAAAATTATGCAAATCATTTAAAGTTAGATTCTTGTTTAGATACAGTTCTTAAAAATGTCTTTGATTGCATTAGTTACCTGTACATAAGTTTAAATTAATTCAGTTTAAGAATGGAAGCTCAGCTATTCCTTTTCAAATCACATCATCTTCATCTAAGATGTGATTGGGTGCCATCCACACCATATCACCGCTCTGTCCTGACCACAGCCTCCTGGTGTTTGTTAGATCAGCTGGCACAGCACAGCCATGGAGCAATAGCATGGCAATGCTGCCTCTGTCTTTCTTCTTTCTCTTGATCTTTCATTTTCCTCCCAGTACTTATGTTACCCTGCCATCTTTCATATATCGCGACATTTCTACCTAATCAGTCACTGTTATTTGTCAAGTCAAGTTTTTTCCCCTACAGCGTCACTCCCTCTTTTCCTGTTTCCATCATAACAATTTATCTAATGTTACACCCCTTTCCTCTTTCACTAATTCTTCTTGTATCTGTTTGACGATGACTCTGGAAAGTTGAGCCCTGTAACTTTAAGGATGGAACTGCCTGAGAGCTGTCGGTGAATGCTGCATGGGGGCACTGGACTGTTGCATGCGCTGCAACACACTGGACTTTCTGATGCATGGTGAACACTGTGAAACAATGCAAGGCTGGGCTCGTTCACGTCAGTTCTAACACATGGGAATCCAATGCTTTTTTATGGGTTAATCCTGCACTGAATGTCTTTTTGTGTAGATCTCTAAAATTTTAATCATTACAAACTTGGTTCATAATGTGAAACGGTTGTTGATGTGCGACAATGGTGGAATATTTGTTTAGTTAATGGGCACTGTTGCAGAAAGACTTACTTCTTCTTTACGGTATGTTAAGCCTTAAAGCTGAGCTAAGACACAAAAGTAAGGCCAAGCCCTGCTATCTTACCTCTATTTTTCCAACTTGTAGATGGGGGGATGAGACAAACGACCTCAACATAGAGGAATTTACTCTGAATATAAAGCAAAACACTGACCTGATATAGCAAATAAGGTTAAGTCAGACTTTTAGATTAACTATTTTTTTTCTGCTGAAAACAAATGTATGTGTATAAAGTAGTGGTGTTAAAGTGTAAGTACACCCTGGAGCCACTTTTTCTGCTGAATAATAATTTAGCGTTTTTAGTTGTAAACTGTCATTGACTGCCCTCTATGGGTTGAACGCCGGCTATTGCAATTGAATTTTGCTATTGGCTGAGATTAGATCAGTGACATCTTTTTCGATCATTGACTTCACTAACCCTCACTGTTGGCCCCGCCCCTCCTATAAAAAAATGGGAGGGACTAGGTTTCTTTCTCTCACAGGCCTCAGTGAGCATTGATTGATGGCTCCATGCGGAACTGTGCAGCGCTTTGGGGGAGGGGCTGCTGTGATTGGGCGTGTCTTAACTACTCTAGGAGCAACACCCATAATCAAGGCATTTTTTGAATTTCCGCCTAGTGACAGGTCAGCAAAAATCTGGCGGTGTACTGACACTTTAAATGATTCTTGTCCAACTCTTGACATTTCAGTCAAAGTATCTCATTTTGGCATATTTTGGTATAATAATGTAAGTGTGACTGCCCTCTATGGGTTGAAACCAGGCTATTACAATTGAATTGATATTGGCTGAAATGAAAGTCGATGAAATTTTGTTGGCAACGTTTGTCACAAACCGCAAAAACTAGCATCTGTCGATTGCAATTGTTGGGGAGTAGGCAGTATAGTAGCTATAGTTAGCATAGCATTGATTGTTCTTTGGAGATTGGATAGAGAGTGACTGGGCGTGTCTTTTCTGCCTCAAGAGCCGCACCCATAATCTAGCCTAGACACAAGTCAGCCAAAATCTTAAGCAGCAAAATTGCAGCTGTTTCTTCATCTGAGTTAAAAAAAAAATATTTTTGCAACCCGTGATTAGTAAATAGTTTGTCATGTTCTATTATTATAAGCATGTTTTGTTGCAAAACTCGCATGCTAGTTTTACAAGTTCACCTTTATTTTTAAATGTTTTATTTGCTTTACGTGACTCACTATTACCTGTGTGCTTGTTCAATTTAATGTTAATATTCAACATTGTCAGCAGTATCAAGGAAAGCCAAAGTCATCAGCAGCGTCGACCTTCACATGACAGTCGAGTATAGAGCTAAGGAGACGGGAACAGTGTCCTTGTTTCTGCGGCCCACCGAGACCTCACCGTCCTCTCTGTGTCCCTCAGCCTCCGTTAGACTGCCATCAAATATTTATAGCGTACCGCCTTCACAAATCAGCATCACTGATGTACAGGAAGCCTTTTCTTTTCTCTCACCTTCAAGCATTTAAATACACATGCAATTGACTCATGAAATCATTTGTCAGTTTAATAAACAACATCTTCCAGGCGTACAACATTTTACTTTGATACTGTAAGATCATTTTTCTAACGCGACTCATTCTCATTGAAGCTTGTTTTGCTCCAATGCCCCCCCTTGCTTTGTTCTTGCAGTGGATCATCTTGCGAGTTGTTAACAGGAAGTGATCACTAATATTTGTGTTTAATGTCTTCCTCCTTCTCTCTTCTTGCTTCATCTGTAATTTGTGACAAGGTAAGGAGCGCTCCTTGCTTCTACTCTTTCAGTTTGAACTAAGCCTCCTTTCTCTCTGTTTCTTTTTCTTCTTCTATTTTTTAACAGACTCATCGTCATGCCTGGAGGTTTAAGTCATATTTAGCAACTTTTGGTTAATTTTTAATTAGGTTATGAAAATTTTGAGATGTGGGTGGTGCTTTAAGACATTTAACTGAAACGATTTGAGAGGGAAGTGAAACACTCTGTGTTTACCAGTTTTTCCTTGCTTTCCTTTATGTTCGCTCATGAGAGACTGAACTTGACATCATTCTGACCTGATTTCCTCTCCTCAGTAACAACCAGCCTTTGGAAGGACGTTAGAAGAACAAAAGCACAGCCATTAGCTGTCGGCTCTCTTGTCACTTTCAAATCACTTTGTACACATCCAGAAAACCTATACTGTGCACATTTCAACTTGGATCACAATCTAATCTTTCATGTGATTCATTTTCATCCATGGATTGTATATTTTTGATTCCAGATATTACTAAATAAATAGCCAACTTCACATACAAATAGCCACCACATTTCAAATATACGACCAAGCTCTGACATACAAATACAATATTAACTAGGCAAGACCAGTATTTGCAAGGCAAATACAGTACGTATTTGGCAATTTGAAAAAATTAACAAAAAAGACAACGTGTACTGGATTTGTTGACAAGTTTGTTATTTTTATTAATTCAATTGAAAGTAATCGTGCAGGAAAAACAGAACACTGACCTTGACCTTAAATGTGACCTTGAGTGAACATCAAGGTCACACATTGAAAGGAAATGTTGTCCAATGGTACCAGTCTGAGCACTGCATCACAATTTGTGGCCAAGTTATACGGATTGTTTTTTTTTTTTTTTTTTTTTTTTTTTTGTGAGATCATGAACTTTGAGCCAATCTTTTTACTGGTAGGCTGTACAGCTTCGGTCCAATTAAATAAAATACTCCACTTGAGATGAGTTTTTCATAGACGTAATCATTGAACTTGTACGGTAAATAAAATGTTCAATTGCCAAATACAATTTAAATGTGCATCATTGCCACTTACATTGATTTAGTGACAGTTACACATCAATTATGTTTTCTTATTTTTTTATTTTATCTACACATTAAGGAGGTTCACAAAATTAAGTCTTTACCAAATTTTGCCAGATTGCTTTTTGCCTTTTTTCAATTGACGTAAGAATGTCGCACATTTAGGGGTGGCACACTTTTTTTACAATGTTGGCCTTTTTTCTTATTTTCAGGAATAGTGTTTGAACTGTTTTAATGCACTTACTCATTTAGTATAAATACAGGGAGAGACTATG
This sequence comes from Gouania willdenowi, assembly GCF_900634775.1. Taxonomy (NCBI): domain Eukaryota; kingdom Metazoa; phylum Chordata; class Actinopteri; order Blenniiformes; family Gobiesocidae; genus Gouania; species Gouania willdenowi. Next base: position 7,798,535 of record NC_041052.1, read on the forward strand.
AATTATCATACTTACCTTTATTGATGTATGTGCAAGTTGTGCATTCTTTGGTTGAGCAATAAAAATTGTTATATTGGCTAAATATTTGGTAAATATGTTCAAAATGTCAATTGGAACAAGACAAAATGCAATCTTTTACTTACACTACTACACATTGAATAAAGTACCAAATTCAAATGAATTCTCTTATCTTTCATTTCATTTTTGAATGTTGCCTCCTTCACATGAGAAAATAAGTAATTGCAACATTTAAAAAAAATAAAAACTCTGAACTGATTAAAACGGTAAAAACGAAATGTATTTATCATCTTAAAATGAAGGAGGCTGTGACTCTGTGAAGCAGAAGGATGTTTAATACATGTTCCCCTAAAAAAACAAGCCCTGAACAGTGTTTACTTTTAATTTTGAGTGCACAGGATTTTAAACCAAACCTCTCTGGAATTAAATCTGTGATTTGCCCCTATGGTAAAGTTGATTCTCAGTAGATAATCTCCTGAAAATCACACTTGCTCTGACCAAAGTTCAAGATTCAGATGGAGAAGAAAAAGAATTAAGGGACGGAGAAAAGAAGGGGAAAAAAAGTCCAGAATGCCAAAAAATAGTTTATGTAACAGGGCTGAATACTGATGTGATTGCATCTGATTAGACTAGAGACTGCACTCAGGGCCTAAAAGTACCAGCAAGAGCGAGGATTATGTCTTTGGGGAATAAAGAGAAAATGTGTCGCACTTTAGCAAAAACATTTAGCAAAGCAAGTCATTGTATCAATTATGTCATGTTATGAATTGTAGTTATTATTGTCTTCATGGCTTCTAATACCATTTGTCTGCTTTTGCTTCCTTTAGCATGAAATCAGAATCATATAAATATAGAGGATGAATATATATATATAATTATTTTAAATAGTTATTTGTAGGTGTGTTTACTTGATTGAATATTTTGTAGCATTAGTATTACATATTTATCTGAAAAATGTGATAAAAGTGAGATACTGTACACAATAATACATGCTCAATATTCTTAATGTCTCTTTGAAACTAGCTTGTAGATCTAAATCTAGTCAATTGCAAACCTGCAAACTTGTACTGTTTTTGGTGTATATCTGATTTTTTTTATTATTATTTTTTATTAAATGATACACTTTTAACATTTCAGTATTTGTGTCCCTAACTGCCTGTTGGCAACAACTTCCAAGGGGTCATGAAACGCTTATTTACGCAACTGATCTCGTCTTCATCTGCCGTCTGTTTCATGTGTTAATCCTTCGCCTATATTAAACTCCGTGTTCCATGTCGGCCCCTTTAGGGTGAACACACATCTGTCTAATATGATCAGCCCACTTTGGGGTTCCTGCTGCATTGTAGTCTTTCTTTTATTGTCTATACGCAGCTTTTACTGTTGAAAGGGATTATGGGTGTTGTGTTCATTGGAGGGCATTTTCTACAGTATGACTCCACCTCTCTTTTTCTCTCTCTCATTCCCCTTCATTAGAACGCACACTAATATATAATCCTCCTTAAAACCTCGCCACAGTTCCTTAAGGCAGGGCTTATTGGAGGCTTTATGTTCATTGTGTGTTTAACCATTTTTCTATGGCTCCCTTCAGTGGCTCTGGTGGGACCTTAGTGAAAAAGAATGTGAGGTACCTTTATTTTACTGACACAGCCCAAGTAGTTCTGTGTAATTCTGATTGAAGTATGAACGGTGGATATGGAAATGACGATATTGGAAAGCCAACTAAAGTGTTGTGGTTTTTCTTGATTGAGCTAAAATCTGTTAAACTTTTATTTTCTGCCTAAAATTACATAAGACCTAGTTGTATTTTCTTTGCTATTACAAGTAAAGATACTAATGGACTAAAATTATGTCTTTAAAGCTTCTGGAGACAATGTTTAGGCCTCATAGATCAATAATTCAATGAAAATTAGCTGCAAAAAAGATGTAAAAATGATGGAATTACCGCTCAAAAGATTGTTTTGATTTCCACTTTAAACCCTTGGTTTCTTGACATTGTCAGAACTGTTTTTCTCATTGCATTGTGGGATGTGGAGTCCCCACATTGCCTCGTATGAATGTAGTGTGTGAGTGTTGGTGGTGGTCGGCGGGACCGTGGCGAACCATGGCAGCCTCGCCTCTGCCAGTCTGCCCCAGCACAGCTGTGGCTACAATAGTAGCTTACCACCACCATTTGTGGAGTGAAAGAATAATGCACATTTATGTTTAGCGCTGAGAAGAAACTGTTGGATTCTTCCCCAAATCACCAACTCCTGTGCCAACACATGGCAATCTAAATAAATAACCTGCCACACCCACATCAGGCTCAGGTAAACAAGTACAAAATGAAATATAGATCTCTTTTTGTAGAATATACATCTGTTCTTTCCTTGTTTTGCACCTTCTACTACTGTCTCGGCTGATTAGTTGTTTGTAATTTTTTTTCAATCTGACTCTGGGACATGCACAAAAGTCCATTGTACCTGTTCTTTTTAACTTGTACATATGGCAATAAACTACATTATATTCTATAAATGATCTTTAATTTATTGATTCATAAGGTCTAAGAGGAAATTTTCGTCCCCAACGGCTTTAAGCAAACTTTTTGGATTATGGCTAAAAGACTAAAAACCTCCAAAGCAGTTGTAAGAGTATTTGCAAGTCTGCCTTATAGGGACATAAACTGTTACCCAGGTTTCTATAGTTAGAAATATCTCTATATGTATGTTTAAAACTAGAGCTCAACATAATTACGGTCATCATGTTCCATAATGAATGTACTCAAAGTCTCAGAATGACTGAACCGTGATTAAACCTCCCTCCCTCTCGTTCTCTCTGTGAAAAAGTTCTTTATTTTAAATGTCGAGTCGATGTGTGTAACAATCCTCACATAAAAGCTCTGGCTCATGAGCAGACGATCAACATTGCGAAAAAGCTGAAACAAACATTTTTTCCTGCAGGGTTGCCAGGTTGAGTCTAAGAGATATTGTGAGGAATCTATTGTAACATGTTTTGTGAAAAGTATTTTTTTTTTTTTTTCAAATTAATTCTTTCCTGTAATGAACAATATTTACCAATGTCAAACAAAAATGTTATTTGTTTGCGATCCCAACAGACATTAATAACTGGTTCTCTTTAACAACTCTAACATGGTTTATTTGGTTTTGTCATTACAGCAGCCAAGACTTTGCTCAACAAAAAGGCAGATGTCAAGGTAAGCCTTTGACTCCTTCTCTGCACACTTTTTATTGTTGTTGCTTAAATCAAACTTTTTTTAATCATCTTCCTTTCTTCCTGCGATATCCAGTAGCTTTGGTAACTTTTTTTAGTACATTACCACTCCATAATAATTCCTTGTGAAATGTGTAGGGGTTTTATGCAGATATGACAGTCTTTTGTATATAAAAATCTTCATGCTCCAATGTCAGCACTAAAGCCACTATTTGTGTCATTCTGAGAGGACACTCTCCTTTTGATTTTGCAAGGTAACCATCTGTCAGCCCTCTCCGCTAGCTTTCCCTCCCAGTCATCCCGTTCTTCTATCCCTGCCTCGCTCAGTGCTCACCCCATCTGGTCTTTAACCTCACATTCCCGCTCATCCTTTAATGAGGCTCTCATCATCTCACGCTCGCATGTAGACACACTGCAGCAACACCATCCCACACACATCTTACATCGATGTTGTGCACAGTGTGTACTTGCGTGTGTTTGTGATAAAGCATTGAATACAGTGCTCATGCTTCCCTTTTGCTTCCCTTTGTGCAGACATCCCATTTGTTGACCAGGAAACTTAGTGAAGCATGCTTTTGTATAAACATATGTAAGCATGTGTGGCTGTGTGTGTAAGTACGTGCAGAAATCTACATCCCACCCCCTTTAGCCTTTCCTGTTCAGTCGATACAGAAGGGAATGTGATTCCAGTTCCAGGAATAGCTGCCAGTCTGGACCCTGGAACCCAGATGACAGAAATAGACACTTCTGTGGTGCACGCATCACCTAGCAACAGGCCCTTCCCACACACACACATGCACACACATTCTCTATCTCACTAAACCTCGTCTCAAGGCGTCTTCTCCATTTGCAGCATCTCCACGTCCCTTATTTGTGTTTCTTATCTTTTATCTTTTATCCACCATTCCTCTGCATGTCGTTTTTGTTCTGGCACCAGATCGTTTGCCTTTTCTTCAGCTTATCCTTCTTCCTCCTGCCAATTCCTTGATGGCACTTGACAGTATCCAGCGGAAACACCTGGCCAATGCCAGCAGGTGGTCGCTATCTGGCATGAGTCACTCGTCACCCATCTCCCTGTGTGCTGCCAATAATAACTTTTCATATGGAATTGAACAATGTGTAATAATCACACACTAGGATTATTGCAAAACCTCTTTCTTTACATTGTATGTTAAGGTTTTATTTATTCAGACAACTGTTCCTTAGGAAACCAACTTTGATCCCCTGACATGTTCCGATTGTTAACTGCCATTCTTTGTCAGAGGCATCTACTGATCGCTTTGATGTTTCCATTGAAGTTTCCTTGACTTCCGTGTAGTAATTCGAGCATGATTCTTTTTGTCTTCTGTTTGAATATATATATATATATATAATACATATAAAATATTCAAAAAGAAGACAAATAAGAAGAAGACAAAGACTGGCAGTTGTCACTCAAAGAACAGTTGTCTGAATAAATGAAACCTTAACATATTATTCAAAAAGAAGACAAAAAATCTTGTTGGAATTACTCTTTTTTTTTTTTTTAATTTGCATTTAAAGAATTTTCAGGAAGAAATTAATTCATATTTATGAGTCTTACAAATATTCAGATCTGAGTTTGTCTTACATCTATTCTCCCTCCCACATTTAAAGCTCTGCATTTTAACTGCTTTCATTGTGTTGCTTCTTCAACAAGCAACTTTTCTCCATCATCAACTTCATTTGAATGTCTCCTCTGTCATGCATACAGTGCTGAACTTCCGCTGCACTTACTTGTCATTGGTTACTGTATTTCCTTCCCGCCCCTCATTTTCTCACCATATGTGCAACCATCAATAAATCCATCCATCATTTGCCTGAGGACAGAATCAGAATCAGAATCAGAATCATCTTTATTGGCCAAGTGTATGTTGTACACACGAGGAATTTGACTCGGTCAACTGTGCTCTCTCCAATAGTGAAACATTCAATAATAAACAATCAACTAGAAGAGATGATAATAAGTATAAACATAAGTATAAATATAAACAGTAGTTAGACTAGAATGTGCAAATAACAAGATGATAATAATAATAATAATAATAATAATAGTATAAAAAAAATAAACAAATACAAAATAAAAATTAAAAAAAATAAGATAAAAAGAAGGAAAAAAATAATAGAAAAGAAAGATAATAATAAAATATAATAATAATAAAAGGAAAACGCAAGTCCAGCTCTGCTGTTCAGTACATGGTGAGCATGCTCTTTGAGAGTTTGCTTATTGTTCTATCAGTTCCTATACCTCTATCCATGTTCAGATTGTCCTTCCCTTTTCCTTTTGTTCAGGTGGTCAATTGTCGTTAACTTTATAGACCAATTTATAAATAAGTATTACATTAGAGGCGTCTGCTATGTTCAGCAGTTAATATAAGTGTTTTGGACAAATGTGTCCTTGTATTGTCAATGCAACGTTTTTCACTTCTGATGTGATGCCAATATTGCTGCCTTGGGAATTGGCCAATACAGATAACAGTCCAATACGATATCATCTTACTTTAGTTGCTCACTTGTTTTTTAGTGTGGAATGTAAGACAAAGCTTGATCAAGTGATATTACATAGGCAACAGGAGGAATGAGGAAAAACTGAGCTATTTATTGTCAACCAACGGGTTGCATAAATTTAAATCATAAACATGAGAATATTCTATAATTGACTTAAAATTAAAATACCCTGAAGAATAACCTCAATAAAAATGAATTATTTATGTGTTTATGGTAAATGGTAAATGGACTTGATTTTATATAGCGCTTTATCACCACTCTGAAGCAGTCTCAAAGCGCTTTACATATCAGCTCATTCACCCAATCACTCTCACATTCACCCACCAGTGGGACAGGACTGCCATGCAAGTTGCTTGTCGACCACTGGGAGCAACTTAGGGTTCAGTGTCTTGCCCAAGGACACTTCGACACATAGTCAGGTACTGGGATCGAACCCCCAACCTCTCGATCAGAAGACGACCCACTACCACCTGAGCCACGGTCGCCCAATATGTTAGAGATTTTAGACCAAGTCTGATTAAATCTCTAAAAACAATTTTTTTGGGGTTAGGGTATATATATCAAACTGATATCTATATAGGATCACAACATCCTTATGAGTGACACAGCAGCTTCTAAGCAAATCTAACATCTGTTTTTCAAATATGTCAGGTGAGAGTAACACAACCACATGTGATCACATTGTTCAAATGTGGGAAATTGTACATGGCAGTTAGATAAGCTTATAGTTTATTCTGATAGCTTTTCATTGGCCTTATAATCGCAGGTTATATTGACATAAATGCTTAAAGGGGAGCTATTATACCCACCTTTTAAAACAGTTCCCTGTGGTCTAAATGACATATCTGTGCTGGGGTTTAGTCAAAACATAACATGAATCAAGCAAAAGGGAAGGTTTATGGTAAATGAATTTGATTCATATAGCGCATTTATGACTACACTAAAGTAATCCCAAAGCGCTTTACAATATCAGCTCATTCACCCATTCACACACCGATAGGACTTAGCTGCCATGTGAGGCGCTGATGAACTACTGGGAGCAACTTAAGGTTCAGTGTCTTACCCAAGGATACTTAGACGCATAGACAGGTATAGACCGGGATCGAACCCCCACCTGAGCCACAGTCATGACCCTGTGTAAACCAGCTCTCTCAGCGCTCCGTCTTCCTCCCTCCCCTCTCTTCCACGGGAGACAACACAGCCGATTCAGCCTGTGACATCACAAATGGAGAAAATTTTCTCTGTGTTGTAAGACTTACACAGACCACAAACAAAGGACTGGATGAGTTTATTTCACATTTTGTGTGCCAGTGGACACCCAAGGTACCTCGTGTTCAAAAACGCTGCAAAAGTGGAATTTATATAATATGTCCCTTTTAAAGCTGCTTACGATAACTAACATTTTAAAAACTGTACCTGTATGTCATCCAAATGTTCTCGTAAAATTTCTGATTCGAAGGTTGAAATTACTGCTAACAAGTTCGTTTTTTGCATTCATCACAAACAATTACATTGTTGCCCATGTGACTTAAACTTCAGAGAAGTTTCGCCCATCGCATTATGGGATTGGGAGTCTCGTAGAAAAATGAAAAGTTTCTTTAAGAATTATTTTAAGTCATTCTTACCATGATTTCAAGACAAGGAAGACGGTGATTATTCACTTCGCCATTTTTGTTTTGGTAACTTTGGTGTATTCCCCGCGATATGACGTCACACCGCAAAACAAAATTTCAGCCGTATTCGATCGTTTCTATTGAAAGCCACAAAATAAACATCCACCATTGTTTTGCTGCAACTTTCAGTTCGCGAAAACACCAGCAATGTGTTGGGAAGTCACTCCGGCAGTGTGTTTCGGAGCACACTGTACCTGTATTTCATCTAAAAGTTGTTCTCATCTGCTTCTGATGCCAGTTTTAAAAATGTTAGTTATTGTCTTAAGCAGCTTTAAATATAAGAATGATTTGGGTTGTTTTAGTTCATTTAAGAATGAGTGTTGAGGTTTATTTTCTTTTCTCATACTTTGTAAAAAAAAAATTACAGTTGAAACATAACTGGGTCGCACCTCTTGGTGTAAATCACACTAGGAGTCTGATGTGGAATATTCACACTCTCACAAATACACTGTGAGAACAATGGCATTGATTAAATTTATATCAAACCAAATTGGACAAGTGTGAACACACCCTTACAAAATAAAGCATAGGAGTAAAGCTTTAAGTCCTTGCTACTTTAACCATATTTAGAAACTGAATGCAGCTTCAAATACGTTAGAGTGAATTTAAAACAAAGTAGCTGAGTGTCACATTAAACATGTCTAGTGAACCCAAAGGACATTTGACCTCCACTTCACTGCAGCTTTCATTCTTGTCATATGTGTTAGTTTGCACCTAAACATCTGTCTTTCTACTCCTTTATTCTTTGTCGTTTGTAATAATCCAGCTGTGTAGACCCGATTCATGCTTTTCCCATCCATTATAAATTAATGTGATCATTCTTCTTTGATGTTTGCCCAAGCTATGGCCTATATTATCATGGTTCCTCCAATTAGCATCTATAAACAGTTTTCTGCACCACAGCTGAACATCTGGACTCCATATTTTATTTAAGGCACATTTCTCCACCCAGCACCACATGATATATATGCGGTTTGTGTGTGTGGATGTTTTTGCAAGAACGGTTTTGTATGTATATTTACACTTGAGAAGCTTTCTGTGTTTTTATGTGTAGGTTTCCTCTCCCCTAACAAATCTTCTTAGCATAGTATAAAAAAGGGCATCTCTCATTTAAAAAAGAAAAAAAAATAGTTCTTGTGCTGTTCATGGTCATGAATGATTTTACATGTGCATTTTTTAAAACATGTTAATTTTACTGTGTAATTAGGGGTCGAGCAGCCTAAGCTGCCAGAAACCCATCATTAACCTGAATGATGTTCTTTCTTCTTCTCTCGAGCCAATCCTTCTTTTCACGTGTGGAAAAAGCACCACATTTTGCACAAAGGTCTAGTCTCAAACTAGAACAGATCATTTTAATTAAATGAAAAAATTAGTCATGGTAAATTATGTTTGGAAAATATCAGAATTTCCTCTTAAAAACTGAGATTTTAAATCTCGCTCTCGGGCGAACAATTGGATTCAATGTAAAAAAAAAAATGTAATTATCGGTTTTTCACTTATGGACCCAATAAATCTTTGTTAAAAACGAATTACCAACATCTCCATGCTGTCTGAATGCAATGTGTATTTTCAGATCTTTATTGTCTTAATAATTGAATCTTTGTCAGCCATTTGAAATCTACTTTTACATGCTAACAGCTGCTGTCTTCTTTTGCCTCAAATTACCTGGCCCCTACCACTGCTGCGCAGCAGCTATAACGTATAATCATTGTTTTCCCACCATGTCACTCCTACTTATCTTATTGTTTTATGTAATTATGACTTTTACAAAAATCTGAAAAGTTATTTTCATTTTATCTGTCTTTACATTCACCCATAGCATGTTTTACTATCACAGGTACTGGAATTTCATCTGCAGATCTCTAACTGGAAGACCTTTGACCTTTAGCATGTTTGGCTTACAAAGAAATATTTGTATCGGTGTTAATAGGGCGACAAAGTTGCGCTGCCATTGTGAAGGCCAGAGGTTCACAATAAGGAAAGGGTGCACACCTGCATGGACTCACAGAAACTCACCCCCTGCACTTGTTAACACTGTTGTTGTTTATTCCCTTTCCTTTCCTTTCATGCACAGCCCCAGACAAACAGCACCAAAAACAGCATAGTCACCAGCCCCAAAGGAAACCTTCCTTCACCTGCTCTGGTATTTACTTCCTAAACCCTCTTCACCTGTGTGTGTATGTGTTTGTGTGTGTGTGTGTTTGTCTATTGCTGTATTTGTCCATGTTCCTTCCAATTTCACCCCACCTCACCTTAATCATTCCTTTTTTCCGGTTCGTCCTCAGTCTGTCTTGTCTTGTTCGATGTGGTTGATCTTGAACTGAGCACAGCAGTCGTGTAGATTAGAAACCAGCAGGTGCTCTCAGGTAACATTTGGCCGTAGCAGGTGTGAATGGATGCCGTGTGACTTCCAAACCAGTTGATTTTCAGCTGCTGTGGCAGTATTTTCCTGTCAGTGTGTGTTTGTTCAAAGGAAAGCCGCCTTCCGGATCTGTCGGTGTGACTTAGCCAGAGAAGCAGCTTCCCTCAGAGTCCTCAGGTCTGCACATCTTCCATTCACGCAAATTGGACACCAGCTGATTTTAGTGGAATTCTCCTCTGATGTTTAAGACTTAGCTAATGGTTATACATCTGTGTGCTAAATAGTCCCAAGCTTCAAAAAGGATCTGAAGGAAAGTTAAGAGGTCACAGAAAAGTTTAACTTCACGTAAACGCTCTAGGGGGATGTGAGAGTTCGCAGGTTGCTACTTGTCTTTCTGAGGTGTGACATTTTCAATGATATTTAGTAGTGGTAATGTCTGCGTCCCCTGACTTTTTAGTTGTCACCAGCTGGTTTTATTTGGTAATGCGAGTACTGGAGCCCCAAACTAAACAGTGCTGGGCTCCAGCTAATCCAGAGTTTAAAAAAGTCAAAAAGATATTTCTTTTTAAATCATGCTTTCTCAAATGTCTACTCTTTGGAGGTAAGTAGACTTTCCATCATCTATTAATTTATTTTAATGTAGGTTCCCAGTCCATCACAGGAAAATCCCACAAATTCTGACAGCTATAATATCTCTGAGACATCAGCGTTGCTAACCTTTACACCACTTGTGTCAAACTGTAAATTGTCCCGGGTCAACTTTTAATGGTAGTTGAGCTCCAAATGCCACATTTGCCATGTCTGATTGGTAATCTCTTGGCATGCAATAACTACCAGTACTTTGTTTCAAGCTATGGGCTTGCAGTTAGCGTAAATGATAGCGTGTTGCCTCCGTGGACTCGTTTGGAAATCTCCATTCAAGTATGAGAGTCTTCATAGGAGTGTGGACTGTGGGCAGAAGGTTGTTCTTTTCCTCAAGGTCCTTGAAAGAAAGTTTGTGTGCTGCTGACTGTGATCTCCACGCTGTTGCCTGGGTAAGTTGGTATATACACCAATTTAATTGGTATTTGGCCACAGCGTCTAAATCTAAAATGTGATTGGTTTGTAGTGGAACACAACGAAAATAAATACTAATTGAGGCTTCGCCAAAGCAGGAGGCAGAGAGAAAATGACAGTGGCTAGTCTCAGGAAGTGACAAGATCCGTGATAGTGACGGAGCGGAATGGGCCTGGAGTCCACAGCCCTGATGACTAAATCTTCTTTGAGATCCTGAATTGATGCCAGCAGCTGCTTGCCAGTGATCGCCTTCTCTGTTAAGATGAGTGCGAAAGAACATAACGATCCGTTTTCATCTTGTGACAGATCTCGAGTTTCTTTCCTTTTTTTTGGTTTGGCTGTTGTCTACGCCTGGCACAACATGGAGGACAGTGCTGCAGTGTGTCAAGTCTACTGCATATTTAGTGTTGGCTGACTATCTAATTAGTAATAACTTTTGGTGTACGAGTCTGAGCAGAATACTGCATTGCTGTGCTGTTGTTTGATTACAGTTATTGTGCATGCATTTGAGTTTTGCATAGGAACAGGAAAAGGATGAGTCGCTTCCTCACAATGAACAAAAACAAGTCCTCTTTGTGTGAGTTATTGCATCTTAGGGTGAGGAGTAGGGCAAGGACTGTAGGTTGGTAGGAAGTGGTTCCTTTGGGATTTAGCAGAAGAGATTGTTGTGTGTTATGAAGGACAAGATGAAAGCACCTAAATGTGAGTATAGTATATATGTGTGTGTGTGTGTGTGTGTGTGCACTCAACCCAACTGACTCCAAATTACAGTTTTCAGCTCATTCACCCACCCACTCTTATCACTTCAGAGGATTCTTCCCCCTCGTTCTTAACCAGCACTTTCTCTTCATCCAGCATTTCATGACACTCTTTATTGTTCTCATTACTCATTATGTTTTAGTTTTGTCATTCCTTAGCTACACTTTTTTAGTCAAATTCTGCCCTCTCTCTCTCTTTCTCTCCTTTCTTCCCTCCTTCACTTTTTCTGCATTTCTTCTATTCCATTTCCCTTCTTGTCACACGCTCTTCCTCCAGGAACCACAGACCACTGTCATCCATAACCCAGTGGACGGGACAAAGGTATCTGCCATCCCACAGTCCTGACCCCCGCCCTTTCCTTCTTTTTGTCATTCACCACCTCTCCTTTAACTTCTCTGGCACTTAGCTTCTTCTTTTCATTTGCATCTGAGTGCGCACACCATGGCATTCACATCTCATACGGGCACGAGACGATAAACCCTGAAGTTAAATGTCTTTTTAAAAACAGAAGACAAGAGGAAGGCTTCTATGAGCACATGACTTGGAATTTTGGATGGACTAAATCAAATTAATTATGCAAATTAAGCGTTATGGTTTGTAGGCTTTGACCTGCTTTTAAAGATGGTAATAAGAACTAACTCAAAGTGCTAGCTTGTGCATTAGAAACATTTTAGTTTTCTTTGTTAAAAACAGATTGTTTCAAGATTAAATAAACCTGATACTATATTTCTTCATCTTTTACGCTTGTCCTGGAACCTCTGACAGGAGATGGTCTAGCTGAAACAATTGGTTACAATGACAATTATTTTAACTCTATACTTGATCATGTTTTAATACATTATATATCTGTCTGTAAACCAAAGGACAATAAATCATTTAACTTGTGTTTGTAAGAGAAAAAAACAAGTTAAAATTATAGTAATATTTAAACATTTAAAATATTAGAATATGGTAGTTGTTTTTTAATAACTATAGTAAGTGATCAATGATTATTAAAACAGCTCTGGGGAAAAAAACAACTTTTTAAAAAAAAAAAAAATTTACAAAATCAATCAAATTAGAGACTTTTGAGGCATGTTGGAAGCACTTATTTTCTCATGATATTTAATTTTAGTTAGATTTTTAATTTTATATATTGGTTAACAACAGCAACAAAGGTTGGCATTAGTGTATCTGATACAGCCTCGAAAGTGTTTTTCACAATAAAACATTAAATGGCTCTCTACTACTTTACAAAGCACCTGTCACCCCAGAACAAAAATGGCAAAGTTTCTAATAAGACAAAGACTTTATAAATCAGAATTTACTGTCAGTGTCTAGAGATTTTATAATAAAAGTTCAATGTCACTCTAGACATGTGAGAAAGAAGATCAATAAATGGAAAAGGCTGTGAGTTGAAATAGATGTAACAACAGTCATTCTTCAGTGTTAGTTTCATCCTTTCATGATGTTATATAAAAGTATAGGTTGATTTGTGTTTGTTTCAAAGGGATGCATGACCCTGCATGATTTTGTTTCCTCACAGAAAAGTAAACTTTTCTAACGCTTGAAAACTATTCGCTTTGTTGTATAAGACACAGGTTAAAGGCTTTAATGCCACCTAATAGCAGTTTGAGTTTATAAAAACCAATAAAGCTTGGCATCATGAAGTTGATGTTGTACATTCAGGCAATTAAAGCTTTACTAAAAATAACAGGTCATACCATGATGGTTTATTGTACACAAAGAGCACCTCACAGTTAGCTTTTAAAAATGATGCATTTGTTTGAGCTAATAAGTTTCAGGAGGAAAAAGGACTTTTGTGGAAAAATAATTTGAAATGTAAGTTTTATAGACAATAAGTGATTACAAAAGATGTGCGGTAATATGTTGTTATATGCGCTAAAATGTTAATGTTGTTAAATCCTGAGGGTTTGGTTGATGTGCGTCATCTAGAAAAAAAAAAAAAAATTATGGACAGGGCTTCTCCTGGAGAAGTTAATACACGCCCAGTTGAGGCGAACAGTCATGGTTTGTGACGAAAGCTCCAAAACATCATCGGCCTTCATCCCAACCAATAGTAAAATGTGTTTGTAATAGCTGGGTTTCAATCCGAAGATTACATCTTTACAACAAAATTAAAATACTTAGACTAAAATGTAAAAAGTTTGGACAGGAATCAATCAACAACACTATTTCACACCAAATACATTTGTTTTCAGTAGAAAAAAAGAGTTTTAGGGTTTAGTTGCACTTTAAAGAAGCTGAAAAGGATGTAAGAAAGAAAAAAGTATCATGATTGTCAAACACATCTTAAGAGATTAATGTGCTAAAAGGATAAATGTATTTCTAGTGACAGTGTAGGGACATCTCTGGTCACCAGCCGCTGGTTTATGGGCTGCATCGTGCTCATGATTCTGTTCTAACACAAGGTAACTATAATGAGGTCACGGAGTCTCCTCACTGCCCTCATCATGCAGGGGAATTTAGGCTCATTAAATGTGCTAATTGGAAATGAGAAACTCCTCCTCTGGCAAAAACCTGTGAACAGATGGCTGGGGAGGAAATAGGTAGATGAGCAGATAATGAAAGGTGCTCTGTCCTGCTTTTGGGGGGGGGGGATTCTGAGGGTAGTCCCTGCTTTAAAAAAAAAAAAAAAGTCACATACCTACACTGAGTTTTCATCGAATTTGATGTAAAAAATGAAGATTGATGTTGTGATTGCATGGACTGTATCATTTTATTTGTGATGATTTGTAATTGTGAACAACACGTTAAGATATTTGCATACAACAATTGTTTTGTATTTGCTGTGTTTTAAGATGTTGAATATGTTATACCTCTTATGTGTTGTGGTTTTATTTCAACTAAAGATTGCTCTCTCTGCTGGCCTCCCATCTGCCTGCATTAAAAAAACAACAACATTAAACCTTTTTGAGTAGTGACAGTCTGTCTATAAGTGTATTTAGCCTTTAGACTTGGACTCTAACTTCCTGAACCATATTTGATCTGCAGGAGTCGTCGGACAGCAGCAACACCACCGTGGAGGATGAAGATGTGAAAGGTAAGACATGTGAAAGCTGTAAAAGAGAAAAATGCATGTGGTTTCTAAAGGGACGGCTGTGGTGTCTAAGCTTCGGCTGTTGCTTGTTGGTTGTATTCCAATGCCTCAGCCCAACAACAATGAGCATAGAGGTCTTATTAACCAAAAGGCCAATCCTGAATGTAGGTGTCTGGAAAGGTCACAGAGTGACGGATCTATTTCTCACAAAGACTGTGTTGCTTTGCCACTTTTCCTAAAATCAATGTCTGTTTTTGTTTGGCCATCAGTGATGTATTTTTACAGTGTTTTTCCCTCGAAGACTTAAAACTATTGCCTATTGTTTGGCCAAGGTGTTACTACAGGGTAGTTGTCAGGTTTTTTTGTTTATTTCACAGGAAACCTGGACCTGGAGAGAAAAAAAACATTGCTTAGAGCAAAGAATTTAACTATGTACCAATGAGCCACTGACATTCTGAGTTCAACAATTCATACTCTAAATTAGTTTTTCTCACAGTGAGAAGTCAACAAAATTATACCAAATTAAAGTTTTAGCAGTGCACTAAAAAAAACAATCACTGTGCTGCTTTAGGCTGATAAAACTGACATGGTTAGTCGTCTTACATTTTATAGAAATGTTTTTATTTATTTACCTTTTCCAAATGGGTGAAACCAATTGAGACAGTTCATAAGTATTTTTGAACGACACAAGTCCTTAAGTGATGTATTGTCATGAATCAAATTATTTAGATTTATCAGTTTTTTTTTTCTAAATGACGTTTACATTTTTACTCAAGTGAATGGCTATGGAAGGGTTGAAAAATCTGCTCTGAACTGTTTGGGGCTCCCCATTTTTAGAAACTACTTTAATAGATTCCTTTTCCATTAAATGGTCCATGAACTGCTAATCTATTACACTTTACAGCCAAACAGGCTATAACTAGGTCTTTGTAGTTAAACATCTTAAGTTGAGTCACTCAAGGCAGATAAGTCAAAAAAAAAAAAAAAAATCCCAAATGAGGCCTGGGACTCAGCTTTGGGGATCTTCTTGTTGCTTATGGATAATAAACCGCATAGAGACAGAAACGGCTGTGTAATAGTAAGCTAAAAAGAGCCTGCTTTCTGTTCTTTTAAACACACAATCTTTTAAAAACAATTTGAAAATCTGTTATTGTCCTAACTCTGATACTTAATATTTTTGCTATGTGACTTCTGTCTGTACAGCCAGGTTGCATTTATCCAAACTTTACATCATTGAAACGAGATAAACCTCTCAATTCTGCCTTCCAGGAAAAGTGGCTACGAAAAAAACCTCTTTCAATTTACTGTTTGAAATTAGTGGACTGTTGTGCTGCTGTCTTTGGTTGTACCGAAACTTTATCTGTACCACGCACACCGAGATGAGATGCTTCCATATTTTGTAAGCACAGCGTGTGCCTGTGGTCACGTATTCAATCTCTTTAGTGACTTCAGGGTTCCATTCAGTTCATACTCTAAACTGATAAATGTCACATGAACAAGCACATAAGAAAAAAGATTTCTCCATCTCTGTGCACTGTTAACGGCTTTGCAATAGTGGAATTGGATGACTGAAAATTTTCTCTGAGGATTGACTTCCAAACTGTCTTTGAGGTTAACTCTTTCAAACGACTCACATATTTAACTATTTTAACATCATCTGAAAGTTGAAAAATACTCTTGCATTTAAATTTTTTGTTGACTAATTACGGTACAAATTAAAATCTCTTAATGATAGCTCAGTGGTTCAGGTTCTGTTCTGCAGATGCTTTATTTGTATTATTGAGAATATTGTGCACTCTTAATATGGTAGGAAATGTGTTAGTGTGACTATTTTCTGTCAGTAAGAAGTCAAAGCTAACCTCCCAGTGACACCACATGGAGGCCTGCTGTATTACTCCTATTAGACGAGCGTAGTAAATGAGAGTTTGTGTTGACTGATTCTGTCAGAGTAATGATGGGGCTGTTAAATGTCATGCTGTTGTGGTTTGGCTGTAGGTATGAAGAAGTGCTGGTGATACACACACAAGATGGCACACTGGTTTAAAATGCCAACATGTTTAAATGTGTAGTTTCAGCTTGTTGTGTGCAGTGTTTGAATATTAAAAGGACTTTCTCTCTGGGTTTTCTTGTGGATATCAGCAGATGTGATTGGATTTATGCTTGTGTGTTGAGATGAATCAAGTGTGTGTGTCTGGGGATGTTGGGTTTAGCCTTTACTTTTCTGTGCCAGCACACTTAAGCACCCTGTCATGAATACATCCTTCCTGTGCCAGGAGTACAAAATAAAAACAGTGCCTCATAGAGAATGAGCTGCAAGGCGACAAAAATCAAAGGAAGTACAGTTGAGGAGCTTTCAAAAAAAAAAAATTCTATCGCTGTGTTCGAAATGGCACACTCTGTAATATACACTACGATCTCAATAAGTATATACTGTCTACTATATATTATTAGGATGATGTCCGTTAATGACAGTTCCCAAGATGCATTTGGAACCTACAACGCCAAAAATCTGAAGCACACAGAGGCTAAACATCTCTGTTGATTCTCCACCTTTGAAAGTTCTGAAAACATTTTAAGTGAGAAAGTGACCAAGTAGAATATTAACATGTGCTCATTGGATTCATAAAACTCTCTGAAACATAATTCATGCCGCCATTTTGAAGATTTTCGGAGACCTGCCATTGTGCGGCTGACAAAACTTCCAGTTAATTTCAAAACAAGAGCCCTATTTACAAAAGCTTTAAAAAAACTAATGGAAGACAAGAAGAGATGCTTTTATTTTGAAAAGGGGATGTTTGCCTTTTAGCTTGCAGTCGGTCCCAGGATGATTTTAATTTCCGCTCTCAATGCATTATGGGACGGTTTCGTATGACTTGCGTGCCCAATATAGTATACATCTGGATATTTCTTTCATACTCAACCTTTTCATCTATGTAAAAAAAAAAAAAGGCAGGGTGTTTGATTCATGTTACATAATTAACAGCAAGAAAAGCCTTGCTTTTGATTGGAAGGTTGGACCTTTGTACTCACCGTGCTGACATGGAAGTTCTTTTGAATACTTTGGTTTTCAGCCAAAACACATTTGCGCCAGCCTTCCGTTGTACGCTCCCCTTGCCAGTTGCCCAGGAAGATCTCAGTACACACACTCTTGCTTCTGATACTCACCTGCGCAGGAGCTGTTTGCAGGAACAGCAGGTCTGCTAAAACTTTGCTTATGACTAACTAGAATAAATTACATTGAAATGATTCTCTGTCCTCGGAGCTGTTCCATTAAAAGAACTGGGAAGCAGGTAGAGAGAGAAACCTTACACAGGGATATCAGATTATTAATAGTTACTGTGATCCATATCAAACAATGTTTAAAAATCATGCTTTTTTACATTTATGTGAAACGTACATTATATTCCTTTTATCTTTTAGCCTTGCTGTCATTTACTGTACTTTGAACTATGCTGCCCCAACCCTTTCCAGCCCTTCCCAGATCCTAAATTAGAGCCTCTCCAGCACCATTCCGCTCCACTGGCAGCAGTGGAGAGGGTTCGGGCACCTTGGGATGAGAGTCGGGGGCTATAAGCAGAGGCAGGCCTCTAAAATTAACCCCAGTGGCAGGAAAACGTAGATGAAGTGCAACAAGAGACTTTAAAAATACACAGCACCACCGTGTCAGCGCCACCCTCCCTCAAAGTCTCCCACGGCAGCTTTGTTAGCGCTCTGATACCAACAAGCTGGTTGAGAAAACGCCAAGAGCCAGGTGAGCGCAGTGAGGACGGGACTGGTGCTTGGCCTCGTTGGCCTGAGTGGGATCCTGTCAGGTCGGTGCTTGACAGCTGCTTTGTAACCTTACACCTGCGCTGGCTTTTCAACCATCTCAGCTCATATCTTTTTCATTCTTTCCAATGCAAACAGAGGAGAGAGCGTAACATGGACTACTCAGGGCTAATTGTGTGGATGTATTAGTTTCCTCTTTCCTTTTTCTTTTTAGTTGGATTTTAAAGGATTAGTTGGCGTTAAATGCAAAACCAATTCTCCTAATCTCAGTGCAGTCACTGGTTCTGTCAAAGATTTACCAAGTATTTCCTGACCAGAAGTGACAAGTAACAAAGTACAAATACTTTGTTACTGTACTTAAGTAGTTTTTTCTGGTATCTGTACTTTATTTTTTGCCGCCTTTTTACTTTTACTCCTTTTTTAAACAAATATCTGTATTTTCTATTCCTTATATTTTAAAAATGAGCTTGTTACTTTTAAGACCTTGGAAGATGACATCACAACATAAAAAAACGCAAACCAACAAGCGAAGCTGCTTGTGAAAGGCTTTTCAGCAGCACGACTCATTTTCCGAACAAAAAGGGCACGTTTCCGTTCCAGAAACTCGGGGAACATGATTCTCTTGAGGCTAAATGAAAAATGTTGGTAGTTTGAGCTTTTTCCTGTTAGGTTGGTGCCTTAGTTTTATGGGTAACATTTTCAAGTTTTTAAAAATGTTAAACTCAAAGCTGCTCTGGGTTTTATTAAGTAGTTGCACTTTTTTTTCTTAACACATTTTATTCACAAATTGTTTTTATTATGAGTGTTAAATTCTCTAGTTAACAGATTTAACTTGATTCCATGTATGGTTTGTTTTCATTTTTCCTTTTTTTTTTTTTTTTACTTTAGCACATTTAGTAGCATGTACTTTTTTACTTTTACTCAAGTAAGGGAGCAACTTCAATACTTTTACTTTTAAGTATCTATACTTTTACTTGAGTACTGAAGACTAGTACTTTTTGCCACCTCTGTGCCTCGCACATACATACATAAGTTGATATGATGGTTTATTATCTCATGTAGCACTGGTGAGAGCAGAAAAAAGGCATTTTTAGTCAAAAATGTTTGGAGGAGTTTGTCAGTTTATTTGTATATAAAATTTTTTGCTTCCGTTTGATGAGCAAATACCTTGTTTACGCTTGTTTTTCTCGCTACTCATCTGCTATGTAGATTTCATCCCTGTTGGGACTATTTGTCGATGATTATGTCAATTTCAGTGAAGTTTGTGTGCCAGCTGATGAAACAGACTTCACAGTAATGAGTTCTGTATAAATTCCTGTTTCCATCATCCATCCTTTGCTCACTGGCAAAATTCCCATTAAACTCTCAGTCGAATGTCAGTCACAGTAAACGCCGAGCTCAGAATTCTCCAGAAACAGAGCCGTTATCCAAATTAGACACTTTTTTTCTTCCCTTCAACTATCAAAAGAAGAATGTCACTGAAAAGTGGCTGCAAATTTCCACATGATAAATGGTTGACTGGGCTTGTTGTCCTGTGTTTAATCTGCCTCCATGTCATTCCACATGGCTTTTCCTTCCGTCAGCTTTCTGTGACATTTCTGCTATTCAGCGTTGGGTCAGTTATAATTGGAATCATGTAATTAAGTACTTAATTACAGTTATGGCATAATTGTAATTGTAATTTAAAATATAATTGCTGTTGTAATTGTATTTAAATTGTAATTGACTTTAGATCATTTACTTTATAAGTGCAAATGCCATGAAAATTCTATGAAAAATGTCTATTATAATTCAACCCAAAACTGAGGAACCGTGTTATAGTTCTATGCACAGTTCTACACATACAGTATGTAGTTAACATTATTATTAAATATGTTTCATATCAAGCTTTAACACATTTTACCTTTTAAAAAAATGATCTAAGGGTATACTGACACAAGAAAAAGCCTCAGATGCCCACACCAAAAATATTAAAACATATATTTTCATAATTGATTAGGAAGCCTAACAAGGTAAAGATAGGATAGATATTTGTTTTTAGTGTATTTTACAGCTGATTTAGGACCAGTTATTATAAGAGATGCTAACAGAATTGTGATTATTAGTAATTGAGAACGTAATTGGAATTGACTTTCTGAGGATAGAAAATAATTGTAATACTAATTTAAGATAAAACTGTATTGATCCCCCAATGGGGGAAATTTAGATGTTGCAGCAGCTCCAAAAAAACAGAAAATATAACAGCATCAAACAATAAAATAGAATTAAATAATACAAGGCATAAATACTATGTAGGAAATTGGAAACAGAAATTATAACATCATCAAACAATAATTAAATAATTATATTTGGAAAAACCACTGGTCACTGTAATCGTAATTGAACATGGGAAATTAAAAATGTAATTGACCCCAACCCTGCTGCTATTTGTGTTCAAAAGAAATGTGACCTTGCTTTTCATCTGTCCCCTGACACAAACCATGTGTGTTTGGTTTTTCTCTGTGGATGTTGTTGACAGGGAAGAGCTTAGACAGCAGCTCACTTAAAGCTCAGTCCAGTACAAGCTCCCTGCCCGATAACTCTCAGAGCTCCTCCGCTGCCGTGCACTGTAAGTCAGCCTGGCCTGCACAGTGCACCTCCTATACCAATAACACAGTCCAGTTATAAGCAGCTAATCCTGGTCCTCATACCGCATGTATTCAAAGTATAGCTCTGCCCCTAAATCTCTGGAGAATAACCTTTGAAACGGATAACAGCATGTGCTCTAAAATTCAAACATTAACAAACATAAACTTACTCCTCTGCCTGGTCTGTTTCATACACATTTGGGCTTTTTATTTGCTTCTCATGAACACAACCCGATCAAGCGTGTGATTTGTTTTCAAATGTTCTCCTTTTGTTGCTCCTTTTATATTCTTTGTCTTGGAGAATAACAATGCACTGGTCAGAGTTACTGGTTTGCCCGAATTTAGATGTTTAACCAACAAATAAAAATAACCAAAAAAATAGAATTGAATACGCCTTTATTGATCCCCAGAGGGGGAATTCACTTTTGCCGCAACACAATGAAAATACAGTGGGAAACAAAAAATAAATATTAACATAAGATAATAGTGCAAATGTAAGAACTGTAGGTCAGACATAAATTATTAGGAAAAACAAGAACAAAACTAAAACACAGCAATGTAAAATGACAGTCGAAGGAATAAAGCCCCTGTGTTATCTCATTTTCTAGGGATGTCCAGATGCAACTTTTTCACTTCCGATACGATAGCGATATTGCAGCCTTGAATATTGGCCGATATCGATCCGAGGCGAAATCAGCACGAATCATACATACTTTTATGACTTTTTTTGTAATGTGGAATGTTAGAAAAGGCTTGATCAAGTGATGTTACTCAACCAAAGAACAATAGTCAGCAACAGTAGGTATAAGAAAAACTGACCCATATATTATTAACAGATTGGTTACGTAAATGTTAACCTTCAACATAATATCTACAGTATTCTGCAATTTAATAAAAATAATATAATCTATATCGGAGAGTTCAATAAATTCTAATATTTGTTTTCTGGCTATCGGATCGGGACAACGGGACAATTTCCAAGCCTTAAATAAGTTACGCATAAATTTAATATTGGTGATAGCAACAATAGTGATACAACGCTTAAATTTAGAGTACATGTAATTTACTTCATTTAGGTTTAAGTTTAGTATACTTCACTAGTGAAGAAAAAAGTGTCACCGTTAGTACTCGTGAAACCAAATGTGTCACTAGTCCTACGAGTTAGCCTTATATGCTTATCAGGGGGAGGGAAAAGGTAAATTCAGGTTAACCATTGGCTTTTGTAAATATTACAACCAATCGGGGAGCTGGATTTATTTATAATCCCTCCTACTTTATTTGCATTAGGTCTACTAGTACTACTACTAGACCTAATAGACTGAAAACAGATTTAGAGTGAACTAGTAAAAATGTTGTTCTGCTAGTAAAGGTTTTTGGTGCACTAGTACCAGAGTAGATTAGTATGGCAAAATCGTCTACTAGTAGACAATTTTGAGAATTTGTAGTAGAGCTAAACTATCAATGATATCCAATTTATGCTCAAATGGCTTTTTATATTCTAATGCTTAGAAAATTGTCTAGTTTTGTAGTTTTTTAGGTTTTTAGTCTAAAGCTATTTAAAAATTTACAAGAAAATTTGGTAGAAAAAAAACCCAAGTAACTCTCTTCAGGTTTTACTGCAGTTTGGTGACATTCACAATATAAATTAAAATACTTTCTGACGACAAGCTGATAAACACTGTGATGTGAAAGTACTGTGTAACGCTTATAGGAATTAGGTAATGTGGAGTAAAATTTAACAGCATTAAAGAACAAAGTTTTTCCTGAAATTGTCCTCAAAGTATTCCACAAAATTTCTCTACATTAAATAAGAATTGGTCAAAAAATTAAGGAAATTAAAGTGAATATCCTTCACTATTGATACTTAGAAATGCACATTAATGTTGAAATTCCTCGTTTTCATTGCCTAGATTCTAAAACTAACTGTATTTGGCCTCTGAACTAAAATAAGTTTGACACCCCTATATTAGGTCGTACTAGATCAGAATTAAACACCTAAATTGTTTTTGGTTACCAATAATTTTGACCAGTGCTCAAAAACAAGACTTCCACGTAGGATTAGTCTTGTCTATATGATCTAACATTTTCCAGAATGGACACTACAGTTTGTCTTTGTTCTTTTCAACCTGGATTACATTTATTTTAAAGCACTACAGAGTAAGCTGTCTCCCATGTTCAGCTGCTACAAAGTTTGCTGACTTGCTGGGCTCAGTCCGCAGGGGCTCAGGGCCCATTACTGACGGAGAAGCCAGAGCCAGCCCCCCGACTGAAGCTGCCCTCTCCGCCCCCTCCCCTCCACACACCCCAGTTGTCCCTATGCAGAGTAAGTAGAAGTGACAGGAAGGGAGGAGTAGATGGTTTAATGTGTAGATATGATAGGTTCATGTGAAAATCAATCAGAAACAAGACAAATCAATCAATATGATCTGCACACATCCATGCTTCATATTTAATGTACTTTAGCCTCTACTATATACAGATTTTCTAAGGAAAAAATATTCCTCCTATAAAGTTATTTGAGGAACATGTTTCCTCTAACAACTTTCATTTGTCTCCACAATGTATTTTTATATTATCCCACTGTTTAAAAAGGAAAAAATAAATAAATAAATAAAAAGTCAAACTTATCTAGCTTTGTGTTTCAAGCGCACATAGTTTATGGAGAGAAATTTATGTATTTTTTAATACAATCAAACAAAAATTTAGTTGTAATTTAAAAACAGATTTGCAAACAAAACTGTCATTACAAAAAAATCAAAAAATAAATGCTGGTTTTGTTTACAAATCAAAATTTTTGTTTCTGTTTCCTGAAGTTTTGGTTGCGTTTTGAAACGCAATCAAAACTTCAGGGAACGCAAACGAAAATTCAGAAAATGCAACCAAAATTCCAGGAAACATAAACAAAATATATATATATAGATCAATGAATTGAACATTATTTACTCCAAAAATAATTGTGGGATGTGGAGTCCCGTAAACAGATACATAGAAGTTTATTCTTACCGTGATTTATTGGTTTATTTTTACACCAGACAAGAACTACAGTAATTTGCTTAACACTATTTCCATTTCCCAAAATGCAATGCGTGAAAAGTTCAACAAACAACATGTTAAAGGTGAAAATAAAAACTAACTTTCAAGTGGCATTTTCATCCTTTTTTTTCTATTTAGATTAAGTATGTTTGATTCATTGTTGCATACACTAATATCATTATAACTATTGTTGTTTTTTTATAGAAGTCATTGAAAGTTTACTGCTATTAATGAATTACGACAACGACAAAAAAAATCTATGTTTAAAGAAGCCCATCCTATCCTAGGAAGCTGAACATTCATAGAGCTCACACACATTAATTTATAAGATCAATGTCACAAATCCCACTATCCATTTTTTCTGTGATGTTTGTATTTCAGTCATTCTGATTCATTCTGCTCTGTACATTCCTTCCTCCTGCGTCCATCTGTCCACTCATCTATCTCCATCTTGTCTGAACGGCACCAGTGTCACGGCTCACAGACCTGGTAAGCAGCGTCCGCAGGGTGCCGGCTGCTCCTGCACCCGCACCCGAGACCGACGCTGCGCCACCACCAGTGCAGAGCACCAGGCCCACCCCTCTACCTGCAAACACCACCTCCCCACCTCCCCCTAACCCCCCCTCCAGTCCTTCCCTCTCCTCCTCCCAGAGTGAGTACTGGTACTTTGTCCGTCCTGTCTCTGCGTGCCGCAGCCAGAGGCCGAAAGTTAACGCCTGTGTAGGATTTTAGACGGGTCTGTTTTTGTTACTTGTGCTAACCACAGTTGTCAGCGCTGCCTGTGGCCTGGCTCTGTTTGATGTGACTGTCTCTGAACTGTACAGTGTTCTATTCAACGGAGGCATCGCAACATTTAGCTGTTTTTAAAGTGTGTTCGTTCCAAAGGATGAAATTCTTGTAAAAGAATGTGTTTAGGTTGTGCAACGCTTTTGTTTCATGAGTTTGAAACAAAAAACCTTTTTAACAGTTTGAACCTCCTTTTAGGGTGTGCACTTCACAATCACGATGTTATTCTTGGTTTTTTTTATTGTTTGATGTAAATTAAAAAACTAACCGCTCACACTGTGTCCTGCTCCTGTTATAACATCTAACTTTTCTCTGTCTGTCCTTTCTTTTTAGCTCGTAAACAGGAAATAATCAAGATCACCGAACAGCTGATAGAGGCAATCAATAATGGAGACTTTGAGGCTTATGCGTGAGTCTACATATAATTTTGATCAGATAAAGACAGCGTAGACCTCATTCATTAATGAATCAAAGATTAGTTGCTCAAAAAAAAGATGTACAATATTGAAATTTCCACTCAAGTTATTTTTGGTCTCAACCGCAAACATTTGGTTGGTTGGCAGAAAAGATTTTTACATCTTTCTCATTGTGATTTCTTCGACAAACAAGGAGGACAGTCATCCTCTTGACGCAATTTTTGTTCTTGTTATTCCCTGTCATATCACCTCACTCTGCAAGACGATTAATATTGGCCAGATTTGGATCTTTGCGTTCATGCCCCAAAATAAACATCCGCCATTGTTTTGCCGCAGCTTTCAATCCGTGAAAACATCAGAAATGTGTTGGGAAGTCACTTTGGCAGAGGTTTTAGGGGCAAACACAAGAAAACACGGTAAGAATGACTTAGAAACACTTTTATGCATCTGACTACAGAACTCCATATCCCACAATGCAAAGCACAAAACTTGAACGGAGATCAAAACAAACTTTCGACTGGCAATTTCAAACTTTTTCATCTTTTTTGACCAAATGATATTCAGTTTATTGATTTACGAGGCTTACACTGTCTTTATCTGATTAGTAATTTTCCTCCCCAGCAGCCATGTTCCTCATTAAAAATAATATCTTAATTTCCTAACTTTTTTTTTTCCTCTTCAGTAAAATTTGTGACCCTGGTTTGACTTCCTTTGAGCCGGAGGCGCTTGGCAACCTGGTTGAGGGAATGGATTTCCACAGATTCTACTTTGAAAACCGTGAGATTGATCAACTCGAGCCCTTTAAGGTTTACCATTGGTTAGCATTACATTAGTGGAATCTGAAATGTCCTTTTTATGTTCTTAGTTTTGGCCAAGAACAGCAAGCCCATCCACACCACCATCCTTAATCCTCACGTGCATCTCATTGGTGAGGACGCTGCCTGCATCGCTTACATCCGCCTCACCCAGTACGTTGATGGCCAGGGTCGGCCAAGGTCCAGCCAATCAGAGGAGACCCGTGTCTGGCACCGCAGAGACAGCAAGTGGCAGAACATCCACTTCCACTGCTCAGGCGCGCCCGCTGCGCCGCTCCAGTGAGGTACGGCTATCTAGACACACTGATCTTTAAGTTAGTCGAGGGTAAAAAATATTGGGACTAAGGGAAGAAGAGGTTAAAATACTCTAGGAATCTTTTCGCCCAGATAGTCCGCCTCGTTTGGGTTAGTGTTAACAAGAAAATGAAGCCTAGAGCGGATCAGGCAGTGCTTGGTGCTTCTGTGTATTTGAACTATGAGATGATCTGAGATGCTGCTTTAAACAAACTGCTGACCATCACACTTTCACAGAGTTTTGGTTCTATCATGAAGAAATGGAAAGACCATGTTTTTACTCTGTATATTCTACAATTTATTTTACCCCTGGTCTAGAGCGATTCCGGTGCGCTGCGAACACAAACACTCTCGGCTCGGAGGATGAAAGAGCACAGCATTGTGGGTGGGCAGGGTACCGGTTACAATACGAGACAAATTGTTGCTGCTCCATGATTGAATGTTGCGAAAGAACCGATGGAGATTTTTCAAGCACTCTCAAGTGCTCACTTTGACCAATAGATGAGAGCCTCTTTTTCTCACTTGTATTTGTCTGATGTGAGTCTTTACTCCAGTAACGGCGCCCCCTAAAGACTAGCTCATGCAACTCCATCAGAGGCTGTTTGGATTAGATCAAAAAGTGTGCTGTTAACACAAACTGAGTCAAATAAAGGTGATAAAATGATCAGTTGTTTTTGGCCTGAGTCCCGCACTATACCGTAGTGAAAGCACCCACGTTTCTGAACTAGCTTGATACCTGTGTTTGTAAATGTGTCCATTACACAAAAACCTCATTCTTAACAGTTATTTTCTGTTTTTCTTCCTCAGGTTTAAATGCTGTAACTTTTATAGGCGTGTTCTGCTGGAGAAGGAGGAGGAGGAGGAAAAGGAGGAGGAAGGGATGAACCGTGGCATCTCCAGTCATGTTCCAGAAGCATCGTGGGTCTTTGCCCCCCCCCTTCAACAGCACATGTCTTCTCACAGAACACCCAGCATGCACCTCTTCTTTATTTATCACTATTACTACTACTACTACTACAGCTGCCGCTTCTGGAAAGGATTCTTCACTTCCTTCATCCCTCTGGCTTCTTCTCCCTTCTTCCTGCACACTGGGTGTTTGATAGGGGGCGGGGTGGGGGTGTTCTTACCACACTGGGTGTTTGACAGGGGGTGGGGGTGTTCTAACTGCACTGGGTGTGATTCCTTCTACCTGTGATCCCAACAACATTTTGTGACACCGATCCTTTTGTCCTCCCTCGTCGACCCACATTTGTGTGACATAAACGCTGCACTGGAGATAGATTATGTAAAGTTTTAGGTAATCTAATATCATGAATATAATATTATTGATATTATTATTATTATTATTATTAGGAAATTACTATTACACATTTGCAATTGTATATGTAATTTGTTTACTTCAGAATTATTCATGCCAGTGATTTTTAGAGTTAAAGGCAGGGTTTTGTTTGTTTGTTTTTTCTCTCTTTTTAAGGAAGCATGTTTATCCCCATATAACAAAAGTGGCTGTTTTTTTTATTGTGGCTTTCAAGTGGAACATGATATTAGCAGTTTTTTGTAATTTGTGTCGGGTATGTTCGCTATGATACTTCACCAACATTGTTCTAATGTTGTTGTTTTTTTTTCTTCTTTTATTTCAGTTTTGTTTGCCTTGTTTCATTTGGTTAGTTGGAAGGTGCGTCTCAGATGGTACTGGGTGAGTGGGAACGTAAATGTGTGTGTGTGTGTGTGGACAGTTGAGTCTAGTCGTGGGTATTTTAGTGGCGTTGAAGGAAGGAAGGAAATTTAACAAAGCAGAACAGCGTGTAGCTGGAGTTTTTATGAGTTTACATTTCCATTAGGAAGAAACCATCATGGTAGTTATTACCGTACACTCTGTTGTCTCATGACCAGATTATTTGATTCTACTGTGGTCTGTAGACAGCATGTGAAGTTTAAAACCTAACATATATGATTTTTTTTAAAAGAAGCTTTCCAAAATGTGAGTAAAAGGGAAACCAAACCTTTGAATCTACACAGATAAAACCATCTAGGGCTCTCAATATTTATTTATTTTTCTTCAAACGCACCATGCATGTGCTTTTTGTTGTGTTCCCCAAATATACAAGAGTTACTCCCTGCACCGTTGTTGCCACAACATCGTACCCCCAATGTATCCAGTTATAAGAGCAAACTAAACAATTTCACACTCCTTTATAACTTTATTTAAATTGATAGTTTTTTTTTTTTACCTTAAGTTTAACTGCTGAATCCAGACCTTAAACAATGACTGTCGATTTAATGCAAAATGTGTCAAACTCAGGGCCCAGGGGCCAAATCCAGCCCTTTAGAGCATCTAATCGGGCCCACCGGAGAAAGTAAAATAACAGAGAAAACGTAAATCATTGGTTACATTATCAACTAATTCACCTGTTGAAATCTCAGTGCCTCCAAACAAACAATTAAATGTTTCTAAAACCCTGCAATTTTCCTTAATTTTTTCCACAAATTTTCTCCCAATTAAATAAGAATTTGTTTTCCCGCCACTTGAGATCAAACTGGTTGGTATTTGGATCCTGAACTAAAATGAGTTTGACACCCCTGATCTAACGTAAACACAGTAGGTTTTTCACTCCACACAAGAAATAATACTTGCCATGTTTATCCACTTCTTTTTGTATTCAAAGTTTATGCATCTAATTATGAGAATGTGCCAGTTTTGAAAAATGATGGGTTTTTTTTCAGTAAACGTTGAAACTAAAAATGTTGCGTTGATGTAGTTCTAGCCAGTTATCCTACAGCTGGAATGTGTCCACATTGCCCTGCAGATAACACCATTATTCTGTACAACTGCTAAACTCTCAATTGTTGACAAAATGCTAATTCACGTGTGATCAAGGAACTTAATCGACTCACAGGGCAGAAGTTTGACTGATTCTCTGTATCGTGTCTTAAAGAGCCAAATCCCTTCATGCGCGCCCACCTTCATTGACAGCTGTTTTTTATTTGACATTTCAATAGGAACATTATTCTAATCGTAATGTACATTACATTGGAATCATTTTTTTTCTTCGTATTCTTAACAGCAGTCCTTCAGCCTTTGGCCTCCACAAGGAACTCATTTTCTCGTTCAGCTCGTGTTGCTAAAACGACGCTTAGGGAGATGAGGGATGTACCGTTGGTGGCTCCTGCTGTTGCTAGGCGACAACCAAACACCCACTCACAGCCGTTGTCAGAAAAGTTGCGATATTTTTAAACAGGCTAAAATCTCTGTGCTCAACAGCAGCTCTTTTTGTAGCTGATTTCTAATCAGAGGTAGAGAGTCCTCTGGAGGAAAGATCTGTGTGAAGAAAGCTTCTATACACTGATGTCTAGGGGTAGACTGGCTATCTGACATACCAGGCATCGTATCGGTGGGCTGTTGACCCAAAGTGGGCCGGTCTGGTCAGCTACATTTTTTTTTATTGATGAGCGAGTGGAGGCAGACATGGTAACAGTTAGCCAAGAATTGCCCAGAAGTGGCATTAGCATGGCCAGAAAAAAGTGACTAAAATGGTCCAAATTTACAGTCAAGAGTCGCCAGAAAATGGGCAAATCAAAAGGAACCAGGTGGTATGTAATGGCAAAGGGTAGCTTTAATGGGCAAACATGGTGAAAACAAGTGTTATTTATAGCTTATTTAGATGAAAAGTGGCCAAAATAATTAAAGAAAGAGCAAAAGTGGATAAGTGTCAAAAAAAAAAAAGGGGATATTGTAGCTAAAGTCTAAAACAAAGTGTCAACATGTTTTTCAAATGGGACAAAGAAAGTTGCAAAATGGCCAAACATTATAGGTAATAAAGGGTTAAAAACTTCCCCCTCTTAAGATTTTCTGGGGGAATCATTAAAATTAAGACATAAAAAGCCGCATGTTGAGCATTACTGACTTAATAACTAATAATGTAATGGGCTGGTCTGGACACAAAATGCCAGGGCTGAATATTTGTCCCAGTCCACCCCTGCTGATGTCTATATTACTATAGAGTAGGACTGTCTTCTGCCTCCAGGTGCAATAATTATAATGATGTGTGTGAGTGCCAGAGTTTGTGGAGCGCATGTCTACAAGTATGTACAGATTTGCTCCAAGTGTGTGTTTTTGGTGTGAAGGATGAAACCCGAAGGCTTTTATTTTGTAGGACATATCAGTCCTTTGCCTTCTATCCTGGACTTTGTTTTTTTTTATGATTTGATGAAGTTGTGTATTTTTCTGCATCGTTTTTTTGTTTTCGTGCTTTGTGTTACGGACAGTAAAGTGTTGCCATGCAAACACACGTCGCTCATGCCAGGATTCGGCAGCACTGAGAACTGATTTGTTATTTGTACTTTGCTCGTCCACCGTTGGCTGCCTTCACATTTGTCTCCCCCCACCCTCCCCCTCCTCTCCTCCCATTGGTCTAGACCAAGTGACTATAAGAGAGCATGGTTGTTTTTTTGGTGAACCTCAGGTTTATATTTATTTTAAAATATTTATTTATTTATTTTAGTGGCTATGTGATTGGTTCTTTTTTCTTCTTCTTCTTCTTTTGTCTTTGTTGTGTAATTGCAGCTCAATGCTCAATCACTTGTGCTACTGTCTGTGGACATTTAAAGGACGATGCTTAATGTAGAGTGATGTTAAAGGGATGGTACACTCAATAAGCGTTCTGCATGGATTTAAAGGGGGGATATGTAGTAAATCACCCCCTGTTTTCAGCCCGAGAATTATTCAAATACTGGCCCAGTTATAAATTAAACACTTTGAGAAGATCTTTTATTCCTGCATAGAAATATCTGTGGCTTTTACTAAAGACTGATTATCACCATGGAATGTATAATTATAATTATTGGTTTGCAAGCCCAGGGTTGTGAGTTCAAATCCTGATCAAGCTGTTTTTTATATATATTATTTTACTTACGTAAACTATTATTACTTACTCCATAATCTACCACATATAATTACATACATACATAATGAGTAAGTTTACAAGTTGTTAAATTCATCAAGCTTCAGAATTACTTAATGAGACTTTTTTTGGCAGCAGTGAGTCATTGTACTTTTATAGTTTGAGTTACTTTATTCCTATTAAGTTATTTCCCCTTGGGATTGATAAAGTATTTCTGATTATTTATTTTGTAGTAGGCTGTCAGCCCTGAGCCACAAATATTGTTTTACATCTTGCGCTGAACCATTGTTTTTCAACCAGAGGGTCATGACTCCATGTGGGGTCACCTGGAATTCAAATCTGGTCCCCTGAAACATCTAAGTTGATTTTTTTTTTTTTTTTTTTTTCCTTCAAATTAAAACACCTCACACAATATTGGACAACTGTATTTTTTTTTAATGTGTTTTGTTCCATCATGTAAATGTGAACTTAAAAGCAGTTAAAAGTTTGTGATATCAAAATGGGGTCACGACCCAAAAAAGGTTGGGAACCACGGCACTAAACCTTGTTGAATCAGTATTAGCACGTTTCGCTAAAGCTTATGTTAAAAACAAGAGCAGACTAGCTACATCAGTGGTGCGTAATATTATTCATACTTTAGGAAAATATTATAAAATGAGCATTTACACGGCAGGCAAAATTGATCTTACCTTAAATTCTAGAAATCAAATGGAAAACAAAGATTCCCTAATATATATTTTACTGTATTTTAATAATTTTTTTTGTAACTTTAGCTTCCTAGCTGCTACAGCTAATTCATCCACCCTTTGCTGATTTGATACTAACGTGACTAACATCTTCATCTTGTGCCAAAATGTGGATTAGATTTTTATGCTTTATATATATATATATATATATAAATAATATATATATAAAATAGATGCAAACTCATGCTAATGCAGTCTAGTTTATCTCAAGTTGGCCAGACTACAACAAAAAACTTTTACATTTTTTATTTTGTTTTGATTAAATAAACTTGAAAAAGTCAAAAAAAAAAAGTGCATAACACATTTAGTTATTAATTAGATATTTACAATTGAGAAACATACTTTGCCTCATCTGCCATTTAAGCCACAGACTTTGTGTTTTGAAAAGTTGCACAAAAAACATTGGAACACAAAATACCAAATAACTAAAGTTATTTTTGCGTCCTTGGGAAAAAAACCAACAAAACCAATTTGCACTTCTTAATTTTGCTTTATGCAGTATTGCATCTTGCGTACACTATCCCTCTAAACAATAAAGTCAAATGAAAACAATTGTTTTCTTTGCAACACGTCTTACTCGTGCCTCTCAGTGGTTTCCCTGTTGGTCCGTGGTCCCCTAAAGGCCGTTCATGAGTGATTGTCTGAGCCTGAGTGTTACACTCCCCTATCCTGAAAAAGACGAAATAGCAGCATGTACAATATCAAGATGTTGTTTTTCTGTTCTTCGTGTGTTTCCTTAGCCTTGAAAATTAGTGTAAGAATCATTGTTTATTAGTGAGCGACTTCACAGTATCTCACAGTTTACCCAGCAGCTCAGCTGGTGTTTTTCTTCTTTGCATGACCTGTCAACAGATCATTTGTTTCAGGATTTATTTATTTTCTTCTTTTCTTTGCATTTTAATTTTCTTTTGCTGAATGCTGGTATGCATCTTTTTTCCTCCGCTTTTAGAAGTGCAGATAGCTATTTTTGTCTCGAGATGATATAATGAAGATGACTATAATGATAAGGATATTCTATATAATCGACCGGGGAAAGTGGACAGTGATTTAGTTTTGCATGCTTTTTCTATGACGCTCTGTGTTGTCTGTGCATATTTTGTAAATACAGAACAGAGACAGACGCTTCAGTAGGGGGCGCTGCTGCAACAAAGAGAACAGCACATCTGGAAAGTTAAGAAAAGTTTGTAGAAGAATTAATAAAGTTTATCAAAGCTGAAAACCCAACTTTCGTGAAATCTTGTGCAGCTCTGCGTAAAAATACACAAATTACGACTCCTTTCCTGGTATAATAATCTATTTTCCTCCACACTCTCTGTTCCCAGCTTTTAAAAACTATCTCTGTGCAGCTGGCTCTTTCTACTGTCCCTTTTTTTTCTCTTTTTGTCACTTTTGTTTTGGTTTTTTTTTGTCCATATGATGATGATATTATGGCTCGAGTTCTGAAACTCTTCTGATTATTGCTCTGTTCTGTTACATGCTACACGTGTTTCTCTAAATTTAATAAAAAGGTGTTAAGGTGTTACCAATAAATTGCTCATTTAAATAGAAACTGGTGGGTGTCTCTGTTATACCACAAAGTTTGCTGTGCCTTATAGTGTTTACGTATTTATTTATAGTGGTTTATAGGCAGGAAAACTAATTTATTATGTAATTAAGCATGATTCTTCTCTTACAAGCAAAGTCATATGACTTTATTAAATTTGTGTTAAAAATATGTTTTGCTGCATTAAACAGACAAATTAAAGCATGAAGGTAGATTTGTCATTGTAATTAAAAAGAAAATTTGCTTTGCCAAGGAAAATTATTCCATCAAATAAACCTTTTTAATTAAAGAAAAAGTTTTCATATCTGAGTAAAATATGTATGCGTTCATTTATTTATTTATTTATTTTTTTAATTAAATGTTTTTCAATTTAAAACTTTTTTTTTTTTTTGGTTCATTTTTTTTTCATTCTTTTGATTTATAAAGGCACAAAACTACTAGCCTGGAATCCATTCTAATCTTGTATTATTCAACGCCTATTACAAAAAGTAAAGAAGGGGGTGTGGCTTATCACCAGGCTACAAATCTACCTTCATATGGTCAGAACTATAAGAGTAACTAAACCCCAAAACCACTTATTCTGCTAAATATATTTAAGTATTCAGTAGTATTGTTGATTAATTCTTGTCCATTTCTTGGTTGTAAAATGTCAGAGTGACTGCCCTCTATGGGTTCAAACCTGGCTATTACAATTGAATTTTGCTATTGGCTGAGAACAAGATTCTGTGACGTTTTGGGACCATCTTGCATCACAAACAAGCACTGTTAGCCCCGCCCCTCCTTTTAAAACTAGCTCCTGGGGACAATCTGTGGCGAGGAGGTTGAATTGAGAGCGTTGTCGGTGCCCAATCCTTTCGTAGGCCTGAGAGTTTTGGACTTTTTCGGGCTATTTTACGGCAGTTTGCGTACTATTTAAAAGTTTGAAACCCTGCTATTTAAAAATAATTACAAATTTATGTTTCGAGTGAATTTGTTTATTTTTGTGTTTGGTTTTTGATTGTCAATGTTGTGTATTGTACTTTTATCAGTTTTTTTTTATTATTAAAAATTAAAAACACCACAAAACAATCGCATATTTACATGTGTGCTATTAAAATATTTAACAAACGTCATGGTCGGCTTACATACACGTCCCAGCAGCTCTGTCGTAAAGATTGTGAGTGAAGGAAGTGACGTAGTCTACACGCATGTGTTGAAAGGATCTGAAAAGATCAGGCACGCTAAATGATTGGGCACTGACAAGCATTGCTAATAGAGATGTATAGTGAGTATTGAGTAGCTAGTGAGCATAGCATAGATTGTTTTAACTTAATCAATGCTATTTTTTTAATTCCCTGAGGTAATGCATCACACTCTATAATCCATGTTCTGGTAGAGCCAATATGTCAGGGGTGTTATTTAAGATACGGAGCAGTTCGGTCTCAAGTGAGCCACAGATTTTTTGCGAGAAAACAAGTAATTTCAACATTATTGTGCCCTAGTTTACACTTCTACATATACATAAGATACCAAAATATGTCAGAAACTGACCATATCCAAGCAATAAGTGATACATATCAGTCCAGTCAGGATCTTTACTTTAAATTTCTTAGATTTTGTGACCAATTTTCCTCAAATGATGACATGTTTCCCTAAATTGAATAGAAATTGAAGGATAAGATAAGAGCCTTATAACTCAATCATTCTCGAGCCATAAAGGGTCCAAAAGGAACCACTGTATTCCAGTCTGAGCTGCTGAGAAATGCCAATCCTTTCTTCTGCAGTTCTTCTTCAGTAACTCCCAGACAGGACAGATCATCTGGGGTCTGTAAACGGTCGCATTACTGGTTTAATAAATGGAAAGAAATTTGAATTCTGATGTAGTTGGTTATGATTTACAGTCTGCATAAACAGGACTGAATTATAACGTAACCTAACCAGTAGAGCGGACATTAATTTCTTTATTTAAGTAGGGACAATACATATTAATGAACATTCAAAAAAAATGTAAATATGCCAGATTGTAGCCAACGGCTAATTTCCATCTGCTGTCCCTAGACAGGCTGATGTAATAAAATGGGCTCAACTGTGAATGGTCACATTTACAGACCTTGGAGTCGCTGTTAGTTTACCAATAAACTGGAAGAGATTCATCACCTTTATAATAAGTGCTGACTAGGCCACTGGGAGTGAGGCCCAAGGACAAAGCAGGCTGACTTGATAATAATGTATCGTGTTTTTCTGCAGACAGTGTCGTCTCCTCGCCCTCCTCTCTCTGCTCTGTTTCAGCTGTCGTGAAGCTGATGATGGCACTTCCTGATCTGTGGTTCACGGCTCAACTAGTCTGAGACACTCTGATGTTCTATCTCTCTATCCTGTTCTGTTGGTCCTTCTGTCCACTAACCCCAACCAGTCAACGCAGATGGCTGCCACCGCTGAACCTGGTTCTAACGGAGATTTCTTCCTGTTAAAATGAAGTTTTTTCTTCCCACTGTCGTTAAATGCTTCTTCGTGTGGATTTTGTTTGTTTTTTTCCTTATTATGAATTTTAGATAAATTTAGATTGCTGGTATGTTAATCAGTCGGTCACCAGCAGAGGGCGCACTTGATTCAATTGTAGTTTGGTGTAGTGTTTTGAATACTCAACATTGAATTACTAAATTGGAGTAATATAAACAATATTAAATGTATGTTAAATATTAGCAATATAAACAGAAATAGTCAAAAATGTAAGCTTCAATAAAACTGATTAAATATTGTTTACAAGTCTTTTTATGGTTTCTAGCAATAAATGTTTTTCCAAAAAAAAAAAAAAAAAAAAAAATTGAACTTTTTTTTGCACAATTTCATAACCTAAAAGGCCTCAGACTGTGCAAACGTATGCCATCTGATCATTGATCCTGATAATTCACACTTTAAAGGCTTGGAAGAAATTTCTATCCCCATTAAAAACCATACATTAGCTTCAAATGTATTAACACCGCCATTTCTTTTGTAAAACCAACATATGATTTTTAAATTTACCTGTTAAATCCATGGAGAGCCTCCATTTTTGGCCGGATATGTTGTATATAAGTTGTGGCTTCCTGTGCTTGGTTTACATGGCTCGAATGTGGATGTTTAACAGGAAATCTCAAAAAGTTTAATTTAAATGAAATTTGGCGAGCTTATGGACAATATTCAGCAGGTATTGTGGATACAGTATCTGATTCCAGAACAAGTTTTGGAGCATAATGTGGATGTCTGGCTGGTTCTACAGCACCACCTGCTGATGACTTTGCCCCTTTAAACTTGCGTAGGTTTGCGCTCTCTGAGTGCTCATTATTTAGAGTTTGTTGTGCTTTTCACTGCCGTGCAGGAGTGAGTCTGGGAGCTACGGTGGCCATAGAAGCTTACAACACAAAACAAAAGCACATACAAATACAAACTACACAACACAGAATGAGGAACAACACAACACAGAATGAGGAATGCCACAACGCAACACAAAAATAAACTCCACAAGACAAAAGCTCAAAACATAAGCAGTCCGGTAAAAATCCACGAAAAACAGTGATGTTAACCTTGGGGTCAGAGCTCGATCCTTTCACCGGCTTGATCCTTTCGGTCACTCTTCATGGATTTTTACTAGACTGCTTTCGTGAAGAGTTGTGAGCATTTGTGTTGTGGCGTTCGTCATGTGTTGTGAGTTCTCAGGGCGTTTTTTGTTGTGTTGTGAGCTTTTACGGCCAACGTAGGGAGGACATTGAAGATATGTAGAGGAGGAAAGTCTGCTAGACTCATTGTAAATTTAAGTGTTTTATTCATTCCATGATGACCAGAATTATGTATAAAAAACATTTAAAAAAACCCCACATTCACACAAATGAAAATAAATAATGTCCAGAGTGTTTGCTACCATCAGGCCAGTTTAACCATTCTCTCACTGGCCTCCCACAGTTTCTTGGCCACACCAGCATCGCGAGCAAAAGGTCTCAGAGAAGCAGGTCGACAGTCGACAAAATAACCTCCGTTGTGTTTGGCAGCTTCGTCCGACACAGCGCAGTACACCACGGTCTGAGCGCCGACCTCACATGGTACGAAGAACATCCACATGATCACCGTCATTAGCATCCGGAACAGGAAGGAGTAGTGACACGTCCATCCACTCTGGACGAAGCCTGAAGTCATAGAGGAAGAAAATCTGTCAGTCAGAAACACACACGAGTATGTTTGCCTGGAAATGCAGCAATTCTGCATCATCTTAGTGCAGCCGATCTAATAATTCTGACATTAAATATAAGTATCACTTAACGGACGTATTACGCATTTCTAAATAGGATAAAAATGGATGAAAATAAAAGGGGAAAAAATTGATACAACGCAGTATGTGCATCGATACTGTTTTAGTGTTGCTTGTTTTGACGTTCAGCCGCACACTCAGGGCTGAACCAAAAGCAGCGAAGAAGAACTTTAAATCAGGCCAAAAAAAAACACCCGAGCCGAGTCTAGTTACTCTTTAAAGAGTAACTAGACCCCGAACCTTTTTTCTGCTGAATACATATGTATTTGCTGTTGACTGATCCTCTTCACATTTTAGTAAAAGTATTTTAATTTTGCATATTTAGTTGTAAAATGTCAGATATACTGGCCACTAAGGGTTGAACGCTGGCTATTACAACTGAATTTTGCTATTGGCTGAAATGGATTCTTTAAGATTCTCCTGCGTCATAAACTATCACTGTTGGCCCCGCCCCTCCTATAAAAGCTGAGAGAAGGGAGAGGGTTTCCTCCAATCACAGCCCTCAGTGAGCATTGATTGACAGCCAATGAGGAAGTCAACTGTGTTCCGTGTGCAGTGATGTTTTTGACTCTGTGCTTCTATAAAGATCAGATTCTGCGTTAATCAGAATCGTTTTTATTTATGAGTTCAAACAATTTGTAAGAAGGCTATAATGGGTAAATATATAGGTTAAAAAAATGATCTGTATTTTGACTAATCCGTACTATAGCAGTAGTTGTTGCAAAGAGGAAAAAAGACACAGATGAACAATCAATCGATCAGTTTAGCTTTGATATAAATAAAAACGTATGTCCTCACCAGGGTGCACAGCGTATGATGTGACTCCTTTCCCCTCAGTGATACGGGCCAGTTCCTGACTGAAGTAGATGTTAGCCAGCTTACTGCGGCAGTAGGTGAAGAAGGGCAGCAGGTTATAATTCAGGTCCTGAAAGTTCAGTTTTTGGTATTTGTAGATGGAGCATGTGAGGGTGACCACCCTGCTGGGAGCGCATTCCTTTAGGCGATGCAGGAGCAGATTGGTCAGGAGAAAGTGACCCAAGTGGTTTACACCAAAACACATGCTGAAACCATTGTCTGTCCAGTCCAGGACACTGGGCATGCCTGAGAAGGAGACAAACGGCAAAGTTCCAGGGTTGGGGTCAATTACATTTTTCCATTACCATTACGCCTTCAATTATCCATGTTCAATTACAACTCAGTTATGATTACGATTAGGGGTGTCCCGATCCGATATTGGCCTGAAAACAGATATCAGATATTGGATTCAAATTTCCGGGTTTTTTTGCAATTCATTTTTCATTTATTTTATTCAATTTTAGAATACTGTAGATATAATATTGAAGGTTAAAATGTATGTAACCAATTAGTTAATAACAAATGGGTCAGTTTTTCTCATACCTACTGTTGTTGACTATTATTCTCTGTTTGAGTGACATCACTTGATCAAGTCTTTTCCACACACAAAATAAGTCATAAAAGTATGTATGATTTATGCTGACATCGCATCAGATCAATATCGGTATCAGCCGATACGCAAGGCTGCAATATCGGTATCATATTGGATAGGAAAAAGTTGTATCGGGACATCCCTAATTACGATAACCTGCATATATATATATATATATATATATATCATTGATTTATTTTCATCTCTTAGTTTCCTATTGTTATTAATATTTTTGGCATCTGAGCCTTTTTTTATCTGTATACTCCTCGATTTTAATAACTTTAAAAATGATAAATTATCCTCAAGAGAGCTGACAGGTAAATTTAATATGAAATATTTTTAATAATTAACTACATATGTGTTTAACCATAGAACTGTAACATGGTTAACCAGTTTTGCGTTTGAATTGATTAAATTGTCATTGATGTTTTTTTAGAATGTTCATGACGATTAAATACAAAGTCAATTATATGAACTAAATTACAATTCAATTACAATTACAACAGAAACAGATTTTTTCCCAATTACGATAATTATAAATGCGTCATAATTGTAATTAATTATCAATAACAGTAGAGCCCTAAATGATGCTGGTGATGATTCTATTAGAAACTTCAAAAGTGCTCTGTAATCAAAGTTGCCTGTGGCTAGTGCTCATGTTTTTAAAAAGCAAAGTAAAGCCTTTACTTTTATCCAGTTTCACTTTCTCATTAAGAAGAAAAATAATCTCGGTCACATGTGTCAAACTCAAGGCCCGGGGCCCAAATCCAGCCTTTAGAGCTTCTAATTCCGCCCATGGGAGAAAGTAAAAATGTGTAAATTACAAAATATTTCAGTTGTAGATATCTCAGTGCCTCCAAATACACATGGATACAAATTTATACATTTCCCATGCTTATATCACATGATGGAAGTCATTTTTGAATCGCAAATTGATGAAAAAAAAACAAAACAATTTTTTTTCTTCTTCAAAATCCTGCAAATTCCCTCAAATAATTCAACTAAATTAAAAAACAATTGTTCATAATATCAAGGAAATGTCACTAAATGTATATTTAAGGTCACTTAATGCTTGGATATTGTCGGTCTCTTATATATTTTATATATTATATATAAATATTTATATTTTTACTGTTTATTGGTTACTGTTTACTGTACTTACAGTATGTCTAGTGCCCCGCATGTCTTGTATACTGCTACTGGATGCATTGAACTTCCCTCGGGATCAATAAAGTATCTATATCTATATGTAATTTATACCTGGAAGTGCAAACTAGGAAACATTAATGTTGAAATTTGATCTTTTTCCCGCCTAAAATCTGTGGCCCACTTGAGATCAAATTTGTCTGTATTTGCCTGATCTAGGTGATCATTTTTTTTTAAATTGTCTTCAGTTTTTTCTTTATATTATGATAATAATCATTCTGATTAGAAGACCCCCACCTGCACTATTGATCAGGATGTCGAGCCTCTTCTCTGAATGCAGGAATCTCGTACAGAAGTCCTTCACTGAGCGCAGGTTGGCCAGATCCAGCTCCATGTGAAGCACGTTGAGACTGTGACTCTTGAGTTTAATGTCCCTCACAGCCTTCACAGCTTTATCTGAGTCTCTGCAGGCAATGATCACACGGGCGCCCCTCCTCGCTAAGGCGATGGCTGTCTCCTTCCCAATCCCAGAATTCCCACCTGGAACCACAGGAGCATAAAGACACAAATTAATATAGTTAGCAGTAGCGTAAAAGTAGGACATGTGTGTTATTGGTGATTAGTAAGCTAAAATTTAAAAAAAAAGGATGATTTTAATGTTAACCCTTACCCATCTCTACCAATCTGCATATTATCTGTAATTCAATATTTCATCTTATTCCATAATTTCTCCTACATTCTTCTTTTTTTGTATTCTGTTTTATATTGTATGTTTTGTGAAGTGTCCTTGGGTGACCTGGAAGATGCTTTTAAATAAAATGTATTATTATTATTATTATTATTATTAGGGATGTCCCGATACAACTTTTTCATTTCCGATATGATACAGATATTGCAGCCTTGCGTATCGGCCGATACCGATAATGATTCGATATCAGCATGAATCATAATTTTTTTTTCTTTAATAATATTTTGTAATGTGGAACATTAGAAAAGGCTTGATCAAGTAATGTTACTCAAACACAGAACAATAGTCAGCAACATAAGGTATGAGAAAAACTGACACATTTATTATTAACCACTTGGTTACATAAATGTTACCTTCAACATAATATCTACATTCATTCATTTTCAGACCCACTTATTCATTTATTTAAAAAAAAGAATTTGAAGAAAGAAAAAAATTCGGAAAATCCGGAAATTTGATTACCATATTCATTTTCAGGCTAATATCGGACCGATATCTGATATCGGATCGACACACCCCTAATAATAATAATAATAATAATGTATCAAACACATTTGAATTGATTTCAACCAATTTAAAAACAAATTTACCAAAGATAGTGTTTGGATAAATAATGCTAACTAAAGTTGTGAATTTCAAATATTCTTTCTTTATATAACATTTGTTTAGAAATAAGCCCAAAAAAAGAGGAAAATAAATAAACATTTCAGTGTTTTGAAATGAAAATTATTTTACATTTCATAAATGCATGTTTTAATACGTGATGATGTACATTATTTATTTATAATATATCTCGTCACTGATTGAATGCTAAACCTTTATCAGTGTAAATTCAAACCTCCTCCATTCAAAAACCTGAGCCACTGACATGTTTACCTGTTATCAGAGCTGTTTTTCCGTCCAGTCTTTGGAGTTCTGTGAAATATCTCCTCCTCTTCATCCATTTTAAAACGTAATAAAACGACAAAGCCGCTAAAATAGTGTAGAGAAAATACATTTTTCTCGGTAGAACCTTTGCAATGGGGATGTTACTGCTTATGCTAGCAGGTGTAGCTAGCTAGTTAGCATGCGCTGTGCACATGCGCAAACACTAGTGAGATATCTTCTTCTTCTCTTTATAAATTGCAGCTACACGTAACTTCTTTGTGTTTAGCGCCTCCGACTTTGCAATTTTCTTACAGCGGAAAACATGTTCTCAATTTTCTGTAGTTTTACTTTGTGCACATTTGTCAGTGTTACTTTTTCCATTTTGTTTAGTTCTGTGTGTTTTATTCTAAGTCTTTTAATGAGGATTTCCTTCTTCC
The DNA here is from genome assembly GCF_900634775.1 of Gouania willdenowi. Classification (NCBI taxonomy): domain Eukaryota; kingdom Metazoa; phylum Chordata; class Actinopteri; order Blenniiformes; family Gobiesocidae; genus Gouania; species Gouania willdenowi. The sequence continues at coordinate 7,841,011 of NC_041052.1, forward strand.
TGTTTCTTTCCTTGGTATTAATGCTGTTAACTGATTTTTGAATGTCATTTTTCCCCTTTCCCTCCACCATTTTTCTATTAAATGTCTCTTGCTTTTACGTTGGCTTCTTCTTTGCTAAGTGGAACAGAATGAAATTGGATGAAATTGAAATTAGCAAAGCTATTTTTTTTTTCACATTCAGTTAAAAGGCCTGATCTACCAAGATAATTTGTAATCAAACAAAAGTTATAGAACACTACTTAATTTAACCCTACCTCCAAAAGTGCATATAGATATTAAAAAAACAGCAAACTAATATCAAATATTTAAATGAGCTTTATGTAGAATCAACAGCAACTGATTAGTGATAGATGTTTTATGTAAGTGTTTATTAAATATTATTTAATTGGTTTGTGTTAAGATGCTGCAATATATATTACTGGTTATGAATATAATGGCTGTATTAAGAATAACTTGTAATATAGTAGGAGGGAAAACCAGATCCCAATTGGTTGTAAATTTGTTATATTCCCAAAATCCAATGGCAAGCCTGGCATGTAAAGCTTATTTGTGTTACTAGTGACACTATTTTCCTCACTAATACCACTAATGCCTCTTTTTGCATCACTTGTAAACAGTATTGTGCACTAATAAACCAAAACTGAGTACATGTACTCCACATTTGACTACTAGTAGAGCTAAAATATAGTTCATATAACTGATATTGAATTTCTGATCAAACAGCTTTCCATATTAAAGAAGATGTAAACCAAAAATTGTCCCCTTTTCAATGACTTTCCAGTAACAGCTCTGAGATCTTTTCCCAGCGCAGCAGTGAGTCTGCAGCACATATGGCTGCTGTGAAAACAATCAGAATCTGATCAACTTCATGTGGTCTCCAACAAAAACAAGAAGAGATTTTAAAACAACCTCCTCTGGCAATACTTTTGCATTTCTTCTACTTTTTTACATGCCAATAACATCATTTTCAGGAGCGAAAAAAACAAAACATTGGTTTGGTTACATTTTGTATGCAAGGTTGTGATGCAACACAGGTTGATTATGATGCTTGATACACCAGAAAAATGAACTTAGACTGACTAGGCTAAATATATATTTTATTATTATTATTATTTAGAATTCTGCTTGTTTTGGTAATTGTTAAACATAATTGTTGTTGTAAAGAGCAGTCACTGGCAAACACTGCACCCAGGCTATAGTTTTTATACATTTTGGTGTACAGCCTGATGATGACGATGACTCTTTACTGTGATCCTTTTCTTCATATGCTCCCCATTTAAAAGTCCTGATTAAAGAGCCCCAGCTGTTAATACAGACTATTAGTAACAAAGCCATAAACTTGTAAACTTGGAATGGCTTGGCTTCATGTTAAGAAATTGAAACCACCTGCAAGCATTAAGTAATTTTAAAAAGCAATGAGGTGTTACCACTAGGGGGAGCAATTTCCTTCTTAATGTATGGTTTGTGTATTTAAATTCGTCCTGTTTTCCCCCTAGGATATGTCATATAAAGTGTCCGTTTTTGTTTTAAAGGATTGATCAATACTCCAGAGGAAATAAAGTTATTTCCCCCTTATTTAAAGGTTTTATTACCATTAAAATGTGGTGAAAACATTGGGCGATGGAACTCCTTCACATGGCTCGTGGCTTCACTCCAGGCCGCAATTCATTCCTCATTGTTGCTTCAAACAGAAAGTTGCTTCTGATAGTGATCAGGAATGAAGGCAACATCCCAAATTCAGTTTAGAGTCCTCTGGGTCACAGCTGCACTCAATCGTTCCCTACTTTGAACTTTTTTTAAAAGGAAAATACATTGTTTCTTAACTTGATTCTGTGCAGAATTGAAAACAATCCCTAAATCCAGGTTGTCATTTTACTCATTTTACTCTGACCTGGTATTGGTTACCGTGGTCCAGCCAGATTTCTAACTTAATACCATAATTCTTTTACTGTTTTTCTAAACAAATAATCCTAAAATACTAAAACAAAAAACAAAGCAGCAGAAGACAACAGAAAGGTTTTATTTCATTCTTTTATTCTTCACTTCTTGCATTACAACATCAAAACTGATGCTTTGATAACAGAACTCATAGATGAATGCATATTAAAGCATCAAATCAAAGGAAACAATCCAACAGTGAACCATAAAAATGTTTATGTTCACTGAATATGTGCCACATTCACTAAATATGTTATTTTCTGCCGAAACAACAGAACATTCTACTCTGGGGAACGACATTGGATGCGAGGGAGCATTCTTACGTTTACAAGCGAAAGGTAATTATCTTTATTTCTCTTCCTATCTTCTAAATGATGTACAGAAAAGTTAGTTCAGGTCTAAATCCTCACTTACTCTGTTCTTCCTCTTTCTGTAATGACAGTACAAGGTAAATTGTATGTTTGGCAAAATACATTTTATGAAAGAAAAGAAACCCAGTCATGTAATATCTTCCAAGAAGTACACATTAATAAACTCTACATGTGTTCTCTTCTTGTTTCACAGATTAAAAAACCGAGGTTATCCTACTGGTCAAGGCGCACATCTCTGAATGTTAGTACCACACTCAAGTCTCAGTTTGTTTAAATGTAAATAACTTTTTTCTCTGCTAAATTTGGGTTCAAATTAAGCAAGCTTTTAATCCACTGCAACTCTTTTTGAAATTTAAAAAACATTAGTATTGAAATATGATAATCACTTTGTGATACTGATTGTGTGGACTCCCGGGTCTTCATTAAATCATTTAAGTCGATTGTGAGGAACACTTTGCCATAATCATAAAATCAATCAAAGCTTTATGTTTTAGATCAATATTAATAGAGGTGAAGTCGTGGTTTTTAACGTGCAGGGTTCTTGTGCCAGGGGGATGACGTCACATGACAGTTATGACATCATCCATGAGTGGTGGAATCAGATGTAGCTTGTAGCTAATCAATAACAGCAGCATCAATTTTAATAATGACTATATCTTCCATTTAAAGATATTCTTCCTATACATTACATTTTTGTAAATATATACATTTACCCAAATAATCATTGCACACTAACCTTAAATTGACCTTTAAGCTAGATATTCCTGAGTTTTTCAGCCTTGGTGTCGTGACCTCATGTGGAATTCAAATGGGTTTGCCTGAAATGTCTAGTAATTGATTAAAAAAAAAAGATTCAAAATATAATTTTTCATATTAAAACACCACACAGATTCAATACTTTTCCTTTCTCAAATATAAGTCGAGTTAAAATAAAATGCATCTGCTGGTGCATCTTGTCACTTTGAGCACTAATTCTGGCCTATTCCATTATCAAAAATAAATGTGTCTGGTGTCGCCAGAAATGAGTGATATCAAAATAAGGAAACAAACCAATGAAGGTTGGGAACCACTGCTATAGTCAGACAAAGAGCTCACATTTCTAGTGTGTACTAATACTGCTACTAGACAGCTGTACAGTAGATTATAGGTCATGAGCAGCTCAATAGTGTTGGGGACTGTTAATAGAGAGATTTCAAGTACAACCAACGAGTAGCATGACGCAGTAACGTGCGGCACATGGTCATTAGAGACGCTAATGTTCGTATAAAGTAGCTATAAGGCAGGGTTGAGTCAATTACATTTTTAAATTACATTCACGTCTTTAATTATCCATGTTCAATAACAACTCAATTACGATTACGGTAACCAGCATTTTGTACTATTACATGTAAAATTATTATTTTCCCCCTGAAAGTCAATTACAATTACGTTCACAATTACTAAAGTTCAATTACAATTAATCCCAATTACTGAGCCTTTAATAGATTAGTCCACAAACGTAACCTTCCTCTTGTGTTAGCTTTCTGTTAGCATCTCTTATGATAATGGATCAGTATTGACCCACGTCTTAAATCAGCTGTAAAATGCATTATCAAATATTATCTATCATCGAATTTGTTTCTCATCTCTTGGTTTCATTGATAGGTTTCCTATTCAATGATAATATTGGTTTTAATGTTTTTGGTGTGTGTGTCTTTTTTATGTCGGTATAGCCCTAGATTTAAATTTTCGTGAGGATTCAGGAGGCATTACTGTTATTTTTTAAATGGTATATTGAGAACTGACAGGTAAACTTGATATTAAACATATTTTAATCATTAACTACATACGTGTACGCGATAGAACTATAACGTGATTCCCCAGTTTTGCATTAATTAAATAGTAAAGTTTTTATAAAATTTCTATGCCAATTACAATTACAAAGTCATTTACCTGAACTCAATTACAATTCAATTATGATTACAACAGTAACTGATTTTTCCTATTAAAATGATAAAATGATCGTAATTAATTATTAGTTTTGCGATTAAAGTTATAATTGACCCCAACCCTGCTACAAGGTATCCATAAGTGGGAAATATTGCACTTAAAGTCAAAGATTTGTAACAGATTACTCTCTGTAAGACATTACTTTAATGGCCCCACTGTAGCCTTTTAGCTAATTCAAGCTGAGCGAATGAGTGGAGACTACAAGCGAAAGCACGAGGAGCTAAATCTGCAACTGCTGACTGAAGTCATGAGTGTTGTTGCAGTGACAACCTGACGAGCTTTGTTTTGGTTGGCTGCTACATGACTTTTACAGTTGTTAGGTGTGTTTATGTTACTGGCTGCCTGTTAAACTTTTGACGAGGGAACATTTGGTGATTGAAGTTGGAGCATGTTTTAAATTCCAAGAATATCTGAGGCATCACATTAACGCAGACGGGGTGTGATACGCAGCGACAGCCAACGCTCTGAAATGAGATGAGTGCCGTTACCAGGGAGCGAAAAGTCAACAGAATTATGCCAAGATCATATCAGCTCCACACACACAAACACTCTATGCGAAGAAGCGTCTTTTACGATAAGAGCGTCGCTGAGGGCGAGCTGGCTTTGGTAGGGTCATAAAAACATTCTTTAAGAAACACTGGAAACTATCATTTTATTGTATCGGATCGTGGAATTTTTATATCTCTTCTTTTATATTACATTCAGTCATTTGGTTTAACAACATAATGCCTGTTATGTGTTAAATCCTCACGGTGCTTGTGTTTGATGACGAATCCTAATGATTGGGTGAACAATCTTGTGTTAACGATTCTCATTAAACAGTGAACTTAAAGATTTATCACCACTAGTAACTACAGACTGTCCCAGATTCACTTATGAACATGTGTACATCTTCATGTTTTTAGTCCTTTATGTATAAAACATCAAGGTTACTCAAAGACGATTAAAAATACTTTCCATACTTATCTGTAAATGTTTATCTACAATAAACTATGTAGCATAATCAATGCACTTCCCTTTTACTTGAGGCAATGTGCTGGATCAAAAAGGTCCAAAAATGTTCATCAGACATGTCTGATGAAGGGCGGTCAGCCCGAAACGTCTCGTCTTTTGGTGTATATTAAAAACTGAAATTGGGAGCTAACTACGCAGTTGTGCGGACCTTCTTTTCTTCTTATCTTCAGTAAACTGACATTCATCTCTTTAATGAAATAATATAGCATAAACTCTTCACAGGACAACTTTTATCACAGTGAGGACCAAAAAAATTGTGATTGTCTGATCCAAGGGCCACATTATTAACATTCATGTCAGCATGTTTATTATGTGGTCATTTTGTGTCTTCTTGTTTTTTGTGTTATTGTTGTGATTTAGGTTTTTTTTTTAATTGTAATGTTATGGTCATTTTGTGTTTTTCCTCTTTTCTTGTGCATTTTTGCTGTTATCTTGTGTTCTAGTTTATTATGTTTTGTCATATTGTGTTTTTGAAGTCATTTTCTATATTTTTCTGTCCTTTATTTTAGTTTTTTTTTGGTTTGGTGTGTTTTTGGAATATTTTTTGTGTATATTTGTTGTTTTTTGTGTTTGTTTTTGAAGTCATTTTGGGGTCTAGTGTATTTTTCTCTAATTGTATATGTTACTTTGAAGTCATTTTATACGTTTATGCTGGTGGCAATACAAAATTTAAGTGGTGGCCCCTGGGCGTCCAGTTGCCCACTTCTGGGTTAGATTGCTAACTCAATTTTTCTTGTACAAATGATTTAAAATACTGTGAACTGTGAAAGTGAGAAATCGAATGTGCAACTTGAATTGTTGAGATGAGAACTGATGAGCCGTTTTCAACACCTGCTTTGTTCTAAAGGTTATCATCTTTGCCTCTTTGAATCTTTGCCATTATTCACTACAAATTACCCATGCCAAAATCTTAGCATGACTGAAAATGGTTCAGTCAGTCAGGAATAAATCTTTCATTCCATCTATGAAGTTTAAAGTTGGGGGTACTCATTATCCCGTGCTGTAGCCCGAGGTCTTCCTCCCCTCAAGTTTCCTCCTAAATCACCTTTCTTTTCTTTGCTAGCCAAAGAAATGAATCCCACCTGTTTATTTGATATCTAACATGTCTCAGCCTTCAGTCATAACTCAAAAATGTCTAAATTAAAGGGCTTCTTCGTGGGTTCCTAGACTTCATTTGAAGGAGCTCAAATGCCATCTGGTACTACCGACAGCATGCAGTCAGGGCAAGTGTTCGATAAATCTGGTACGCTTCTAAACAATGGACACATTTGATTGTGGAGGATTTCCTCAGTGGTCCCACTAACAACACACATCCAAGTAACATACACCGACGCATTGATTGAATCTCAGACATTTGGGGAAAAAAGCATCGAGCAAGGTTTTAGTGTTTCATGTCATGTCTGCGTTGCGTGTCTGGAGGAAAGAGGCATCGATACTTCCCAAATGTGTGTGAATTTGTGTGTGTCAGGTAGATCAAGAAGTTCTCTCCTACTTCTGTTTCATATGTCTCAGACTAGCCAGGGTACTTTCCACATCTACAGGTACTTTGCAGGCTTCAACAAGCCCACTGGCAGCTTACCACAAAAGTAAGAAAGTCATTAAAAAAAAAAATCAAGTTAGAAGAGTTCTTGTAACGTGTTCATGTCTTTGATGAATGAAAAAGAAACTGAATTCAAAGAAGAGGATTGATAAAGTATTTTGAAATGTATAGTGAGTATATTGTCACCTTTAGGTCCCCGTTATGTCCAGAGCTCAGGACACAGTGGTTCTCCCGAGGCACAGTGACCTATCAAAGAACCTCTGTCGGCTTGTTGTTTGTTCTCATGTTTCCTTTTTGTTTGGTTTGGAAAGTCTCCAGGTTGTAGTAAATGGCGAGGGAGCTCAAGTAAAGGAAAAAATGTCTGGATTGTTTTTGTATTCCTGTCTAGCATGACCAAACCTACACTCTTTGCTGGAGAGAGGATTTTTTTTAAAAGAGTTTACAGAGATATCATCATCACTATCAACCACCCCTTTCTCATGTCTACGTGAAGCTGAGGATGGATTTTCTCATGATGGATGTGGAGTGAACCTGATCGTTTCTCAGGTGAAAGACTTCGAAACCAGATGTTGTCTAGGTGTGCTATTGTAGCTCTCAATCAAAAGAAGGACTTTGCTGAGTGACTGAGATCCTAAAATGTATAAATGTTACACCATGGTGAACTTTGTGCGTCACGCCTGATTCTCTTTTTAATGTGCAGTCATTCAAATACTTGCTGGAGATGGCAATTTCTACTGAGATGAAGACATAGTATAGGATTCATAGATCAATAAATTAAAGATCATTTGCTCCAAAAAAATTTGAAGGGTTGAAATTGTCGCTTGTTTTGATCTCCCCTTTCGGGCATTGCATTGTCTGATGTGGAGTCCCCTAGACGAATGCATAGAAATGTTTTTCCTTCATTCTTACAGTGAATTTGCGTATTTACGGCGAAAAACTCTGACAACTTGGGTGTTTTCAAGGACTGAAAATTCCAGAAAAACAATGGCAGATGTTTATTTTTCGGACTTACAAAGAAAAACCCGAATTCGGCCAAAATTGAATGTCTCTCTGAGTGAGTTGAATATCATGAGGAACACTGGGAACAACATGACTGTCCAGTCAAAGCCAATCACTGTCTCCTTGTTTGGTGAAGAAACACAGGAAATCGCGGTAAGAATGAAGTAAACAGACTTCCATACATCCATCCTATGGGACTCCACATACCACAATGCATTGCGAGAAACCTTTCCGGCAAATTCACAAGAGAGTAATTACAGTTGAGATCAAAACAAACCTTTGAGGAGCAAATTCAACCTTTTACATCTTTTTTTTAAAGCAATTTTTGAGGCCTACACTCTTTATCTGGTAAAGAATGATCATCAACAGCAGCTTTAAGGCATGAGAGAGACCATAAAGACTTGCTTCAGAGACTATGAATTCCAAGAACTCAGTGCATTACGTGAAATATCACAGAAGGACAGTCAATAATTGTATATGTTTGAGAAGGTTATGTTAATGTCAGGTTACAAACAAACCAAAAAACAATACCCCCACAGTGTTTCAACTCAGCAGGAATGCTTTATCGGACATCTGCCCCATCTGACAGACTGTAATTTCATCTTTCTTCACTGGCTTCTCTTCTACTTTGAAACAGACTCACTTCTCATATTCCAAAACAAAGCCAGCGAGGAGCAGACGTAAAGGGAAACATCACGATGGGGGTCTTGTTTGGCTGATCTATGGTCGTGATAGGTAAGGGTCCATCTGACAGGGTTCAGAAGGATTCCAGTAGAAGACTAATTGAAATAATCTGGCCTGACACACATGGAAGTCTTTGAAGTCTTTGCTGCATGTGAAGACTGTTACCAAACCAGCAGTTGTGCAATGCTCTATCAATTACTTGCCCATTGGGGCATTAGCCACTCTCCTGCTGTCATTCTTTGAGGGAAGGGCATTATTGATTTTCAAATAAAATGAAGTTTATATTTGTCTTTGGCTTGACCTGACAACACACATGCACTTAATTCCCATTGGTTTTATTTATTGAGGGTCAAAACTGGGCCACAAATCACTTCAAATGAATAGATATGCTAAGGTGCTTCAAGGACGCCTGTTGTTTTTACGTGGGACTTTTCCCAGTTTTTAGATCTCCATCCTTGGATTATGAAGAAAGGCATCTGAAGTAGCTTTTAGATGAGGTTTTGTTTGAGGTTAGCTGTTTCTGTTTCATCTCTTCTCCAGCTTTGCAGCTGCGCTTTGTCGTCTGCACCCTTAATACCTCCAAGTTAAGCAGCAGCTTCTGATGTTAGCTCTTAATTGTCAGGAGGGTAGGTTAAAGTGAAGTTTACTTTTCAGATTAACTTGTTTGACTTTTGTCTTAGGAAACTGAACACGCAGAGGCCATATTTCTGTGAAGTCAGTTAACCTTTGGGTTATTTGGAGTAAAAAACTTGTCTGCAGTAATTATTCAGTACCACCAGCTCTCATAAACAAACGCTCACTGTAATCTTTAAAGACTAAGTGATGCAATTCCAGCTACAGATCCTTGGATGTTGGATCTTACATTTTAAGTTTGCAACGTTGTTACAGTCTCCCACCTCTATTGTGGTTCCAGGAGTTTAAAGCAGATTTGAAGGGGTGGTGGATGAGTCCTGTTCTCGGATTAGAAGAGCGGCAAGACACAGCTTGTTTTAAACCTGACCTGACTCGATACGTGACAGAGGTCGACAAAAAACACCCAAAGTCAGACTGACAGCCTGATAACAGAGCAATCTCCCAAGCAATTTATTCTTCAATTTTAATAACCACAGTTTAATGTTTTTCCCTGAAGAGGCCTTGTATAATGTCAGAGTAATTTGATTAAAAATACATGTCAATTATACGGTAATTCCTTTGGAGTAAAAGACATGAGACTATTATCCTTATCATTCTAAGAGTTATTAAGTATTTAACTGATGGTTGAAAAAATTCATTAAATTGATAAATAACAAAAGCTCTCAGAGAGCGCAAACCTCCGCCAAGAGTCAAATCTCCTTTTTGACAGTAATTGGCAGTTATCTGATCATATTACCAGGATCATTCACACTTTAAATGCTTGTAAGAAATATCTGTCCCCATTAATAACAATATAGTATGTCCAAATGTTTGAGAACGCCCATTTTATTCAAAAAATCCAAATGAAATCCACAATCTGGATCTGATCTAGATAAAACTCATTGGGGTAATTGAGAAATCAACCTGACATAACTGAGTCAAATTTTTTTTAATGATTTTTCTAGTTTTCTCCAATAATGAGGGATTCCCTTCAAAATGTAATGGAGTCTTGCATGGCGTAAGGTCTCTTTGGTTGTGATTAAATGCTTTTGACATCATCCCGCTAACAAAAAATAAATAAATGTCAGTAAAAATATCACTTCATTGGCACAGGTAGAATAAACATTAAACATCATTAAAAATAAAGACAATAAGAAAGAGAAAGAGAGAGAGAAAAAAAAAGACAAAGTAAGGCACGAGAGTTCACGTTTTTACGTAATGAATGAAACAAGTTTAAAACCATCTGTGTTGGTGTATCATTAAAACTTGCTTTTCTAAAGTTTTCCAAACAAGTGTTGAAGGTTTTTATTTAATAATTTGTTTGTCTATCCATCACAACACAATTTGTTTAATTATGTTTTATTCTTTTTTATTATTATTATTAGTATTTTATACTCTCTCTTCTTTCTTGGCATTTGTTGGTATAGAGAAAACATTTCCTCACAGTGAGCAGATCACGAGTTTGGCCTCACGCTGTGTTCCTCTGAGTCAGTGTGCATTATTTTACTACATGTCGCATCCTTAGGACTTGTGATAAAACTGGTACTTTAACGGCATGATGTTGAATACATTCTTTGCTGAGGTATAGCACATCAACTAGCCACGGAAACACACTCAAGTCCAACAGATTCAAAGTTAAAAGTCAACCCCTCTATGGACTCACAAATGTGATTCATCACAGTGGATAATCTACTTTAAAAGTTCCTCAGTGTTCAGCTACTCCTATTCCCTTTCATCAGTCACCATCAGACGCTGAGCTTTTGTCCCCTGAAGCACTGTAATCAACAACCAGTGACTGTTCAGACCTGAGGTTTAGTTTTCATTGGAGTGAATTCTTTTTATAATGGAGCACGTCATTCTCCCGGGCCACAGAAAAGGCTGATACCTCACTTTACTACACCACAGATGAGTGTAGCAGAGCGTCACGAGGCCAACATTCTTATTCTGCCCTGCAGATGTTTCTCGTAGGTTGCACCCTACACGTTCAGCCATTAAAGAACAAATCAATCATGGTGCCACGGTGGAAACTTCAGCGGGACAAACCTCCATGGAAAGACTGGAGTAGGGCACGTTGCCAAAGGAAGGAGACGCACTGCTCAGCTCGAACCAAATTTAAATTCTTTGCAGACTCTTGGAAACGTACGTTGCTATAAACAAGTGGGTAGAAACTAGCGCTGGGACGATACAATGAGTTTAAGATACGATACGTTAGATGATAATGAGATCAAGCTATCGGTGCAATATTTTTGGAAAGTTAGTACTTACTCTGAGTATGACCTTTTCTATTCATGAGGAATTTACAAAAATAAAAACAAACCTCCAACAATCTGGTGTGTAGTACTAGATCAGGGGTCTGCAACCTGCGGCTCTGGAGCCTCATGTGGCTCTTGGAATCTTTTGCAATGGCTCCCTATAGCTTTAAAAAAATATTGAAATAGAGTTATTTTCTTTCAGAGGACATTAATGATTAATGACAAAAAAATATAATGATATAACAATTTGTTAACCTGAAAATAAATCACATTGTGCAATGACTCAGCACCTTCCTACTTCATCTCCTGCAACATCTACAGATCATCGACTTTCCTGCACCTGTGACTAACCTTAAGTTTTAAATCCCTGGTAAGAAAACTAAACTAACAAAAATTCTGGAAGAAAATAGAGATTTTAATTGTATGGGGACAGATTCATTTAACCGCCAATGTACCGCTTAAATATGCAATTAGCATGTGTTGACCACATGATCATGCATTATCAAATTCAAGTAACTTTTTGTGGCCCTTCAAATACATTAAACTAAAAAAAAAAAAATCTTTATATAATGTGTTCATGTAAACAGAGATGCGTAAGAATTTGAAGATGCAAGATACCGTTTTATTTCTTGATGTTGATTTATTTTATTTTATCTTAAACTGTTTTTAAGTTGCCATTTACATGATCAATGTAAATCAAATTAAATCAAACATTATTCCATATCATTTTAACTGTATAGATTTTAATACACTGTATTGTCTTCATTGAGAAGTTATTTTTTTCGGCTCCAGAACGACTTTAATCCAAGTGAGATGAGGCAAAAATGGCTCTTTTGAGAGTAAAGGTTGTAGACCCCTGTACTATATATTTGGGTGATATGGGTTTTTAAAAATCTGACGCTCATTGTGATGCCACACATACCCTCAACGATACATCTTAGTATTTTTTAACATTGCCATATTCTGACGCACGATGTATTGACCCACCTGTAGAAGAAGAAACACATTCTTCTAAAATCATGGATGCAGACTAATAATGTTCATCATTACCTTTCATGAAAACTAAACTCAGACAAACACATGCTTGTCAGCAAATAGAAAATACACAAAAATGCTTTTGAGATGCAACCAAATTTTGTTTAAAGATTTTTAGGCAGAGAAAGCCTATTATGTTTTAACTTAGCTTTTCTGGAATTAACATTACTAATTTACACATTTCCAGTAGCAGCCACTTCTCTCTTTAAAAAAAATTAAATAGACTTTTTCCTTGAATGTTATTGCATGTTATAACTGTGTCACAAGTACAATTTAAGCCATGTTTTCTGTCATTTTTATCTTCGTATATGTCTTTTTTTTCTTTTTGCTAATTGCTATCACCACAAGATATTTTGATACCAGCATAACTGCAGAGGAATCCTCACATGCAGTTTCCAGACCACAGATAACTTAATCCCCGTATATTATGAGATTAAACACGTAATGTTGAGTCAGTAACTCCCTGTCTGTAGATTTGATGATAGAAGTTGTCTGTTAGTGCAGATCAGAAATGCTTCAAGGTAAACCATTCCAGCTGGTGCGGGAATTCCCAATATATCCAGTACCAGAATCTCCTGGATCATCACTAACTTTGTTCTTCCTATCAGCGATAAAGCTTTGTAATCCTCACCTGCCATTACCCTTAATGATCTGCTTATGGCTGCATCACACCAAAGCTAATACCAGGAGGAAAGACGACTTCAAAAGGAACACATGTACCCCTCTGTGTTTAGGTGGCGTTTCCCCCGACTTATTCTTCTTATCTCGCACTCTAGAGCTTGTTATAGAAGCACATATACAACAAGAAAAATAATTAAACCTTTGTTCTTTGCTTTCTCTACTTTTTCTTCATTCATGTGCCCATTTGAAATTTCTTAGGGGATGGAAACCCTGTGAGATGTTGGCCCACAAAGTAAGACTATAAAATAATAATAAAAAAAAAACCAAACTATTTGAGTTGTCACTATATTTAATTTAAATGATGAACAAAAACATGTAATTTTCCACATCAGGTGGTTAGACTGAAACTAACAGTTTATAAATCCTCCCAGCAGAGTTAGCTTAAAGCCAATTTACATGTAAAGTCCTAGGGTCTGTACTACAAAGTTGGATTTCCTCTTATCGCCCTAAATTCCAGGATTTATTCCATATGTGGTGTAATACGACACTGGTCAACTTCTTACCAGGAAAAATCACCATGGTAACTTACTCTGAACACCTAACCTGGTTGGGACCAGGTTAAGATGTGGATCAAATCTGAGTGAGTATAAAAGCCCCGCCTCCTGACCAATCAGTTCTCTTGGAAAATGACCTGCTCAAGAATGTGCATCTGGTCTGAATTATGCATTTTTTAAAGAATTCTCTGTGTTTGTCAGGTGGAAATCACCTGGCTTAAGTGAACGTGTTGATATCCTGCTTCATAGTACAGTGGCGAATGTTAGATTAAGTGAAGTCTAATGATAAACTTTCATTTTGTGCAGACTCTAAAGTAAATGTGCAAAATGACACAAAATACACAAAGTGATTCCAAAAAAAGACTTTAACAACACAAAATGAAGACAAAAATACACCAAATTATTCATAGCACAAAAAATATACTAAAAAGACGACTAAAATATAGAGTAACCGCAAAAAACAAAAAAACAGCAAAATAAACACACCAAATTACAGACAAAAATATGCAGTGGCTCGAAAACAATATACAAAAATAATGACAAAACTCACAAAACAGCTACATAAACTCAGAAATCCTTAGTTTTTTCTTGTTATAATTTTTTTTTTTTTTTTTTATCAATCACATTTCTGTGGCCCCTGCTGTGATAAAAGTTTCCCATCTCTGGTCTAACTTATAGGCAGACCAGACATATGATCTTTTCTCATAATGTCTTTTTTGTGATCTGATGACTGTAATTGTAAATCAGTGCTCATGTATATTCACCAGAGTCCAATGCCACATGGTCTTTAGTGCTAAGCAGACATTTCCCTGTGAACTCCTGCTTCAGAGCCTTGCTCCTGCCTCATCAGTCGCTGACCTCTCTGGGTAATTCTGCATGTTTCTAACCATGTCACGTAAATAAAAGTCGTCTGTTTGAGACACTGTCTGCCTTTCAAGGAAAATGCACAGAAAATGGCCGAGCATTTCTCTGAAACAAGCTGCCTCGCTGACCTGAGCTCGACTCCTGTCTCACTATTTCTTTTTCCAATTGGACAAGTGAACCACAGCTGTAATTAGGGACAAGGCTTAGCAACCCACTGTAAATAAGGTAAAGCACTAACAGGGGGAAAATAGCTCCAAACGGTTTCCCCTTTAACCCACTAAGATGTGAAAACTTTTATGTGCAGCACTTGATTGATGCCAAAAGTTTGAAAAATCTTTTTTTTAAAAGCATTTAAACCAAGTCAAAATGGTCTCTGCAGGACTCTAATGCAAAATGGCAAACTGACAGCTGGGCTGACTTTCTCTGAGTGCAGCCTGGTGTTTTAAGTGTGGCTGCATTTACTCTGTTTAGGTTTACAATTGAAACAAAGGTTAATATGCTTTAACAGATATGGAGAGTACATAAATGACAATGATTAAAGCATGTTTTTATTATATTCTAGCACTGTTCAAACAACATCTCTTTAAAAGAAACAAGAGACATTATTGGTGAAATCTGTCACTTTTTATAGTGTTTTCAACATTTGAGATGATTGCAGAGGCAGACTATGGTTGAAAAGGGATTTAGTCTTTGGTTTGGTTGTGAAATGTGAGAGTTTTAGAATGTTCGTCCCCTGATGGACAAAAGACAGAAAATGGCAGTGTGACTTAAATATATTAAAGCTGCAGTATGTAGAATCCTGAGACTTGTATAGAATCGACTACGCTCACTCGCCCCTCCCTGTTTTGAAACCTATCGTCCCCTACTGGTATCCTCCTGAACACGCACAACTGTGGAGCTTTATCTTGTGTTATTGGAGAGTTTTCTGATGTTTAGAGACATGAAAACACATATCAATCTCTAGTTACTGTCCTCACAGCAGCCCCTCCTCCGCCACAAAGCTCACACACAAGCAGCCGCAGGCACAGAGATCCAAACTGCAGGTCAGAGCAGACCTACACCACTCCACATCCAGACTGTAAATTATTTGTACATGTTCTCCCTAACTTGGATATGCTTGTTTTAGGTTCACAAGCTCTGCGAGTCTGTTCCATACAAACATATTTGGGCCTTTATACTGTTGCTTCTTCATGTCAGTCTTCCTTTTGGTCTTGCTTTGCCGTGTAACTGTTGTGCCTAACGCTGCGATGGAGACTTCTGCTGGAACGTCCGCCATTACACTTTTAATATTGATGGAAATGGTACGTGAACGCACATTGACTTCAGTCGATCAACCAAAAGTAACATCCAAAACAGCCCATGGAGCACACTGTCAAAATATTTCTGAATGGCTGAAATCTAGCGTCATGCTCCTGGATTTCTTAAAGCTGATATCTGGAGTTTCTGAGAAATATTTGTGATTCTTTTGAAATTTATAAGACAATAGTCTTTTACTGTTGTCTACTGCAGGTGGTCATTCATATATATTAATGTATAAAAGTCCCTCCTTCGTCCTATAGACCTCTATACAAATGGAAACAATATCCGACTGCTCCCAGCCAATAGGCTTCGACTTCCTGTTTTTGAGACTGTCAATCAAAGTGAATGTGGAACAGTGCACGGAGCTGTTGAGGGCGGGACATCGAGATGTCCTCTCAGGAACTTCGGATATCAGCTTTAAGCTCATGTACAAAGCCAGGAGAAGGTCCAGAGGTCCAATGTTGTCGCAGAATACTTTGAATTACAATATGCCCAAAGGTTATTATGGATTTTTGACCAAATGACGCAGACAAAAATCTTACATACTGCAGGTTTAAGTTCTTAAACACTCAAAAAAAGGTAACTACATACGTCTATAAAAGTACTCAGTATGTTTTATGAAAATAAAGTAAAGCAATCAACTGGATATAGGAAAGAAGCAATGAAAATTGCATAAAGTATTTGTGAATCTTTGTTGCAGCTGCTCTGTGTAATAATCTCTTTAAAGACGAGAGCTGAAATATGACGATGAGACACAGGTGCAATATCTGTAAAACATGTAATGACCTTCATCCTCCCTTTGATTATATTTCTTTCTTTTTCCTGCCCGCCCTCTTTGTCTGTTTTTAGAGGGAGATGAAGGTGAACAACTTTACAATAAACATTCCAGTGGGTGTCACCCACCTTAGAGCCTAATTAGAGACCTGGGTTTGTGAGTGAGATGGATGACTGCTGTGTGTGTATGAGTGTGTGTGTGAGTGTGTGTGTGTGTGTGTCAGCACTGAGGAGGAGGAGAGAGCAACTTTGCTTAAATGCAGGTGGTGGATGTAAATGCTGGCTTTTATCTTGATTTTGGAAAAGCGCTCACAGGCCCGTGCAGGTGTGTGTGTGTGTGTGCAGGAGATGAGAGCTGATAGAAGATGATGGGGGTTGGACTGGAGGGTTGTCACTGGTACAGAGAGCTGAGGGCCAGAGGCAGTCGTTTATCAAAGGGGTGTCCGATTTGGTAAGGCTTTGTTGGGGTCAGGGATAGACACAGTAATGTGAGAAGTGCTGTGAGTGCAACCACTAATGATGTAAATGATATATACTGTGATGTGTTCATGCTGGGGTAAGAGGGTTGTTGGCCAGGTCAGGCATGCAGACTCCATGTAATCATTAGGTAACTGCTTGAATTCAGTGTGTTCTTAGTGTTAATTTTGACAATGAGTCAGAGAATGTCAAAAGAGACAAATTTCATATATTTAAAAACATTTTAAACTTTATTTTTGTGAGTTGAAAAAATGTCTTTTCTAATCTGGGACACTTCAATGGGTTTTATACATTTATTAAGAGGCGGTTTGGACCAATTCCTCACCACAACTATTAACTCATTGCCAGAGGAAGGAGGTTGTTATTGGGTGATTTTTTGACATATTACTTTAACATGAATATTATGTTGTATGTATAGAAAAAAAATCATTATTTAAGAAAGAAAAAAGTTGCTTCAATTAAAAAATATTTTCAATCAAAAAAACTTCTCTCCAATCCAATTTTAATCAAAAAAATATTTGACACCCCAAAAAATAGCATTTGAAAACTTTTTTCTTTGATTGAAAATGTCTGTTTGCTTTTTTTGCTGTTGAAGGGAAGTTTTTTTTTATTATTAAAATAATTTGTGTCTTTATTATTCAATCCAAAAACATTTAGCTTTATAAAAAAAAAAAAAATGATTTTTTTTTCACAATCATTCACTTTTTTAATTTAATTGGAAAGTGTTTGTTTTTTTTTAAGTTTATTATTTTATAAATCAAAAATATTTCTTTTGATTAATGCAACCTTTTTTTGATTGAATGATACATACCCAAATCTACCTCCAAAGGAGTAGATATACTGTAATAATAGTCTTTGGCAGAAGCCACCAATATTTCTATGCTGGAAAGTCCCTACAAAATAATGTAAAATTGTTTATTAACTTATACTTGGGCCAACATTTTCGAAATTCCTCTATCCCTCTATCTCCACCACATATATGTCGCTAACTTGTTCAGATTAAACCTATTCTTTGAATTTTGGAGTGACACTACCACAAACTTCATTATTTATCTTTTTAAACCTTACAAGTGAGTGGAAACCTGGACTAAAAAAAAACAAACTTTGAACTATCTGTTCAGACTCGGCAACATGAGTTTCTAATTTAACTGAAACCATTGTAAATGTTAAGGTATCGATATTCTAATGGTATCATCATCAAAAACCATTGCTAACAGCGAAAACATTGCATTACATATCACAGCAAAGCCTTGATGTCTGCACCTAAAAAGAGGGAAAAAAGAGAGACAGTCTTGAGAAGATCAACAGGCAGGTCACATGACAATTTTGAGGGGCGTATAGACTTTACTTAGTTCTGCTATCTATTAAAGAAGCAACTGAACATCTAAATTTGAGAATATAAATCTGAAAAGCAAAGTGACCAAACAGTTCTGTTTATCACTCTGTGCAGGAAAGACACATTTTACTGAGAGAGCAAAAAAAGAAGGCTAATCAGAATTCCAGACGACCCCAAGGAATGTGGACAGGCAGCGTGCACAGACAAGCTGGGCGTATGATCAGACGCACACTCACACATATATATACTGTATATAGTACTCTACATGTATTAACACACACACACACACCAGGCACAAACAAAGAGACCCAACAATAAGATATCTTTCCTTAATGATGGAGGTCTATCTTCTGAAGCCCCTCCATCATACCTTTGTGTAGGTTCTACAATATCTAGCACTAGGACGTTAGTTGCAGATTATTCCTCTAAAGTCCTCTAATACAGAAGGCTTTTGAAAGATATTGGTCCAGCATTTCTCACAAATACTTCAGATGAGAATCTTTCTCTCTTTTTTTCAAAAGAACAATACTCCTGTGAACTATGCTACAAATCAACAACCAACTAAAACAATTTAGAACCAAATGACAAAATAAAACCCTTTAAATCATAACGATGCAAGGACCTCAGACAATAAGGAGTCCAAAATAATGTTTATCTACACACAAATGTAGTGTTGAACTCAAGACGACACATTATTCAAGACCAAGACTTGACTGAGACTAGAATGCGCCAAGACCAAGACGAGACCAAAACTTATGGGAGTCGAGAGAGACCAAGACCAGACGAAAACCATAAAAACCATGACAAGGTTGAACGGTTAAACAATCCATAATTCTAGTATTCCTTTAAACGCATTTGATGGACAAAAACAAGGAGAATGCACGACATGCAAAAACTTTAAATCTTGACAAATTGGTTCAACTAAATTCTTGCAAAAAACAAATACATCCATCCAAAAGCCACTGAGTCCAGAATTATTTTAAATATCTTTAAACCAGATGTTTAATTGTCAGGTGAAGGAGACTTAAAGTACGTGTTCAGAGGTACTGTATTTCTGACTAGAAATAAAGATGGACAAATGTGAGTTTTTGCAGGTCTCTTACACATAAAGCAATAGAAAGATTTCCAATGAGGCCGAACAATCAGTGAGCTAACGCTAAATGTTCTATGTCAAATTAGAACATGGATTAATCAGCAACAGTTCCAAGTGCTTCTGCTTATTATTGTATTAAACGAAGTTGAAAAATATCAGATCAGTGCTAATCTAAGACCGAGAAGAGACCAAGACCTTCAAAATGTGAACAGTGTTGAGTACAACAACAACACTACGCCATGATTATAAATAAGGTCTCTGAAATCTCCATTTTTTAACACTTGTTCAAGGTTCATTAGTTCAGACCAAGTTAAAGACAGTTAGCAGCACTGCCTCTCAGTTAAAGAGTCTATGGTTTCAAATCCTGGCTTCTAATGTACTGAGAAGTTTTTGGCTGGTATTTCCGAACAAACTGTGGCTGCAGGAGATTTCTGCCAAAGTTCAATCCCAGAAACATGTTTCCAACCAATGTCCAAAAATATGTACGTAAACGCTCTTATGTGACTGGAGTGGTGTACGTCTGTGTGAGAGTGCTATTGTCTTTGCACCCATGGTTAAGAGTCATGAACCGGCTCAACAGAGGTTAATGGATGGATGATTATTCCTGTTTTCTGCAGTCAAACAAGTTGTGTTTGTTTGATGGCAACAGGAAAAGGATGGCATAATTTAACCAATTAGCTACTTGTTCACTTCAACAGTGATTACTGGAAAGTTTGGTTCAATATACCTAAACTTGTAACCTAGTAGTCGTAGTAGTAATCTAAAACATACCTGGAGTTTGGTGCCTTTGTTTTAGATTAAAAGATAGAAAATAGGCCCAAAGCCTGAACAGTATTTTAGCTACATTTAATCCACACTAACTGTTAATGGATCCAACTATAGTCTTTAGTTTGAGATTCTTGCCAGGGGGGTGCAAAAGAAAAAATAGAATGAAAAACATAGACCGTGTCGAGATTCGCACCAACCATAATGTTTGTAACATATACAATAATGCAAAAATGATTAGTAACATAATTGATAATGACTACAATAATTTGCGTTGACGCATTGGTTTAATGTTGTAAATTTATGATAAAATCAGAGCGGCGGCCGCTTTCTGCTTCATTTTTGCTGCAGTACCATACATGAACTGCTGGGCGCAGTGTCGCTTCACCATTTACATTGTGAAGAAGAATTACACAACAGAAGAAGAACCAACCTAAAGTCTCAAAAGTTTGGGACCATTTAATTGAAAACTTATACTACACACCTGAGGTAGAACTAACATCTGAAACTAACAGTAATACATACTGTTTTATGACACTTAAAATATTTGTACATTATGTACATTATATTAAAAAAATTTAGTTTCTCGAATGAATTTTGAAAAACTGTTAAAAAAACTTTTGACCACTAGGTTTGCCCCCGCAAACTCCACGTATGCTGGCACAAACAGAAATCCACAATCTTCCATTTAATATCGTGAATCAAAACTTCGCAGACACTTTAAAGTTACTGCATATTTACTATGATTCAAAAAATTTGAGCAAATCGCTATTGGTAATCTTTTGTGTTGCAATGTAACTATGACAACAGCATCAGTAACTGAATCATGAAAAAAAAAAAAAGTCAGATTATGAGCAATACACAGAATATAAGATAAAATACAATAGACCTTTACTCTTCCCACAGCGGGGACTAATCAGGTGGTTTCCCAAGTAAATATCATGTGCTATGCACGTGCAAATACTATTAATTTCAATCACAACCATCCTTCAGAGAGCCATACTACTGCTAAACCACATACAGAATAACTACAGCTTTTCCAAATCATGTCAAAGCTAAAAGTAGATTTCACAAAAAGAAATACGTCATACTGGATGACTCTCCAACTGCACCTCAGCTCAACCCTTTTGGTTTTGGCTAAAGAAATGTTGGTCCAAATCCATAATAGTGGTGAGATCACCAACACAAGCAGAGCGTGTAGTAGAACACATGAGGTCGCTGTTTCACCCAAAGTTCAACTGGTGAAAAGAGTGTAAAATCTCGTTATTGGTCATCATCTTGTCCTCAACAGACAGTTGCCAGCCTAGTGAGGGTTTTTTTTAGCTGCACAAAAAAAATACATTTTATATATATGATGTACATGCAATCTTGAAATGAAAATATTGAGGAACTGATTTTTACTGTAAAAATAGAAATTGTTAAAAATATTTTTTTTAATATATATTTAACACTTCAAATATCTCTTGGAGTGCCTCCATGTGTGATCACATGAGAATCCCCATAGAGCAAAGATGGGCAACTTTTATCACAGTGGGGCCCCAAAAATGTGATTGTCTGATCCGAGGGACACACTTTCATATCAGCATTTAAAATAATGATCAGTCTGGTTTTTTTTTTGTGTATTTTTGCTGTCATTTTGCATATATCTTTGTGGGTCATCTTGTGTGTTTTTGGAGTAATCTTGTATATTTTTGTGTTTTTTCCCTGTTTGTTGTATGTTTTTTAAATCAGTTTCTGTATTACTGTTGTCATTTTGTGTTTTTGGAGGGTTTTTTTTGTGTTTCTTTTTGTTGTCACTTTCTGTGCTTTGTTGTTGTTGTTTATACCTTTGTGTTGTTTTTGTGTATTTATGTCGTCGTCCAGTGTGTTTATGGAGTTACACATATTTTACATTTGGATCTCCACACAAACCAATTATTGTGTCTTATAACCAGTGAACTGTACAATTATTGTACATTTGACTTTGTCACTTGTTTCTTGTATGTGTGTTGTCCATTTGTGTATATTTTTTGTGTGTGTTGACTTTAGGGGGAGCACAGAATTGGAGTGGTCGCATTTGGTCCCCGGACCACCAGTTGCTTGAATTACTGTATGTCTGCTATAGAAGAACCATTGCACCAAAAGCATAATATGAATAAATAAATGCATTATTGGGTTGCACCGATGAAATAATGTGTAATCAGATTAGTTTGTGCCATGGAGAGAGCTTTTCTCTTCAGGTTAAAATTAATTCAGTTCATCCATCAATGTCTTCTTTGAGATCAGACAACGACTCATTACATCACCATGTGGCGCAACCTGGTATTACACACATTTTAAACATAATATAAAAAACATTTTGCAGGACTTTTTTTTTTGACTGTTTTTAAACGATGACATTATGTTTGAACACAGTTATGTCAACTTAACTGAAAAGGTGTACTGGTACCAGTGTGAAACCAGTGCCACCAGCCTCTCTCTCCCCTTCCTCCTCCTTTCTGCGCTGCAGGTTGAATCCATTGGCCCGGTTTCCTGTCACATGGGCTGGAAATAGGATCCCTCTTCTTTTTTTCTATCTGCTCGTCTTTGTAGTTATAGCTGGAGCAGCTTCGCTGTCAGGCCAACCTTGAAGTTCACAGACTCTTTAACTCCGACCCGTGCGGGACTCCTGCACAGACTCTATCCATAGTCCATTCACTGTGTAGCGCCAGGTTTGCGCATCAGTGTCTGTCAGGCTGCACTTCACCTGAGACTTTTAATCCCACCATGGATCCCTGGACCATCACCTCTGCTCTTCTTGTCACTGGGTTTATTTCTTCTGCTGCTTTCAGTCACTTCGACACCGGTGAGTCCAACTTTTTCCTTTTTCATTCGCACTTTGCTCTGCGTGTTTAGACAATGTTTTCCTGCCACCAAAGTGAACACGTTTGCGCTTCTGGTTCCTGCGTATCCACATAACATCTGATCCAAAAACATCCGAAAGTGTACGGATCTTTAAATTGCGGCCACACGAATGTTAAACATGCATTTTAACGCCAGTTCCCACCATGGCACCGTTTCTCCAAACTGGGTATCTATCCACAGTAGTGAATGGTGCAACCAGACGTCACCTCCACACCCATGGGTGTCAAACATTATCATGCGCATTAAATTTCCATCTATGTTTAATAATCAACGACATGTAAAAACGGGAATAAACGTGCGTTTTGGTGGCAAACTATTCGCTTTTACGCATCGTGCGCCGAAGCTCCATATCGACCTGCTCACTGTTTTATTTTATTCTCCTCTTTGTGTTAAAATCATTAACCTTAGTTCTTTTTTTGACAATAATTTAGTGTAGCCTATTTGTCACACATTTGCACGTGCTGGATCATGTAGTCTGTTCTGAATTAAAACACCTAATTTATTGGATTCAGAGTCGAAGTCCATCTGCTCAACTTCAAAGTTACAGCCAGATTCCCCTGTTCCAAAGCTGCCCTCCCAGGAAAGATAGAGTTTGAATATTTAATAAGGATGACCGCACTAACCCAAGCCTCTTCTTGCTGCTGTAATTTGCGCCACCTTTCATGTCGGAGCAGCAAATCTTTGTGTTTTCCTTTTTAATTTTTTTGTCTCTTAATTATACCCTTGCATTTCAAATTAGAGGGTCCACCATCTGGGTTAGTGCGTAAGTACTCCCATGTGTACCAAAGTATTAACAAAGTCTTTAAAGCAATGGTATTCCCCCTCATAACAGCGAGCAGATGAAGAAAAGCAGCCAAATGTGTGCAGTTAAAGCCATCTGTGTCACATCTACTGTACATTTAAACAATCATTTAATATCTGCGAGAAGTCTTGATACAGATCAAAGGCAGATACATATTCTCTCTGCAGGGTTTATTGCTACACTCAGCCGGTCAGGGTCTATAGCTACATTATAATGTGACAATGAATGCAGAGAAACACAGGCAGATATTTTCAAAATTACGGTAGGAAATTCACTGGTCGTGTTTGTAGTGCATACTCAAACTAATATACTATAATTATGATTAGGAAGATGACCGATGATGACCGTTCCCACTGAAGTAGACTTCCAAGTTTCCCAAGATGCATTTGGAACCCACACGGACAAAACCCTGAGACTAAATATCTCTGTGGATTCACCACCTTTAAAAGTTCTGAAAACATTTTAAGTGAGAAAGTGACCAAGTAGAATATCAACATGTGGTCATTTGATTCATAAAAGTCATGGAAACACGCTTCATGCCGACATTATGGAGATTTTCGGAGACTCACCATTGTGCTACTGATGAAACTTCTGGTTAACTTAAAAACAAGAGCCCTATTTACAACAGTGTTAAAAAACAAAAACAAATGGAAGACGAGAAGAGATGCTTTTATTTTGAAAAGGGGATGTTTGATTTTTAGCTCGAAGCCGGTGTCATGTACTGAGTTCCCATCATACTGAGATTGTAGTGCGCACACATGCGCACTACTGAAAAATGAATTTTTGCTAAAAAAAAACAAACAAATTTTTGTTTTCAAAGTGAACAGACACATTTTTTATTTTTTTATTGGATTATGTTATGATTAGGGTTAGGTTAGGGTTATAATCTCAGGAGGTAAACTCAGTACGTGACACCGGTCCCAGGACGATTCTACATTCCGCTAGCAATGCATCATGGGACGGTTGAGTATGACTAGTGTACCCACCGTGAATACTTTAAAAATGCCCAGATATAATACACATCTGGGTATTTCTCGCATACTCATTCTTTCCATACTATCTAATGTGAACGTACTTCATACTCATTTTAACATCAGATTTAGTATAAGTAGTATGTGATTTCCAACACGGCCTTGGACTTTATTCTGTGTGCACAACAACGTTTGTTAACCACAACATTCAAGAAGTTCTGCCACCCATTGGCACGGATGACTCACTGTTATCTATTCTATCATTCTGTCTACAACTGTTGAAGGCAACATCGCTCAACTGTCGTCAAATTTAAGGGAGTAATATTTGTGGGAGTGTTTTGGTTTTGTCAATTTATTTGAATTACTTTATGATGACTAAGAAAATTATTGTCCTGAAAATAAATGAATGAACGTGTCCACATATCCTTAAGGAAGTGTTTCTTAACCTTATTGGCGGTACTGAACCCTGCAAGCTTCATAATTGGAAAAATAAAATGTAATTTCTTCAAAAACAATTAATCGGACACATGGAAGCCTGGGGCATTTTTTGCTTTGTTCAAAAGGCTTTTAATTTATTGTTTTTGTCCCTAAATTGATATTTAAAATTGTAATTGTCATTTATATTTTAACAAACGAGTTAATCGTGAAAAAATATTTTGTGTAACACATTTTTTACCATATCTTGACCCTCTGAGACTGAGTCATCAAACTACCGGGCTTTCATTAAGGCCAGGTTAAGAACTACTGCCTTAAGGTCTATCAATACTTGATCCTAAACGGAGGAATATACCATTTATTACATCTATTTAAAAAATTAGCTTATTTGAAAAGATCAAAGCAAGTAATCAGTGTTAAAAATAACTCAACCTAAACTACAAAGACAAGACTATTTTATGTAAACCTAACTAGTCGGAGTGAGAGGTGATTTAGGATTTGCATATGTAATAAAAAACACTTAACGTAACTAACATGTTTGATGAGGTTGTTTCTTTATTTTATTTATTTATTTGAAGCAATTTAATGCAAACAAAAAAGCTTTTGTAGTTTGTGTATATACATTTTTCCATTTGTAGCCGACATGGCTAATATACACGATATGTATTAACATAAATACTGTAGATAAACATAAATGGTATGTTTAAAGGCCATACAGTAAATCTATCCAACAATACTAATATTTCCCATTGATAAGCAAACATTCGGGGCATCTGTTACATCCTCAGCTCTGGATGTTTTTACATTGTTGCTATTGTAGTCAAAAACAGATTGTGTACTGGTATCTACGGAGCATGTTCGATCTATTCTGTGATTCCAATAATTTGAGACCGATTGCATTTGCTAATGAAGGCAGCATGAAAGTAGAGGAGTTCAAATTGTGCGTCATGAGTCTTGCTTCCTTTGACCTTTTCAGAAAAACATTAATCTCAATCATGTCAGGCTGAGACTTGTTAAAGACAGGTTGTAGCGTTTCAATAAAATGGCATGTGTTCTCATTAAGGGATCAGGTTAGAATGTGTTGAGTGAAGCATGGCCATGTTTAAAAAAAAAAAGAAACAACAACAGGTTCATGTCAGATGTCCGACTGAATTCTGGACTGCTCAGTGCCTCGTGTCCTGCCTTTTCATCTGCACTCATTGCCAAGTCTCCACTTACTGAGACTTGCATGAAAAAACTTGTAAGGCCACCCTGGGAATGTTTTCAATGGATGATGTAGCTCATCACCCAAAGTAACTGCAAAGACATTCAGGCCTTGAAGCAGCGCAGACACTTGATCGATTGATGTTTAGGTACAAACCGGCATCTGTTGCCAGACTTTAATCTAAGAAAACATTCTGTTGTGTATGTCAACCCATTTTCTGTTGCACTCTGCATCAATTTGTTGTCTATCAGGAGGAGACATTGGCCAGAACTCTGCAAAGTCAACCGCAGACAGAGCCAAATGTCAGGCAGGGCAGTAGGTCAATAGATTGTGGTGTTTTAGGGCTGCACAAACTCACAGACATCAGGATTGTGATTATTTAAAGGTCCCCTTCAGCTGCTGTGTTTTTGTTCGTTCTGGGAGTTTATTTCCGTGTGTTTAATGCAAGGAATGGAAAACTGTTCATCTTGTAAAGCTTAGAACTTAAAAAAACAAGGGAATAATTACCATATTTTTTATTTTTTGAATTATTCATATCATGTAATGTAATTCTTATTGCCTGTTCCTGAAT
The DNA here is from genome assembly GCF_900634775.1 of Gouania willdenowi. Classification (NCBI taxonomy): domain Eukaryota; kingdom Metazoa; phylum Chordata; class Actinopteri; order Blenniiformes; family Gobiesocidae; genus Gouania; species Gouania willdenowi. The sequence continues at coordinate 7,868,094 of NC_041052.1, forward strand.
TGGAATTTTTAAAGTTATTTTCAACGGTTATCATAATTTTTCTGCATGCCCTTCCCTTTAAAGGGGAATTGAACTATTTTCTTACTTTTTTAGGAAACTGTATTTTGTTTACCTAATTATCGAATATAAAAAGTAGTGTTTTAGCCAAATATTGTTACCTCCATAGAGCATACGTGTACTATCTAAAGATCTTGACAAATCTTTGCTCCACATGGAATTTAACTTTAAGATTTACAATTAAAACAGTACAGATCATATTGGGCTACTAACACCAACGTGGAGAAATATTAAATTATTTCGCCTATATTGAAGTTACTAACACTGTTATTGTAAAGAACCGCTATATTTGTACCACCAGTGTACATCTAAATGTTATGCAACTCACACCTGATGATATATCATTACACAATGGTTAAAAATCACTGACTTATGGCAATTATGCCATCAGATTATGGACATGCATGATCGAATCCAAATGGTATTGGTTAAATAGATAATAAGTACCAGGCATTAGCCTTTTTAGTACTTATTTATTACTTCAGAAACCCCATGTCTGATATCAATCGCAGTCCATCAAATCAAATCAAATTGAAATTGTATCGTGGCAGGTTTTGTGGCATTGGCCAATATGGAATTGTTGTTCTGATAATCGATATTGTATCAGATTGAAACAGGTGATTTACACCCTTACTATCCGTGTGAAAGAAAATGCTGTGGGGAAAACAAGATGAAGCCAAGAAAAGTTAGAAAGAGTAAGAAGAACAAAGGAAAATATTCTACGTTCTACGAATGTTGACTCAAACAGCCATCTGTGAGTAAAGCTGACAGTTAATTTCAAACTTCTTGAATGGTCGTGTTAATCAGTGGCCAAATTATGTTTGGTAAATCCTATTGCACGTTCTGGCAGAGACGTCCAGATTGTATTTATTAGAGGCAAATGTGCTACGTGAAATCAACTGCAACATGCGTTTCCGTACGTTTTTAACGCTCTGTGTTTTACATTGTGCACAACTGTGCAAATGCTGCACACTCACTGGGACAGGCACACAAACTAAGTCTGTCTCTGCCAATTCTTAACGCTCTCAAAGTCATTGCATCACACAAGACTTAATCCTCTCTTGGCGGCCCACTGAGTGCAGTTCATGACTCAGCTCCATCAACCTTTGTAACCCTCAAGACAGAGGGATCTTTGAGCAACTGTGTGTACGAGTGTGCATGCATGAGAGGCACAGATACTCGAGTCGTCTGCCTCCAGATGATAATAACAGACCATCTTGTGGCATCTGAAGTTACTCAAGCTTCCGTTGGCCATTGAGATTGTGATGGAGCATCGGTTGGAGGAAAAGACTTCAGCGTGAGGGTTTTTCTGCGTGTGGTTGATTCATTGGTGTGGGGAGATGCAGGGATCATATTATGGGAAGAGGGTGCATAGGGTTTCGCTCTCTGATGTGGGTGTTGTGGTCGTCCTCTGCTTTTCCGGTTCAGAAAAGGAGATGGAAACCTCTGCTCCCCTGATGAGCTTCTGTGCAGCAGACCTGCATTCAGGGAAACCACTGGTGTGTTTGTGCACACTGTGTTCATGATTGGGGTTATTCAGTTACCAATGAGGGTTTGTCCTGTTTACATTTTTGCACATTAGAGTAAATGTCCTAAAAAAATCATTTTGTTAGAAAACTAATAAAATGATTAATCTTTGATAAAACGCAAGGTATCGAAATTGGGAATTGAAATGAAAAAATGTGATCTTAAAGTTAGTTCCGGGTCCAATCATTTCTTGGTATAGATGCTCAACCCTATTAAACGTAAACATAAAGATAATCGGGCTGTTTATGTCCCAATTCTTCTCCTTTCACGCCAACGTTTTTAAGGAGAATTAGTGAGCTGCGCCTCTGATGGCTGCTGCTGCACTGGCTCGTGACAACAAGGCTAACTATGTTGATGTACCCCTGTTTTACCATATTAACTCAACATTTTAGCTGTAAGATAATATATGATCACAAGTCGCCACTCGAACTAAACATTTCCGGCAGCCGAGGCACGATAGCGGCCGATGTGCAGGGAAACCTACGCAGCCTTGGACTGCTACACCGAGACGAACCAGCGGTCCACAAAGCAGCGGGTTTGCCTGCCAGCATTCGGCGCCACTGGAGCAGACGGAGGCGGTGCGACAGACGGCAGAAGCATGGCTGCCGCGGAGGACAATCGGCTAGGCTAAAGGCTAAGCCGTGGAGAACCACGCACGGCGCACATACATCACACACACAACTCATCTGCTTCTGCTGCTCTGCTTCTGCAGCGGCACACACTTTTCTGACTCAAAATCACAATAGCTACTTAAATAGCCATGTGTTTTACTGTAAAGTACAGTTTTTTGGCTGAAAACAATAACAAGAGTATGTGGATAGCATGTACAGACAACTTTTGAAGCGAGGGGAACAGGTGAACACTGTCTACAGTAGCCCCAACATCAGTCAGCGCCGCAGGAGGACTGACAGGCAACACGGCAGTCAATGCTTGTCCGATTTTAAAAATACCGTTAACAGGACTGATGAGGATTAAAAAAATAATAATAAATTGCAGCCTTTAGAAAATTGCGTTTTATGATATTGTGATAATATCGCAAATGCAATTAATCGTTCAGCCTTACTTCATAGTACTTGAACCCGAGGACATGATGTAAGCTTGAGTTTTAAAGAAACTTCAAAACTTTTCTTTCTTTCCTGAATTTAGAAACACTTTCTTACCTTTTACTGAAGGGCACGTTGAGACACCTACATAAATCACTGCACAGACCGATTTACTAGTGGGGACACATGGTTGCTTTTGCCGTCTTCTCTCTCATCACTCACTAAAGTGATGAGTCGGCAGACAAATGAGCTAATCTCTCTAAAACTTTAGCACACTCTCTAGTTACCCTTTAAAATGACCTGTGAATTACACACTGGTCTCGTCAGTATTCCTCTTGTATTCACAGTAAAGCCCGACAACGAGTCTCATATTTGTGTTGCGTTCGTGCAATAATGAGTCACACACTCGCACATATGGAGGTCTCATAAATCTTTAGTGGAATGCTTGAGGAGTTTGGTTTAGCAAGACAACAAACAACCCACCGCACATATTGACTCTTAACTGACACTGCTGCTGGGAGGTGAAATGTTGAAAGGCTAGTTTTAACACTCAATGAATGAGTGACAAAGTAAACAACGAGCGCGCTATGCTAACAGAGGTAAAGGAAAACACTGAAGTTTGGCCTATTAAGGGTTACCAGCTATGGCATTGTAACACAAAGAAGCATTTTTTCCTGGTTATTATTAAAGTTATTTGTTGTTGTTTCCCTTTCCAAATATTAGTTGTAGAAGAAGAAGACTTCTGTAGAGATAAAGGCAGAACCAGCGATTAAAATAGAAAGTAACAACCTACTGAAGTAATGTTTTTTTATTGAACAAAGCATTTTTTTTTTTACGAGGAGTTTTTTTCTTTGATAAATATCAACCTTTTCTTTATTAGCATTAAGATAAATACATGCCTGTAATTGTAAAGGTCTTGGTCTAGCCAATTTTGCTGCTTGTAATCTGTTAAACTGACGTTAATGCAAGGTGCAAAGCATTTTTAGGAAACATGATTCAAGAAAATGCCTGTTTTTACATTTCAAACAGGCCTTATGGGTTTAAATTATCCTTAATTTTCTTCCAAAATGCCAAAATTCTGTCTGAAACTGCCTCCCACAAGCTTCTGGTTGACCTCTAGGGGGTGCCTCAAGGTCAAGTTTGTCAACGCCCTTTTTCTTCCATGCCAAGGGGCACTGGAAACCACCAAACGCCAACAGAGAAATAGACCTAGTCATTATAAACACAATCATGCTCATTATCGTGCCACTGCCAAACTCGTCCGGTCGTGTTTAAAGGTGTGTTTGATTGAAGTACCTCGTTCACCGCTTTGTCTCTATTTCTCTTTTTAAACTTCCGCTAAGTACCAGCCTCTCATTTTTCTTTCACCTTTTTTGCAAATCACCACCTCGGGCCTGTTGGGCAACCGGTCATACACAGCAGCCAGGCCCACTTAGAGATGGTTGGTGGAGAGATGGCTTCTCCGCCCTACGGGTGTCGCTCCATGGCGCTAGTCATGTAAAGCATTAAAAGTGAGAACTGAAATGAAGTGGTGCTATGGTGAGTGTGTCACTTTGGTTCCTGATCCACAGAGGCGGTCCCGTTAGACAGCATGGAATTAAGTCGTCAAGCTGCTGCTGGCTGAACACAACTGTCAGGCTTAAAAGAGATAAACAATGTTTAGGTGGGAGAGTGCAGCTCTGTGGCCAGAACGCCGATCCGTGAGGTTTTGTGGCTCCTCGGCCATTCAAGACAAGTGTTAATTTTTTTAAGTGAAAGTTTTTGTCGACCACATTTGAAAATAATGAGACTATGACTAATTAGAAAAATACACGTGACCAAAAACTATATCAAATAATATATATTGATGTTTTTGTTAACTAATAAAACATAACTATAATGTTCACATGGGATAAAAAACCAATCGACCACCAATATCAAAGTTTTTTTATTTTGTATGGAAGAGAATTAGGGCGACAAAAAAAAAAAAAAAAAAAGGACAACCAAAAAAACAGAGCCACTAAAAGTGTATTTCTGTGTTTTAAAAATGCATGGGTGTCCCTCTGCCGAAAATTTGGTCATTTTCACAAGTTTCTTCTACTAGCTGCTCAGAAAACCGCTGCCTGCCTCCACCTGTCCCCAAATTGTAGCAGATGAAAATTGAAAAAAATTGATAAATAAGATATCCAATCGAACCTATTTTTGTTTCATGGAAGGCGGGACAAGCCGGTAGGTGATCCAATAGGAATAAGTTGATTGTCTTTGCGAACGTAAGACAACTCGTGGTCTGACGTATTGATTAGATTGAAACTGTCCACGTGTTTATTTACACATATGAATACCATCCCATTTCTGGTTGATAAATGGTAATTATTCTGTTAAAAAAGCATAAACTCTTCTGCCTTACATTTTAGTCGACTATATCTTAATGTCATTTCATTGAATAAAACTGAACCGACCCTGATCACTAAATTTTGACTAAAACTAAGTTGTATTTTCATCAATAGGCTACGACTAAAACTAAATGAAAATTTGCTGTCAAAATGAACACTGTTCAAGACTCTCTTAAACCTTTTTCCACAGTTAAAGTAATAATCTGATCTGATCTAAGCCTGTTTTTATCTAAGTTTTCTTTAATTCTGTTTTGCAAAACGTTTTATCCCCCGTTGAACTATAGCTACATATATACCTATTCCCCTTTATGTACCTTGACATTTGCTTATGAAGCAGGAAGCGCTCTCCGATCAATGGCAAAGGACATTCAGCTCTCACCTTATAGCGAAACGCTCGCTCTCCAACAGTCAGAGCAAAGCAGCTCGGACACACTCCAGGGTGAGAAGGTAAATCAAATATTGAGAAAGCAGTGATGAAATACCACGGCGGACGGCGCCCTATGTTGTTCAACAAATTCTATTAACTCACAAACAAACTATTGTTTCCATTATCAGAACTCAATTTAATCCAAATAGAAATGGATTTTTTTTCATGGCCTCGAGGTGTGAGGGGCTCATGCATGAAAACTCAAAATATAATTACCTGCCTCGAAGATGTTTTTTTATATTAACGAAACATTTGTGTTGTTATCTGTGTGTGTGCTGCGTGATAGATTACATAATGTGTTCTTGACGTAAAGTAGTTAGAGTAAATTTCCTGTTTGTCTTTCTTCGTAGCAAACATGTTCCAAACATTTTATGGCAATTTGGTTAGTGTTTCCACAAAAAAAAAATCTTGACTGTCTTGAGTTTCAAAGACAGCGTGTCTTTCCTGAGGTCACACGCCGTCTGAAGTATTGAGAAGCGTAACCAAGAACATAACAGGAGGATATTGAATTTCTAGCGTGAGACATGACCTGTCCAGCAAACCTTCACTCTTTTTATACTACACGTTATGGTTGGGCCGTAGCCATAGAGGTCCCTACTCTGCTGTGGTAAAGTAAAGGCAACCACTTTAAATAAATGTAGAGTCATTTCACTGCAGAGCCTCAGGGGCCTGGTTTGTGTCCAGCTGCAGCAGTTTGTGGCCCACGAGTCAAAAACGCCCACAGACAAGACTGACGTGAAGAGACCAAGCAAGTGGACATGGCTAAGTGGACAGGGCAAATATTTAGACAAAAGCCAGCAGTGAACGCAGCTAAGGAGCCGTGTCAGGGTGACAGAGGCTAGACAACAGGAGTTCATTTTACCGCTGCCTATCATTTTCTAACGACTCATTTTTGGATTACTCAACTAATCTGAACAAGTAATAAAAGAAAAATCAGGAGTTTGTCCATTTTATTTTAGATACATTTCAATGACCAAAACATAAATTGTTACTTGTATCATGACACATGTAAACAATACAATTCAAATAACTTAAACAGGTAAAAATTACATAGTGGGATTCAAGGATTTTTATGCACATAACAAAATGACATTTCCATGTTCCCCTTTAAGCCCTTAAAGAATAGATAAATTAAATGAACAACAGTATAAAACAATACAATGCAAGGATCTAAACATTTCAGGTATCCTTCCGTTGTTTGATCCACAGATTCATTTGTCGCCTTAATGAGAGTATGAACTTTATCATCATGAGCCTGACTAAGGTAAACTCAGTGCCATACGGTACCAGTTTGAACTGTGGATATATTGATACAGCTGTTTGTCGTAAATTGTGGTGCTTTTCTTTTTCTTTTCTTTATCTTTTTTAAAATTCTGGACTAAAAGTCTACAATAAAGATGAATGATGAATAAAAATAGAAAAACAAATAAAGTAGAAAAACACCACTAATACAGTATAAATAGAATAATAATAATAAAAAAAATATACAAAAAATATGTTTTTCACATTCCCAAAAAATATTGCACAAAGTGACACTGAGAGTAACTGTCTTGTGGGTTTTCACCTTAACTTTCACATTAGAATCGGCCTAATTTTGTTAAAAACTCATCAATTATTTAACCGTTCAAAAACATTATGAACTATCTAATTACAAGCATCTATCTGCATTGCCATAAGGCTTTGACATATTGGACAGAGTCTGGACTATCCTACCTAAATCAAAGAGCTTTTATCTGCCTAACAATGAATTGTGGTGAAAACGGACAAACACGCAACTACGCTGCTTACATCTACACTTGCGTGCTTGGCTGAGTTTAAAACACTCGCCATTTCATTACTAATAATTTACTTAAGTTGTCTATTCCTTCACTTTGTACGCATCTTCAATTTTTTAGGTGTTCATGCATCCAGGTTTTGCTCCATTGCCAAGCCAGTGAAACCCTACAGCCCTGCAGAGTGTACAAATGAGTATTTTGTCACCAGTCGGTGCTCCCATACTTTTGACGCTTTCATATTTATTCAAAGACCCGTCACTCTTAATGGTGTGCTTGTTTCCAACTCTCCTGTTTCGTCCAATTTTCTTTTTTTTTTTTTAATTGTCCAATTTTTAGCAAAGGCGTTGGAAGAGGGAACAAGGAGAATAGTAGATTAACCAGCAGCGCTCACACTGGTGGGGAGGGGAATTACAATGAGCCGTTGGAAACAGAGTCCTAAAATAAATTGGCGGTTAATAGTAAAACAATGCGTTGACTAAAAAAAAAGTGCAATTGACAAATTTTAATCGTCATTGACATTGACTATGTTGACTAATTTCAGCAGGGCTAATTCCTTTGCTACATTGCGATTTGTGACATTGACTTTGATTGTGATACTGTTAAAATAAAGAAAGTGTTTGTACCCATCCAATGGTCCCTTGATAATTAGTTGGCCTTAAAAAGTTCCCAGACTTGACTTTACAACAGCAGAGAATCATCTTTGTCGTGCATTTTCACAAACAGCCATTATCCCACAAGCTGTGGAGCCACTCATATCCAGTTTCAATACAAAGCCCTTTGAGAGAGGCTTCCAGTCAAAAGACACGTAACTTTAGTCGCCAAGAGGCCCTGATTTAGTTGTCTGTCCTTGCACCCAAAGGTGAATACTGCTTTTAGAGGTGATTGTAAAATGGGCCAAATCTACATCAGCCTGCATGGCACAAACTCAATGCCCTGAGTCAACCAGAGGATGGTCACTGGTCACACTCGGCCGATGCAATGAAACAGAATCTACGAGACCTCAATAGAACCCAAGTAAAGAATCTCTCTCTGAGGGAGACCAGTGGGATGTCCCCTGTCTTTCTACCAGTGCCATCTGGTTTTCAGCGCTGGTTCTCTTCCCACAGCAACACAAACCACAATGAAATCAGATCGCTTTCACGCTGATGATCAGAAACTGGAGATGAGGCTGTTTTATGAGGGGATCTGATGTTTAACACTGTGGTCCCGCCTCTGTCGCAGTATATTGTGTGGTTGTTATTGTGCCTCAGTTGAGGTTTATCAGATGGCCTTCTGTGCCTTCGTACAGTTGGGAATGTGTTTCATTAATGCGTTTAACAACATTATATACTACGTACAAGATAAGGAAAGGAGACTTCATCCACACATTCAAATAGTTATTACAAGAGGTACCAAAGCCAATAACAAGCAGTAACATAGTTAGTTAAACAAGGGATTAAGGTTTTAGTGTCTTGTGTAGAATTTCTCCAAACTGAATGTGGATTTAAAGCGTAAAAAAAAAAAAAAAAGACTCCCAGCGTGCCAAAGAAAGCTGAGGGAAGAAAACAATCCTTTCATCCATATTTAACAAAGAACAGACAAAACAAAGAGGCTCCAGCCTTTTTCTGATGTGTTTACCACTCGAAACAAAGCACACTGAAGAATTATTGGATGCAGATGGGCGCATGTTTGTGCTCCACACATGGAGCCGGTTAATCCACTACTGCAAGCGAGAAGTAAAAGTTACTGAAACCTCTGTTTTTGGGCTTACATTTGTCTTCATGTTGGTCTCCAAAGACTAAAGCCGTCTGTTCACTTCTATCCAATTCTTCACATTGCCCAAAGGGTGAATGAAGCCCATCATTTGGTGAGCTTTAGTTACATTGAATCACAACACAGGGCTCCAAGTTCTCCGACACACTTGATCAAATTGAGTTCAATTTCAAGTAACTGCCTTGTTCCGTTTCTGTGGGTAATAGTTTCCTAAAAGGAGCATCAAAGCTGTCTATAAAGCTAAGTTTGCACAGGATAAACGGTCAATTGGCCCTGTTGGTTATATTAAAGTAGAGAATAGATTTAAAAAACTGTACTTGTTATTTCTACTTTAATCACATCAAGACTTGTTTTTGAATTCAAGTATTGCATGTAGCGATACATTCAATGCAAGTATATTCACTGAAATCAGAAATTAGCTTTGATTAGATTTTTAACGTCTCAAACTGTTTGATTGCAGCTCTTTAAAATAATTTTTAGACGGTATTTGTGTGCAAAGAGATTGTTCAGGATTCTAATGCAAAATTTGTGAATGTACTTTAATTTTATGTACTTTATAATTTTTTCATCTAAAGTTGACGACATAATAATGGATGGTCCCATACAAGCAGATTTTTTTATAGATTTATTATTCTTCAATTTATACCACAATGCCCCAAATTGTGGCTGATGTCATCGATCATAAATAAATTACTGGGTTGTCATCTTTCACAGCCATAAATAATAACAGGAATGTATTGCTTAAACTGTCTCAGCAAGACTAAAAAAAATAAAAATCGGAGCACACATAATAGCAATGAACAAAAATGAAATACAGAGAATAACCTGCATTATCACGCACCAACATGCTGCTATGACAGGATAGATATGCAATGCAATGCAAAGTGCTTTACTAATAATTACAGCTAATTTAGTGTCGAGTTTTTAGCTAATCAAAACAACAGGAATGATAAACTTGTTTTTTTAAAGCAGAACACGACACAAAGGAAAAAGATAATGATATACGCCATTATAATTAATCTTAAAATGAATTAGAAAAACACTTATCAGGACCACCTACATGAAGTCTTTGTTCAGCTTTAATTCATGTGGATGTTTGAGGAAAACTAATGTTTTTTTTTTTCTGGTGGTTTCTGTATTACCAGCACAGTCAGACTTCATCTTCCATGGACTCTGTAATCATGCAGGACCTCTGAGTGCGTGCAGGTGGGGTCTGTAATGGTTACACACCACAGCACTGACAGAACTGCTGCACCAACCAAACTACATATAATTTACATTCCTTAGATACCAGCTAACCTGAACACAAACGGCACGATCGAAAACAGGTGTGTGTGTTAGCAACCCCTCTCTTATTTCTTCATGGTTCACCTTCCTTTGAGGTCTTTTTTTTTTGGCTTTCATGTAGATTAAGGATGACTTAACTCAAAGAGCAAAGGTTGTAAATCTGAAATGCATTAACGTGTAGGTAAAGAAGCTGTGTTTGGAACCAAAATCTTTCAATAGTGCATCACTCTTTAGAAAAAAAAAAAGGCATCTTAATATCTCTTGAGAAATGTCCATTATAACCACTGGGGTTGCAGCCAATTACCGGGATGTCAAACAGTTGGCACAGGGCTGCAAGAAAACTTTGTCATTAGCGTTTCTTTGGCTTTTATTTTGTTGGAGTTTGAGTTGCAGCAATTAAAACTTTTGCACATTAATGAAATATCAGATTAGATAATAAAACAGGTCGAGCAAGAACTTGTACAGTTTCCTTCCATTACCCCAAAAGCAGAGGTGTAAAAAGTACTGATGTATCCTTGTCAAGTAGAAGTACTTGATTAAAATTGTACCCAATTACAACAAGTTACTCATACTACATAAAATACTCAAGTACAAGTAAAAAGTAACTAAATTAAATAGTGCTCAAAGTAAAAGTTACTAATTAATTTCACTAGGGATGTCCCGATACAACTTTTTCACTTCCGATACAATACTGATATTGCGGCCTTGAGTATTGGTCGATACCGGTATCAATCTGATACGATACCAGCATGAATTATACATAATTTTATTACTTGTTTTGTAGTATGGAATGTTAGAAAAGGCTTGATCAAATGATGTTACAGAGATAGAGAACAATAGTCAGCAACAGTAGGTATGAGAAAAACTGACCCATTTATTATTAACCAATTGGTTACATACATTTTAACCTTCAACATAATATCTACAGTATTCTTCATTTGAATAAATAAAATATAATATAATATATATCGGAGATTGTAGATGCTGTCCGATAAAATCCTATATTCGTTTTCTGGCTGATATCGGACCGATATTATTATCGGATCGGGACACCCCTAACTTTCATTTTTAGTAATACGTTTTCCCACGGTTCCCTTGCATACAGTAAACATCTCATGTATGAACTTAAAAAGGAAAAGACCAAATCTTGTGAAATTGGAACTGAATTTTTTTCCCTCAATTCATCTGTATAAAATAAAAGATTTGTCAAAATGTACATTTTTTTTGTAAAATAAAATACCACCAATAAATTACATTTAAAATAAGAAAAATAATTGTCAGGCTCTAAGTATAGTTCAATTAATGAACTCTAAAACAGTGCTGTGCCAAATGTGCCATGTGAGTAACATAATGTACTCAAAAAAGTACCTTTAAAAGCAACTCAAACAGTAATGTGAGTACAGTAATCTATTACTTTCACCTCAGCACTGTGCTGTATCTCCTTCTGCTAGAGAGGGAATTGTTGGCATGATATTTAGTTGTTCCTAAAACTGTTTGTTTGTGTAGAAAGGATAAAGACAATCATCAAACAAGGAAATTGGAGAAAAAAACAACCATTTCAATCACTCAAACTTCATTGTACACTGATGAGTGGGTGAAATTAAATGGCATCTCCACAGTGACATTGGCTCTAGCACTGAGTTAACAAAGACCCCTGTGTGCATGGATGTGTGTCCCTCCTTCTGTCCTCGAGGATTCATCTCAAAATACTCTGTCTGGTCTACTGATGAAAATTGCTCCCATTCATTGTTGGATGGAGGCTGGACGTGGTGGGCGTGTGGGGGGTTATACAGGCATGGAAGACAAAGAGGGGCTGGAATGATGTGGGCAGGAGTCTGTGCATTTGTTTATCTGGACATCTGAAAGTTTGAGTACACTTGGAGATTGTTTTCTTCTTTCTTGAGGATCTTCACGTTGTGATTTTTCTTATCCATTTTCCTAAATTCTGAGAGAGCATATAGATTTGCCTCTTTGTCCTCAAGAGTACTTGTGAGAAGCATTTTACCCACTGACATGCTGCACCGCTCCACACAGGTTTTTTACTGACATACACACAATTACACAAACAAATGCGTAGCGCTGTCAGTGCGCGATCCTTTCACTGGCCTGATCGTTTCGGATCATGTGCGTAGACTACGTCGCTTACTTCACTGGCAGTCGTTACGGCAGAGCTCCTGGGACGTGATATTTGACTGTAAACTGACCATGCAACGTTTGTTGAATATTTTCATAGTACACATGTAAAAATGTGACTGTTTTTAATTGTTAATTAAAAAAATTAAAAAGACAAAAAGGAAAAAACACTGAAAGACAATACATACAAAAACGGATCAAAGCACAATACACAACATTTACAATCAAAAACCAAACAAAAAATTTAATAAAAAGCAAAATAAATCGTAATTCACTCAAAACATACATTTCTAATTCTTTTTAAAAAGCAGGGTGATAACCTTTTAAATAGTACACGAACTGCCGTAAGATAGGCCGACCGGATGTAAACGTGTTTCGCTCATGTGTTGAAAGAACCCGTAAGGATTGGGCACTGACGAGTACAAAGACACACAGGCTCTCACAATGTGATCATTCCACAAACACACACACGTGCACAAACAAACCCAGAACTCCAACAACGCTTGACCGATGTGTGCACTGCGTAGTGAAGATTAGACAGGAAAGTTGGGAGCGTGAGAGATTAAATCTGTGACACAGAAGACAACAGCCCGAGTTTAACATAGAGACTGAAGCAAAAACTGACGAACCTTAAGCCACATCGCTGATTAGTAGGTTTAGATTAATTTTTTTTTAATGTATTTATTTTGCTTTTCTTCTGACCTTAAAACAAGAGGTTTACATTTGACCTCATTAAAGAATACATCTGGTCATTGAATAAGACTATTAAGTCATAATTTTGTGGGAATATGGTGGTGTATTTCATATAAACGGATTGATAATCTAGTTAAACTACATTATCAAACCAACAGCTGCAGTGGCTAGTAATTGAATAAATTCCTGTCCTGTACAAACGTGTGAGATACTTCAGATGCATTAGCAGGATGTTGCTTTTCTCCCTTGTGCTGCACAATGTGCTGCTTTTATAAATTAGACGATTGCACTGCACAGATTTTGTAGAACGAAATGTTCTCTTCAACTCAGAGCTTTTTTTATGCAGGCCATTAATAAGTTGCCGATAATATTATCAGGTAGGTTTGTTTTCTTTCCCCCCACATGTATAAGATGAGAATATAAAATCATTCTAATTGTTAAATTAACTCATTTAGGAATAGCAAAAGAAAAAAATTAACATATACCCAATCTGAATTTATGATCAAAACAATTTGCAGGATTACGTCAAATGTGCTTAACGGATTTTGGCAAAATCTTAACCAGAGATGGATTTTAGGCCATGGAATATTCTATTATATTTCTGAGGGGATCAGAATCAATATATTGATTCAGGATCAGTTTAAAAAATCAAAGATCCCTTTCTGTCATCATTAGTGAAATTCATATCTTCAGTTTCAGTTTGTTTGTTCCGGTCCAACAAAAAATATTCAAACACAAATTACAATTTGAAAATATATGACAAGACTGAAACAGGCAGAAGCAAAATGCTTATATGCCCATCACAGATAACATTCAAGTTACCTTTTCCAATAATAAATACGAAAGAAATGCTTTTTGAGTTTTTTTCAAATGATGCAAAAAAACACATGTACTTTCTTTTATATACAACATTTAACCATATATTGTGACATTTTCTTTTGAAATTAAGTAATGTGTCACTCATTTATGTCTTTATTAACAGTATTCCTCAAATTAACTCCTAGAACAGACTGACATCTTTCTTTAACTTCTAATCTTGCTTTCGCTAAAATAAACATACATTGATCTCTTAGGCTGGTCTTTAGTGAGAAGTATTTTTGAATGCCTTCTGGATGAGTATTTATTTTTGCTTCGAACATGATCTGTGTTATTTTAGAATAAACAATATCTCTACATTTATCATTAGTCTGCCTTTATGTGCCAGCTATAGAATGGATGTAGCCTTGTCCAGGGTTGTATTCTATCTTAAATAAAAATGGTTAAAGAATAAACCATGTTTCTCTCTTAAGCATAATATATATTTTTTCTAAAGATTCACATCTATCATTCATTAAAACCAATAATCCCACGCGTAAAGCATTTCAACCATAAACGTTAAAATAGCGAATAAAGAGTATTGAAGACAATAAAGGGAAATGTGCCAATGCTCAGAATGAGGACATGTTACAAGAGCCTCCCTCTCTGTTTTAGTTATAAAACTGTTATAAAACGAATTATCTTGACCAATGGAATAACATCAATGATACGTTATGTTAAAAAGATGTAAATCTGATTGGAGAAATATTGTTTAGAAGAATCTTGTTACCAAGTTGAGAAGCATTCATATACAGTATAACTGTGAATGAGTGAATGTGTAGGGCGTGAATGTGTCATTTGGTTACAGAGTTCAAACCTGAGAAAGTTTCCTTCCTCTGGCACAAGTTGAGTCTGACCGAAATGCCAAAATGTCAGAGGGACGATATGGATTAAAACATCCCATTCACCCTCTTGTCAGATTTGCTGTCAGATCCTCGATATCAAGATTCTGCCAGCAATTGTTTCTTTTCTTTTGAGGTTTCTGTTAGTCTACAAATGTCCTTTATGTCAGAGTCTGCAAGACATCAGTCAATCCCTGAACATCTGCCAAGAGAAACTCTAAATCAGTCTTCCTCGCTCCTCCATCTCTGTCTGTTCTCAGAGCCAAAATCTTCCTTGTCCATCTGTTCTCAGCTTTCAGACACCTTTTTGGCCACTAAAGAAGTCTTGTAGGATAATTCTGGGTCGTTTATCCAAAACACTAAATCAGAAAGCGGGGTACAAACATAAAGATAAGGAAGGCAAATGCCAGACTATTTTGTTTTATAAGATTATCCTTTAAGATTATCCTGTGGTTAGAGGTGTGTCAGGAGTGAATTTGTCTCGATAATCGGCTTTGAAATGGGTTGAGTTCGACAATTGTGAATAATTAAAACTTATATTTATGACCAAATCATCTTGTGTGTGGGGAATGCCAACGACTCATGACCCACGTGGAAAAGAATGCAGCCAATGAAGAAGCGAGCTGACTGGGAAACACAATGTTGCATTCAAGGCAACTTGGAAGTTGCCATTTCCCAGTTGAAAATGCTGATCTCCGAGACGAAAGATCGCAACCATGGCTGACCGTTACAATATTAGATTGCATTTACTCCGACTTTACAGAGTAGCAGCTCCAACTTCAGATGGCGTTCCAAGTCACTTTTTTATGTAGGAGCTCGGAAAATCCCGAGTTCCGAGTTGCTTGGATTGCAGTATTAGATCTTGTTTGATGTTGCAAGGTTTCTGGCTTAGAGTAAGATAGGTGGTGGGAGAGAATGGTTCTCTGTGTGTGTGTGTGGGGGGGGGCTGTGTTCAGATTATTGGAGTTCACACACACACACACACACACAAAACTATGAAAATACTTCCATTCAATGCTGTTTTGGCGCATTGCATTACGTTTAATCTGGTTGGTCGGCTATGATGTCATGCATTTAATTGTTGTCTGATCATTTCAATTTTTGTAGTTTCAAAATGTCCGTTGATCATTTTAAAACAAAAAAAAATCCACAATTTACTCAGTAGCGGTTGGGTGTAGAAATGCAACAAATTACTGTACTTTTTAAAAAACTTACTTAAGTAGAAGTGAAATTACTATTCTATAGTATGTAACGTTAGTGTAAAGCTCAAACTGGTAACAGTGTTTCTTTGAAGACTGATGGTGATGGATTTGTTTTGAGACCTGTTGAGGTCTTGGTTAATTGCCTGGTTTTCTGGGGTTACCGCCTGTGACAAAAGCATGAAGAAAAAAAGGATTTAAAAACACTGTGTCTGCATATTTATGAGTTCAAGGTTTCTGTTTTTATGCTTCTATCCTTGCCACTCATTGACCCTCTCCCATGAGGGTTACTTTTGCTTTTAAGAACCTTGTATTGAAAAGGAGCGATTGGGAAAGAAGTCAAGTGTGGTCCATTACCTGCAGGGTGCCCCCCATCACACAAACTTACCAAATTACTAACTTGACCTGAACAGCCTCCAACTACAGTAAAAGAGATTTGCTAAATTTGTGGCTATCTGTAAAACCTGCGTAATTTTGTGGCTGTAATCCCTGCAGTGCTCTTATGTTTGATGTGGGATTGATGTGGAAATAGTGCTGCTGGGGAGGAAGAGGAACCATAGTTGTGTAACAGCCAGGCGTGTTACCCCCAGAAATAAACTCTGCAACCCATTAAACCTGGCCTGCTTTGGCCTGGTCCTGCCCTACGTTGTTACTCTACTGACGTTAATGAGCGCTATTACAGTAATGGCTACCAGTACGCTATGAAGAGGAAACAGAGTGTGTAGTAATAAATGTGTTTACACTCTCTGATCTTTCTTTGTGCTGTAGAAATAAACAAACCAGTTCAACAACAATCCATTTAGTCTGACAAAAGTAAGCTTACCAAACAGTGTGATGAACCAATAGTTTCAAATACAAAAAAATAAGAACATGTCAGTGCCCTCAAAATGACACTTTTAGATAATGTTTTTTAGTTTTTTGTTACAATTAAAACAATAATAGTCTTCATGTCCATGTCTTTTTTCCATTCGGGTCTTTTAGGCAACTGTTTAGAACTTTTAAAAATTCATTGTCAACCTGTTCCTGGTCTTAGTATTTTACCTGCTCTATAAGAACTTTGTATTCATTTTTGCTTTGCTTTAAATGTTTGTAACTTGTTAATGTTTTAAATGAAAAATGCATTGTCCAAAACACAAAAAGTGTGAGGCCCACTGGATGTATTCTAAAAATAAACATCATCAGTGTAAATTAAGAAAAGTAATTTAACACTAATTCAACTTCAAATATGGAAAAAGTGCCTTGTTCGTTTTTAATATGTTGTCTAAATTAACAGCATATGTCGGTTTTTCAATATCAGTGGAAAAACCTGTACCGATGCCAACCGATTTCACATTTTATTGCTAATATCCCTCAATAATATCAGCGATCTGATGCTATCGACCAGAGTTTCTCCAACTCTAATGCATGTCTCTGGTGTAGGACCTCAGATTTTTCATTGTAAATTTTCTCAAATCTTGGATTTCAAGGTATTGAAGTACTAAAAGTATTTTATATGCTTCAGAAGTTGAAACATTCTGCTAAAAGACCGCGCTTGACCGCACACATTGCAAGATATTATAGCGCACAATTTCTCCTCAAATGACAAGTTTGCGTGTTTGTCCCTTACAAACACTTGGTATACACATTTAACCACATGTTTAATGAGAAAACAATGCGTGGAAATGTGTAATACTCTCCCAAAACTTGTAGGTGAGGGTATCTATATCGTGCAGATATTTACGTTTCAGGGAGTTAATTCCGTGTTTTTCCATGATCACAATGAGGCTTATAATAACTAACACTAACAATAAATAACATCCTGGTAGAGTGTAACCGATTCTTGCCATAATTTATTGTTTGATTTTCAATGACTTCCATTCATCCTTCCCTTATTACAAATACCTTGATTTATGGACCTGATTGTTTGGTAGATGTCTGTGGATTTTGGGGTTGTTTGTAGACATCTGGTTAAGATTTTAATTCAATAGCCTCATCCAAAGATGTTTATCTACTGAGAAAAAATGTTGTGATCACTACCTATTTATGCTGCTGTAAATTTATGACAGTGGAAATATTGCTCATGCACCAAGCATTTCTTGCTGTCCCCAGAGCCCAAAACATATAATAAAGATGGAAGGAAGCTCTTTCAGCAAACCCTCTTTGAAGAAGTCGTCGTCTGTAATTATTGCTGCTTTTCATCCGTGTAGCAAACATGAGGAATAGGTGCTCTGGTGTGACCTTGAATGAGCGTTTCTCAACATATTTATTGGTAGGTTTGTTTGTTTGTTCTTGGAATAACATAATAACCTATGTATCACTCGCTCTTTTTTTATCTTTTCCTTTTTATTTGTAGAATTAAGTGAATTTGAAGTTGCAATGTGGAAGTCATTAGCCACAAATCCCAACAAACATAATAACAGGGCAATTAAGTCACTCTTTCAGTGATCTGTTTTGCTTTATTTCTTGTTGCTGGGGTGGAGCTGTATTGCTATGAGCGCAGGGCTTGGTCAAGGGCGAGTCCTGCTCTTTCCTTTCCCGGACTTTTTCTATTTGTAGATCTTGCATATGTTTTATAGGAGGCCTTTTTTTGCCTGCCTCTCCTTTCTGTCTTTCATGCTTTGGTGGTTCTGTTTCCCATTGCGTTCTATGATGAAACCACAAGAAAGTCTAGGCCTGTGTGAGGAGAGTGTAGCAGCTTGGTGAGAGAGAGGGCTGGGTGGGCAAATGGAGGGCTGAGTGTGAGGGAAGTCCAATCTATACCAGTGTTTCTCAAATGGGGGTATGCGATGGCACTACAGGGGGTACTTGAGAGAGAGAGAGAGTGGAAAATATACAAATAAAGTGTCATTCTTGGTCCCACCCCAGGTGTGAGACAGAAATGATAAAAACTATAGAAATAAATCCATTCAGATGTGACTAAATTAGTGATTTTCAACCTTGGTGGTCGGAGTCCCATGTGGGGTCGCCTGAAATTTTGGAAAAATTAAAACCGATTTTTTTTAAATTTTTTAATTTTACTTTTTTTTAAATGAAAACAACACACAATCTTAAACAACTGTATTTCTATACTTTCACTTCTAGTTCAACTAAAATGCAGTAAATATACATATATGTATACAGTATATGTATGTATCTTAGCTCAAACATGATCATAAAGTCATTCTTGAAAAAATGTATTTGGGATTGCCAGAAATTCTTGATATCAAAGTGGGGAAATGATCCAAAAAAGGTTGGGAACCACTGCACTAAATACTGTTTCTTTCCACTTGTTTATAAAATGAGATTCTTCTTAATTCCATCATTATGATCGATAGTTGTTTTAAAACAGTTTTCTGAGCAAAATGTTGTAGTCGGACAAAGGGGGTGCTTTAGCCAAAAAAGTTTGAGAACCACTGGTTTAATGATGGCGATGCTAAAGTATACATTTCTAATTTGCTGAAATGTTAAATTAGCTCTTTCATTTTGGCGCTATGCCTAAACTAGTCTCAATTACTTTGAGGTGACATTGGTAGCGGCCATTTTTTTTTCTTCTTCTAATTATAATATGGGAATCTTGAACATCACAATTTCTTCTGATACCCGCACATGGATTGTAAATACTATGATTTTGCATTTACTCCTTTCCCCTATTTCTGATGTTGTTCTGTTTCCAAGTTGTCTGCTCCAGTAAAATCACTGACCAAAAAAGATGAAAGAATATGAGGTTAAACAAAGACTCAAAAGGAATTTGGGAAACTCCGGATTTAAGATAGTTAAGGATTGAGCCTCGGAGCACTGCTGGCTCACCAAGGGGTGTATTAGGAAGCATAATGACCGCCACATTGCAGAGCATTGGCTCATACACAGGCAGTATAACTTGATCAATATGGACAGTTATTGGCCAATCATCCCAAAACTCTGCCAAGTGACTCCCCATCACATTTCTGGTGTTTTCATGAACTGAAAGTTGTGGTTAAACAATGGCAGATGTTTATTTTGGGGTTTATACGTCAAGACGCGAATTCGGGCCAAAATTGAATGTCTCGCGGAGTGAACGTGGTGATATCACGGGGAATACTGGATAACACTAGATCAAAAATAGTGACTAGCATATCACTGTTCTTCAAGAAACACAAGAAATCACAATAAAAATGAAGTAAACACTTCTTTGCAACTTCACATCCGACAATGCAATGGAGAAAACTTTTCCGACATGTCAAAAGACCAATCATTTACAGAAGAAATTAAAAAACAGACTCTCGAGCAGCACTTTCAACTTTCTACATTTGTTTGGGAGTAAAATATTTGAGATTTTTTGATTAATGAGGCCAATACTATTTCTTTATCTGATAAAAGTATCATCTTTAGCAGCTTATTATCTCACTATGAAATGTTTCATGTGATTAAATTAGGAATTCCAACATTGTTGTAAAAGGTGGTACAAAGAGAGTGATGGTCCAGGATGGCTCATTGTTCTTAAAGGCCTTAAACCAACCAATGCTTCATCTAGAAACTCACATCTTTTTTTTGTGTGTGTGCATTGGTTTGCATTATTTAATACTGATGCTTGGAGTCTGCTTGATCAGAGAACAAAACAATATCCAGGTTTTCTTCAATAATAATTCAGAACACACTGAAACATTTTATTGGCACGGGGGTGATCCAAATGTTGATCCCCACTAAACCTCGCCTCTCTCTGTTCTTTCAGCTTTTTTCTCATTGTATTTCATATTTTATGCTTTCCAGAGTGTTTCACGGCCAATGGAGAAGACTACAGAGGCTTCCAGAACCAGACCAGCCTTCATGGTGGGAAACCTTGTCTTTTCTGGAACGAGACTTTTCAGCATCCCTACAACACTCTCAAATACCCCAATGGGGATGGAGGTCTAGGCAGCCACAATTACTGCAGGTGAGTTCCATCTGTAGTTTTAACTCTATACTCTATAAATGCACATTTTATTAAGTTTTCATGCAAGTAAATATTTCAAAGAAAAAAATAAAAATCAAACTTAAGACTCAAGTACCCCCTTTCTATTATTTCTGAATCCAAATACCCCCTTTGTCTACAACATTTTGCTCAGAATTCTAAGAAAAACCACTTTAGAGCCTCATGGAGTGAATGAGTGGTAACACATTGTGAATAAGTGGAATAAAACCGTATTTAGTGCCTCCTGAATACATTTATTTCTATAGTTTATATCTATTTAAGTCGTCTCCCGTCTGGTGTGGAACCGTGTATTTCCAGTTCATTTTCTAATCAATATAATTTACATCATCAATATTATGAATATAATTTTCAACTAAAAGAATAAACATATTTTTCATGATTTCATTATTAATTTTCCACTTTCTCTCTCACTTAAGTACCCCCTGTAGTGCCACCGCGTACCCCTAGGGGTACACATACGTCCACTTGAGAAACACTGGTATATGGGGGAAAAATACACCTGGTAATTGAACGTGCTTATTTTAAAGAAATATTCAGAAAATTTTCAAATGAACAAGCTGAAGTAAAAATTGAGAGGAAAAATTAGAATTGGAAACCATATTTGCAAAAACCATTTGCCCTAGTGAGCAAGATACTAGAAATTAAGGATAGAAACACATTGTTATTCAATGTTTACATTAAATGCATTGAGGTGTGAAAAAGAATATCAGTGTATCAGAATATTTTCTTCTACTCACTAAACCTTAAAGTTTTCATATTTCATATTGTCAATAATATTTTCAAAGGGTTTCCACCATTTGAATTCATTCTTTTCAATAAAAAGTTTAAAAGAAATCACAAACATTTCTACTTTAGGAATATTTAAAGCCTTGTCCTTTTTCTGAATATTTGAGACTTGCCTCTCCATATTTTATCACCAGTACCCACACAGTCATCACAACGATGCCAACTTGCTTGAAGAGTTTATGGAAGTAGATCTCATGCCCTGCTCTGGGGAATGTGAATGTACACAGTGGCTTTTGGTGTCTGGGTGGTTCTTTCTATCTGTCAGTCATACCACCTAACTCAACCGTTAGCATCACGCACAACTGCCAAACCAGTGTGCTTTCAGGGAGCCACTGCTGTGAGTCAGTTCCACTTCACTCAAACTTCCAAGAACAGCGGCTTGGCCCCAGATCGTTGTGCCATAGGAGACAGAGTAACTCTTCCACTGTCGTCCCAAAGCCTCTAAAGTGTTTCCCTCGGTCAAGGTTAGAAAGTCATAATGCAGCAATGCTTTAAAGTGGTATTAAACAGATTTGTTTTGCTTGAACTGGATGGGACTTTGGTAAATTTATAAGTAGGGTACGTGCAAAGGATTGAGGAAGGATTTTCTTGCACTTTGGGGGCGTATAATGTCCAACAAGCGATACAAAACAAACAGGGCCAGGGTTTGAATGTGGTCTTCCTTTGGCCTGTGATGTAGTTAACAGCTCCACTTACCCACAGAGACATTTTGAAGTAGCTACAACAGAAATCCCAGAGACTGTAAAGGACTTTACCATCAGCAGGGCCACGAGAACCAAAGTGGCCGCTTACTCTCCAAAGAAAACAATGGGTGGAATTTATGCCATGTCTGCACTTGATCATATTTTAGTGTGTGCAATGTCATTTCCCTATATTTGAATACCAAATAACTTCATTTACATGACATGTAGTTGTTATTCAAATTGTTTGCAGTGTGAATCTTGTGTTCTATCAGTGGTTAGCTCTCCTCTGACATCATTTTACCACCATATCAGATCATACAGTATATCACCATGTCTTTGACAGCAACATCATACAATGCACAAAAACCTACATTATGTACTAGGAGAAATTTAATAAATGAAAACAAAAACAAATGTGTTTCCAGAGTCGGTGGTGAGGGAAATGTTGGAGAAATCTGGGTAAATGGATGGCTAATTTGCCTTTCAGTCTGAACGCATGTATGAGTTCCTGTTAGCGCAATGTTGATTTGCATGTGCTTTGAATCTTACCTAACGTCAGCTGAAAGCAGCCATGTTTGACCCACAAACCACAAACAGACATTGCTTTAACTTGCTCAAAATCAAGTTCCACACAAAGACAGTGAGTCTTTGTGTGGAACTCTTAATGTAAGCAGTTTGTAGGCGTCAAATATGATTTATTATCTTTATCCTGTACAGCGTCACAAATGTCTATTAGTGTCACAACACGTTTCTTCTCGTCCCTCTTTTTGCACAGCCTCGCAAATTCATCCAACATTTGCAAATTTCATTGCCCTTTTGACCAACCATTGTGTCTCATTATGTCACATTGCTGATAGAGACTCACTTTGTATGATATCACTTCATATCAGTTTAATAAAGGCAAAACCTGCAATGAGTGCCTCTGCCCTAATTAATGTTTTCATTCCACTTGGGCCATTTTTTTTCTCCTGGTGATTAAGTCTGAGTGTTAGTTGTTTGTGTGAGAAAAATGGTCACCAGTTCGACCAAAGCACCAATTTGACCTGACCTGCTTGTCATGTTTCACTGCATAACCTCCCATAGTGCAAAGGATTATCCCACCTATCATTAAATATATATACATATATATACGCTATCATCAGATTAACATGCGTCCTTTAGTGGTAGTATTTCTCACTTATTATGCCATTAAGGAATTAAGTTATATTTTCATCTTTGTAAATGACGAAATCACATGAGATTAGATTGCAAGAGCAACGTTAGCAACAACGCTAGACCCTCAGTACTCATTTAAAGGGAAAAATACAATGTAAATTTAACAGCAACTTCACAGTAGCTTAAATTTTCTGATTAAGATATCAGATAACTATGTATTTTATAACATTTAACATTACCATTAAAATAATGATAAACTCTTCCCTTAGCATCTCAGCATAGTGCAAATAAGAAATTAAACATGCCTGTGACACACATACAGTATAGCCTACTCAAAGGGTAAACAAATGTAAACAAAGAGGGGGATGGCGCACGTAGCGCTATGGTAACCCACAAGGATGGAACGCAAAAAAGTCTGAAAATACTGTGGTGGAAAAAAATAAATAAAAAATTTAAAAACTCGAATTTGCAAAATAAAAATCGTTTTTTATCTACAAATTTGATGAATTAAATGAATCATTTTTTTTGCCCAGCACTACTTTTCAGATTTGAATTCAGCTGAACCACTTGTTCATCCCAACACATTAAAAACTCACTTCAGATGAAGCTCTGCATTCATTTTCAATCACATGACCACTAGATGAACTGTAACATGTAGCAAACAGGATTGAATGGGATTCTTGCAGAATTGGACATATTGGTCCGTTTGTCAGGCTTCCTAGTAAGTCTGTTTTATGGTGAAAAATAGCATTTAAATGTGTGATATTGTTCCAGAAAAATATACGTTATGCATTTCCATATCATGTTGGTTCAAATTGTTTTTTCTGTGTCAGAACGTGAATTCAGCAATTCCAGAAAATCAAGAGGCCCTAGGCATGCTATTGGACTTATCAATGGTTCATAGACTTGAATACTAATACTAATAATAATGTAGGTGGAAATCCACAGGTTGATACAGAGAAGTCTGCAATCTAGGAATGTTGTTAACTTAAAATGCGTGACACAAAGAATGCATCCGACACTGGGAAGCAGACAGGTCAAGGATTACGAACTGACTTTTCATCCCATTGGCTGGCACATCCCTATTGGTGATTCAGTTAAGAGCCCACGAGAGTAATCCTGAAGAAAGAGTTTCAACAGCCCCACATTTCATTTTTATAGCTTGCAATAAAATACTCCAGTGAAAATAGGGAGAAACTGGGCAGAGGGGAAATGTCACATTATTCGCCTGGAAAACCGGAAGTACACAGCCTCGGAAAAAGACAAGAGCTCTCGTGTCTGAGCTTAGCAATTTGTCTGCATGGTTCAATTCATTATTTGATTCATGTAATGAAATCGTCTTTGTGAAAGTCGACTGCAACAATGCTTGATGGTCCTTTTCAATTGTTTCCTCCCCATTCTGTTCAACCACACATTTTCCATGAGTATTTTTTGACCTTTCTGAACGCTTCGTGACATTTGTTGGTCAACTGTAGTTAAAATCAAAGTTCTGATTTATAATTTGTTTATGGTTCTCTCCAATCTACTCCTCCCTCTTAGATTGGACCCCTCGGTGCATTTGTCCGTGTGTGTGAAACAGATGATGCTTCAGTGGTTGGTTGAATAGCCTTGCCAGTCACTTGAAGCCTATTTATATGCAGGTGTATGTGTTCTGCAGAATTTATGAGGGTTCTCTATGGCTTTTAATGCGTCTGCCTCACATAAATGAGATAATGGAAGTGCCAGAGTGAATGGTGTTCCCAAAGTTGATTGTAATTAAAACTCCATGGTGTCAAGTGCAAATCTGAGGTCAGGACGATTGCAGCCAATACGTCTACTTGTTGTGTGATTGCTTTGTGATTCCAGGGCACCGCTTTGCTAAAACGGAGACGTTAATAGAAGTGTCCCAGAAGATGATTTAATGTGCTGCAGCGAAGTAGATGCCATGCTGTTATATTTACAGCAATAACTGAATAAGGTACAAAGGAAGTCCCTTGGCTATATTGGCATTGATCAAGTGTTTTGTTCCTGCCTTTTTCTCATTAATTTCATTGAAATATTTTTTTGCAGTATTCTATATTTTATTTTTTTGTTTTGGGGTGGGGGGGTTGGGGGGATATGAATAAGTTGTAAATGTGATATTGTTTGTATCACATTAGTTTTGTCATTATTGGATTAGATTTTATTTGTCAAAAGCCAAAACTATTAAATCGTTTTCTGTTTTTTCTATTGGATCAAAAAATTCAGAAGATGTTCTATCTGCACGTTTTAGCATAATCCCTTTAGCTATATTTAAACATTAAAGTACATTTTTCACTAGTATTACCCAGAGATGTGAAAACAATGCAAATGCAAAATGCATCCATCTCATCACCTAGAGTCTAGACTGAGTGTAGTTTACTAAAACAACAGGACAAATGCATGAACTGTAGAATATTCATGCCTGAATAAAAAAGCCAATGCTATTAATCACAATTCTAATGATTAATATGTTGTTCCCTAAAATATGACACTAGTTAAATAATAGAAATGCCAATTTTACTACAGTATGAATGTATGCTCACTGTAAAATGACGAAAAATTGATAAAAGAGCGGCTTTTAAATCTTCACACTGTGTATGATACAATCAATTTGGGCAAATTACAATAAATTTCAGTACTAACTGTGTTGTTTTTCTTTAGTTTTTGTTTTTTAAAGGGACTATTTTAGTACCGCAATAACATCAGTAAGGAAACTAAAGATTGTGTTTCGTGCAAGAAAACAACAATAGACTGTAGATGACACGGATCAGCTCATTACCAACACACTCTCATCTTTAATACTTACATTCATGCAGTCGGAAGCAGTGTGCATGCTGAATCGTTCAACTCAATCAGACTGATGTGCTGTTGACCTCAAATCCCAAAGCAGATGAAACTCTCATCACCACTTAGCGAAATCTGGGCACCTTCAGTTCTATTAAACACAAAACAAAGTAACCAGAACCCCATTGTTATTCTTCATGTTTGTTCTTTCTTTCTTTCTTTCTTTCCTTCTTCTTCTGAGGAAATCCTACTTCCCATGCGTGAACAATTACCAATTTTGCTCAAAATCGACCCATGCCAAATTACCTCAGCAGTAAAAACAGATGTTTGAAAAGTGGCATTACAGCAAAACTCTACAGTTTAAAATTTTGAAAATTTGCAACAAATCAACCATATATGCAACAGATTTGCAACCTTTGTACCATTAAACCTATCGCTATTTATGTTGTCATTACTCTGTTTTGTTTTTAAGTTATTAAACAGACTGTCTTGCACAAACGATCCACACAGATTTTTGATTTATTTAAAACTAAGCTTATAATGCATCAAACTGTTGACTGTCAGTGGTTTTGTAAACCTAACATACTTGCAATTCCAGCTACACACATTTTCAGTGTTTATTGGGAAATGATGAAATGGTCATGGTTGGAGTCAATGTAGAAAATCTTTTTTATCTCAAAAACTGTTTTTTATTTTTTTTATTTTTATATATATATTTTTTACAGCTTTTGAATTTCACTCTCGTGAACAATTGGAGTCCGTACAAAAATGACTTTTTTTCTACTTATGGGGCCAATAAGTGATTGTTAAAAACAAAATACCAACATCTCCATGCTGCCTCGATGCAATTTGTGTATTTTTGGATTTTTGTCTTAATAACTTAAATTTTTACAGCCATTTGAAATCTGCCTTTAAATATTAACAGCTGCTCTCTTGTTTTGCCAAAAATTGCCTTGACCCGACAATTGGTGCACAGCTATTATTATTACTATTATTATTATTAGTTCTTTGGCTTTTTGTTTAGTAAAATCAATCAATCAAATAAACACCTCATATTTTGTAATCAACATGTGGTATCTGATAAATGCATTAATTGCTTTTTCGAGAGCTTCATGGATGATTATAAGCTTTATAATGAAAACCTCAGTAACATCCAGCTGCTGAGAGCTGCTCCACTCCCTACCACAAAGGAGGAATGGAGAGCCTGTGAGGCAAAAGATGATTTGGCCGTAATTGGCCTCTCACCACAGTGTGTGGCTCACTCCGAGCAAAGTGAGTCAATCAACGTTATTTAGCCAATTTAGTGTCAAAACATCTCCTCGGATCCACCTCTGGGTACGAAGGTGTTTCAACAAGTCCTTTTACTCAGAAGCAAACTATGCTTCTCATGAAGTGACACAGAAAACACTCATTTCTGGCCTTTTAACTTTATCTATATAATGCAAATACTTTGTAATATAAAATAGTTACAACAGATATCGCAGATAAACAGAAATACAATAAAGTAGCCCATTAGAGATACAATATTATGATCTCTACTAGGCTTGGGTGGTATCCAAATTTTGATATCGTCAAACCTCCCTATTTTACCGCGGTATACGGTATTACCGTATTACCGCCCAAGCCTAATCTCTACAAAGGTATTTTTAATAACAATATGCACAATAACAAATTGGACTTGATTAATTACAATCTTCAGTTTATTTCCAAGATCTGTTAAGACAGGCGTGTTCATGTCCGGTCCTCGAGAGCACCTTTCCTGCATGTTTTATGTCTTCCTGCTCCAACACGCCTCAATCTAATGATCAGAACGTCTCATAACCTCATGTGGTGGACCAGGGTAGCATCTAAAACATGCAGGATAGGGTCTTCAGTTCTGAACTTGGCTCCACCCCCTCCTTCCGTATGCTCTTATCAGGGCTCTGTCCAAAGCCACACCCCCAAATGCTTGAACCCACATCTGATATAAAAAGAGGTGTTGACAGGATGAGGTATGAAGGCATCTGATTGGTTATTTTCATTCGGGCCAATGGCAGGGATTGGTCAGAGTTTTTACAGTATTTCAGCTCATACAGGTCTGATTGTTTTTCCGAATACATAATTTATTGATTGATAGAAGAACCATTTCACCCATTGTAACTAAAAAGGTTTCTGAACAGGATTGTGATCTATACCTTTAAGAAATGTAAAGCCAAAATGCTAAATTGGCCAAACTGTCAGAAATAGGTGGACCAATGGCTGAGGTTCATATTATTGGCTGTTCCTCTCAACACAGGGGTGTGGTTCAGGGTCTGTTGACACATTTAGATACATCACACATTAATAAAAGTTGATGTGTTGAATCAAACATAGTTCTAGAACCAGACAAGTACATACTGATGGTGTTACAGTAGAATGTATTTGTTGTCAAAATGTAGTAAACATATTTATTAAAATGTAGTTTCATGCTTCTTTAACTGTTGATTTTACTTTACAAAACTAGTAAAGTATCCTCTCCCCAAATATTCCATAGTGTTTTCGCTCTTGTTTCTTTTGACAATATCTACATTTTGTACTGTAATTCTTGTCTTATTGTATTGTCTAACACACCAAAACGAATTCCTCATATTGGGTGAACTATTTCTGTCAATTCTCAGTATAACTGTTTCTGATTCTGGACATCCTCGAGGAATGGTCTACTTTTGCTTTCCGAGGTAAAATAAATACCGTAGATTTTCATTTATTGGTCTGTAAACCACGGTACCAAATCTGTGCTGTCTGCTTTTCATGCTCTCTCTGACCTTTCTACCTGCACACACTCACACACACACTCACATACACACACGCACACGCACACAGACACTTGCACCTCGGGCAGGATTATGTTTCTCTGTTATGTGGGCTTGTCTATTCACCGCAGTCCTGTGAATGGCGTTCCCATACTTTGGCTGTAAGGGTGTGTGCAGGTGTGTAGATAAATGGTTACATTAGGATTGAGGTTTGGCAGAATTATCAAATGGGAGGAGCACCTGATATTATTTTCTTTTAAGTAAAAAAAAAAAGAAAAGCAAACATGTTTTCTTGATGGGTTAGTAAGGAAAGCACAACAAGTCACTCAAAGGTCTGAATTTAGGGTTATATTTCTTTAGAAGGTAAAAGAGAATCACCTGCAATATATGTTTCTGGGATTATTATGAAGAAGGTTAAGGGTACTTCTCTTGTTGTAGTGGTAAAAAGGAGTTTTTCCCTTGATATGATTATAAGATCATAATTTTATCCGAGAGTTGCTCGATATTATAAGGTTTTTAAACTCAAGTTCAACCTAAAGAAAAATCTTTGTAATGACATCTTTGTCAATGCCTCATTCTAGGTGTAAAAAGAGAAGAGGAAGCTCAGAATAGGGTTTTTGATAGGAGAATAAAAGGAATGGAAACGCCCTTCACAACTTTGCACACAAAAGGTGAAATGGGATAGTGTAAGGCTACAGGGCTTTCTGAGCAATGACAATGAGGTCTGTCAAAAGAAAAGAGAAAAGCTTTCTGGCAGTTACAGCCAGGAATAAAAAAAAAGTGTCATTTAAGAAGGGTTTTTGGGAACAAGGAAGAATACATTTTCACCCGTCGCTGAGTCCTGAAATACGGCTCAAGCGGCGCCCATATTTTTCTGCATTGTAGGAGTTGCCTTAAGACTCATGCATTGCAAAGTTAAACGATTCCCTCTGGAGGTATGTGACTTGCACAAACCTTGAAGTTTTTCTGTCTTCAATTGCACTTCTTATCTCCTTTGTAAGTGAGACTGAAAAGAAAAACCTCCAAGGGGCCTGTCAGCCCTAATATGATGGGGTAAAAGTGCCTTGACGAAGTTCAAAAGAGGCGACAGTCCTCAGACAAAAGGTGGCCCCATCAACCATCCTCCTTTCAGCCCTCTGTCTGGCCCAGAACAAAAAGGCTTTTGGCTTCGACCTCTACCCAGACCAGTTCTACTGCCTCTGGACTGACATGCTCTGGAGGGCAGGGGTAAAGAACTAAACCAGCTGCACCGTAGGGTACTACCCATGGATGGCTGACACAACTGTGATGGGATATCACGCTGTACTCATCTCTCAGCAGAGAGCGTTTCAACGAATGGGAAAAAATTTAGTTGGGTTAATTCCTCAATCATCCCATTGAGTTTCATCCAGATCGGATGCGTATTGCGCTTTTCATAGCAATTTTTCCCAAAAATTGTGAGTGCCCTTACATTTCAACCTATACTGTATTATTATTAATGGGGATAGAAATGTTTGACAAGCCTTTAAAGTGTGAATGACCATGGTACCAGGATTAGGATCACTGATCCAGTGCATCACAGGGCAAACACAACCAGACAGACGACCATTGCACACTCCCATTCACTCCCTTGACTTCTGAGAAATAAAATCAACAAGCACAGGGAGAACATGCAAACTACACACAGAAAGTTCTCACTCTGGAACTCGTCTTGCTGTGAAGCAGACATGCTAACCCAAAGCAAAGGATGTGTTGTGGCTTAGAAAATGTTATGCTAAAATAACTCATTAAAAATACATTATCTGTCCCTATCATATGTCTAAATCTTTTATTTCTTTAACGATGTAACATTGCAGTGACCCAACAGGACCATGTTTATTCCAAAATAAGATGCATTCTAATTATCTTTTTTATCAGTTATCTTAAGATACATACACACCCGACAGTTGTCAACCAGATGACAACAAAATGAGGTATGCCTCATTAAAGGCACGTCAGAAGGTGAAGCTAAACAACCCCAAAATGTCAGAAAAACACATCAAGGGCTGAAATGCACGGATACTGGTAATAAGTTGCCTGCCCAGACATAGTTGAGGGGAGCTTTCTGACACGTATTATAGCTTTAACAAAAACACAAAGGAATTCATGGTATGATAAAAAAGACTTCAGGGTTCACATGAAAAGGCACAAGGCAATTCAACTTTTTTTTAATGATTAAAAGGTGCAACCGAAAACATGAATTTGAATTAAAAAAAACATTACACAGTTGGAAATATAAAATTGGTATAAAATCGTTCTAAAAAGTCCTTTTAATGTATTTTTTTGCGCATATTTTGTTTATTGGTAATACATGACACACTATTTTTGTTATATACATTTTCACTACAGG
This sequence comes from Gouania willdenowi, assembly GCF_900634775.1. NCBI lineage: Eukaryota > Metazoa > Chordata > Actinopteri > Blenniiformes > Gobiesocidae > Gouania > Gouania willdenowi. The sequence goes on from NC_041052.1 coordinate 7,899,506, forward strand.
TACCCTTTAATCACTCGCACCTCGGGGGATTCGGGCTACAAGCTTTTCCCTGAAAGTGTTTCAAAACTTTTAAAACAGTCACTTTCATATATTTTATTTTCCTACTGCAGGAATCCTGACGGAGACGTTCAACCCTGGTGTTACATCGCTGATCATGAGGATGGGATCTATTGGAAATTCTGTGATATCCCTACCTGCCAAAGTAAGACGCCATCATTTATGTTTCCTCCTCCCCTCACACACTCTTTTACTTTTTAGGCCGAGCTACCAGCGTCACGGTCTGAGTTTACCTCCGTACTGTGATTATAATCCTAACCCTAACATAATCCAATAAACAAATAAAACACGTGCTTGTTCACTTTGAAAACAAAAATGAATTATTATTTTTTTTTTAGCAAAAATATATTTTCCGGCAGTGCGCATATACAATCTCAGTACGATGTGCTCTCAGTACATGACACCGGACTAAAAACGCCACTCACTTTCTTCTTCTTCTTCTTGTGTACACTAGTAAAAATTGCTCCTCCTCTGTTATTCTTGAATGGATTGGGCTGAAATTTGGGAGGTATAATCTATGGATGTGTACGCATCGACGCTTCAAGCCCGATTTTTGATTTGGGGTTCCAGGGGGATCCTAAGGGGCCCCAAAAAAATACAAAAAATAAAGTTGAATTCTCATTTATTTGCCAGTCAAATATTATGACGGTTGGTGGTACCGAATCATTGGTACATACCAACACATAAATGGAGCCCATTACCCCGTACGTGTCATGGGGCACCAGGAGGCCCCATTCTTCAAATGACTACTCCTCCGTTAGTTCTCGTTAGATTTGAATGCAGTTTGGTATGAATACTCAGGGCGCCCTTTTTTTAAATGGGGCCCAGAGGCCCGCACTTATTTCCGGTAATTTCCAAATTTATCGGAACATAGTCGTGATATATCGTTTTAAAGGTAATTAAACGTAGATTACCATTTTACATTGCACAATTTCATTTGTTTTAGTTGGTGGAACCGAGTCATTTCACTGAATTCTCGGGAACGTGGTACGTGCTATTCGCCGCGGAGACGTTCCGCGGGCCCGGTCGTAGTTCATCAGAACTACTAAATGTATCCTCCAGGCTGTGCATTGGCTCATGAATAAAAACATGTTTATATGCTATGCTTATCTTATCACCAGCCCATAGCTTAAACTGAGTGGATGGCTTCTTAAAAAGCTATTATCATCTAAAAAACGTCTCTAATTAAGTCCCATCACCCTTTCTTCCCTGCAATGCCTGGGCCTGCCCTTACTTTATTGCAACCTGTCAATCACTACTATCTGTGTGTGTGTGTGTGTGTCTGCACAACACGTGTGTGTGTGTGTGTGTGTGTGTGTGTACTTAGGCTTTCGCCTTTGGCTTTGTAGCTTGTTTTGACAGGCTTGTTGATGCGACTGACTTGTTGCATCTCCTCGTTGTGATGTTTTTGTGTTTCACTCACATGTGGGTGTGAGAGGTTTCCTGTTGAGTTAATGCTCAATTAATGTGTGTGAAGACGAGTTTACGAGTAGAGAATTTACAAGTTCGTGTGACTATTGTGAACATGCACCGACACAAATCTGCTTTTCTTTACATTCATTTCCTCGAAATCAACAACATGCACTGCTTTCACTGCCAAAGACTTAGCTATTCATTTAGTTACTGCACATGTGCAAATATTTCGGTTTTTAATTAAAGCTAAATAGATTCTCCTTTCATTAATGTGCAATGCATGCAGGATGTAATCACGCATATTGTTATGCAAACACATAACTTTGGTCTGTCTCTGTAATTTTGGCGAAAGCCCGGTTTAATTAATTTTGGAATAATCAATTTTTCCTAGCTACACAATGTAAAATTGACAAGTTGGTTAAATATTTACCCGAGCTGCCTTCTAACGTATTGAAGCAATTTAACCCACTTTGTAACCTAAGAGCAAGTCAGACTTAGTCAGGAATCACAATCAGATGAGCATATTTATGGAGACTGAAGCAGAGCAGCATCCTTAACTGACTTTTTTTTTTTCCTACAACTGAAAAAAAAATCAAAATGACAGAATCCCTTCTTAAATTAAACATTGGTTAAACTAATTAAAAAATACTTTGCTGAGCAAAAGAGGCCAAAATAGCACAGATTAACAGGGCGAACCATATCACCTGCCACACTTATTTGTCACGAAGAAAGAACTAGAAATCAGAAGTGATAGTAATGGATTACAAATACTCACGTTAAAGTAATTTAGTTGCTTTTATGGGTACTTGTACTTTTTTTTTAGTACATTTCTAAATCAGTAATTTATCTTGTAATTAAGTACGTTAAAAGAAGTAAAGTAATTTGTTACAGTTCTACACCCAACCGTTACTAAATAAATTATTGTGTTTTGTGATATTTTTTTTTATTTCCGTTTCATGACAAATTTAACATAATCCATATGTTCTTAGTCTTAGCCACTTCTGATCGTCGGTTCAGGTTGGGGTTTCTACCTATTATGTTGTTGCCCACATGGCACATTTGGCAAGTTCATACTGTAAATGTAGCTCTACTTAGAGCCTGATAATTTTTTATTTTATTTAGAATTGAAATCATTGGCATTATTTTATTTAAAAATTAATTGTACATTTTGACAAACATTTTATTTTATACAGATGCCTTTGTGCAAAATAAATTAAGTTCCAATCGTGCAAGATTTGGTCTCTTTCTTTATAAGTTTATACATGAGGTGTTTACTGTATGCAAGGGAACCGCGGGAAGATTTATTACCAAAAATAAACGTGGGTCACTAACTTTAGGTACTATTTAATTGAGCTACTTTTTACTTGTACTTGAGTATTTTATGTATGATTTACTTGTACTTGAGTACAATTTCAATCAAGTAACAGTACTTCTGCTTGAGTAGGATATATCAGTACTCTTTACACCTCTGCTAGAAATACACTCCGGGCTTGATTTGTTAAAGGATTACATGCATAGAAATGTGCGCTAACACGTTCTGGTTCATCTGCTAACTGGGTGTAACGAGGACTGCGTCTGCAAGAATGTGCAAAATGTTGAAGAATTTTGGGAGGAGTAGAGCTGGGTGCCTTGGCCAATTTCCTGAATCAATTTGATTTTGATTAATAAGGTTTTGAATTGATTAATCACGATTCAATTTTGATTCAGTATTGATTGATTGTTCCTTTAAATTTTACTTGGATAATATGAAGATGGTTCCAAACATCTGACTTCAGCTGGGGCGTTTTACCCAGCAGAACTTTGTCTGCCATGTTTGCACTGAATTGAATGCACTCTGGCATTGAGCAGGCACAGTAGATGACTTTGCTAATGCTTGACCAGTGTTTCCCAGCCAGGGGTACGCATACCCTTATGGGAACGTGAGCACATTGCAGGGGGGACGTGGAAAAATTAAGAATTTCTTTCCAAAATGATAAAAAAATATTCTCAGTCATTTCACAAGTCCGTCAATAAAATGGTACGTGTGCGCAATGACTTGTTTTTAAAGTTTAAATGCCTGTTTAAAGGGGACATATTCAAAGAAGCTCCTTTTGTGGTAAATGTCATAAAACTTATATATAACACAGCCAGGGAAATTATTTGTTTTGTATTTATTTATTTAGATTACTTATTTTTTGTATTTATTCTTATTTTTTTTCTAATTTCAACTTTATTATTTTTCTTAACAATATAATCATAATCATAATATATTAGTATTAATAATACAAACATTTACTATAATATTATTTCTTATATTTATCATTTTTATTGCCTTGAAGGCAACATGATTTTATGTTTAGTTTGAGTTAAATGAGAACATAATGCCTACATATTAATGGTTCAATTTAAGAAGATGAAATAAAATGACTTGCGTTGAATATTCAGTTGTGTTATATTCCACTTTTGGAGAATCATGAACACGTATGAGTGAGGGGGTACTCATGGTATGACAAAAAGGCTCAAGGGGTACACAAGACAAGAAAGGTTGGGAACCACTGTGCTGGACGATAGCACAAGCCTACTGGGGTGAGAGTTAAAAAAATTTTTTATTTCAGCACCTATGAATCGATTTTGGAAAATTTCAAATAAATCGATTTTTTTTACTCAGCTCTCAGGAGGAGATGTAAATAATAATTTAACACATGCAATGTGATTTACAAACAATCTAGCTCATTTTGGTGGCTGCTTTTGTGTATTGATTGAGCGCGTTTGGCTGGCATCGTTTAACTTTCACAGCTTTACTCACAGATGGCTGCAGGTAATGATGCAAGGAGGAGACGTATGAGCAAAACGAAAAAAACGACGTTACCAATAGGGTTAGAATTTTCTTGCAAACCTTTAAAGTGTGAATGGTCATGGTATCAATATCTACAAAGATGATTTTTGGGGCTTGTGCTCACTGTGTGCTCTGTGTCAGTCTTCTACAATCTACCGGCTTTGTTTGCGTATCTCCCCCCTGGCTGCCTCCCACAGCTCAAAGACATTCAGGTAGGGTTGATTGGCAACCCAAAATTGCAGAATGTTTTGATGTGTCAGCTAATGAGCGACGTTGCCCTTTTGTTCAGTATTAGTCGCATTTGCCTCTAGCCTTCCTATGTCTCTTAAAAAGAATAAGTTGGTACAGCAAATAGTCAGAAAGACAGATGGATGGGTGGTTGGAATTCATATTATCTGGCCTGTCAGTCATTAGGGATAAAACGTTTAAGGCACAATAGAAGGTGATTCTATCAGTATGTGTTTAAACGTGTGCCAAATAAAGGCTAGATGTAGTTCGACTAGTCCTGTTAACTCATTCAGTGCCAGCCATTTTCAGAATTTCTAACCCCCTCAGTGCCAGCCGTTTTAGAGCATATTGACTGATTTTTAAAGACCCACAGAATATTTTGTGCTATGACAGTCTGAAATCCGTAATCAGCAGTTGAATAGAGCAAGTTTTGCAGAAATCGCCAGTTTGAGAGCAAAAAGCTGAGAAAACAGGCTTTTTCTAAAACAAAAAATGTCAGTGACTATGAAGCTTTTTTTTTCTTATTGAAAACTATAACATCTGAACATTGGTTTCCTTCTAAAAAAAATTAAAAATAAAACAACACTGAAAAGGCTTTTGATGGCAAAATGATTATTATTTTTGCTATCTGGCTCACAGTTGAATGTTTTGCTTAGTATATTTTGTATCTTCCTCCCCCCGTCAACCACACAGACGTCACTTCGTCTTCCTCCCGACACGCAGAGATGACCCGTTTGGTCCGGTTAGTTGATGGTTTTATCTCACGATCGCAACATTATCAATTATCCACTCAGGTCCACATATATTGTGTGTCAGTATGTGGTGCTGTGAGCTGCTGGATACTTCACAATAACACTTCATAGCACCATAATCTCTCTCGTTCCTGCTTCTTCCTCCTTAGCTAATGGTAGCATTTGTGGCTAATCTCACATCTAAAGGTGCCACCTTCAGGGCACCAGTTGGTTACTACATCACATTATAGCTTAGATGAGGGACCTCCGCCTGGGTGTATTCTAGTAATCTCCGTGATAAAACGCAATTGACAAGTTTTCTCGTCAGTGGCACTGAGTGAGTTAACTTCATGTCATGTCAAGTTTTTACTTCTCTATGTTGTGATCAAGTTCATTAAAACATGACTTTAATATAATGTTGCCAAACTGGTATCGCTGTTTGCTAACGCTAATCTTTTTAAGGGTATTATCATTATTATTATGACTAACTTGAGTAAAGACAAGCCCTTATTAAGTTATTATTAATTAGTAATTGCTACTGATAAAGTAAATGTGGTATTTTAATGCACATTTCCTTTGAAATTGTTTTAAAACACTAGGGAGAGAGGCTGAAACCTATAGAAGACACGTGCTGTACATATAGTGGAATCGACAATAAAGCTGACTTTGACTTCAGTTTGCAGCATTTACAACCAATTGTCAACCACCACCCAATTCTGTCCTAAAGTTATCCCGCCATTATCATGTCCACAGCACTCATTAACCCATGTAATAAGGCCTTTTTGGCACTTTGCCTCTGCAAGTCTATGTATTTGTTGATGACATTGTTGCGTGTCAGTGTGTTCAGAAACCTTCGTGAATAACCTGTTTCAGGTAAATGTCACTTTAGCTCTGTCTCATCCTTTAATCTTAAATTGTGTATTTTCTTTACATGTCTTTGGGTGAATCCAGGCCATCTTTTGTTCCAAATGGGTTTAACATGTGCTGGTTCAGCCTTGTTTTTGTCAAAGCTTCAGTTATGCATAGGATGTGACCGTTTCTTGCTTCATGTGGTCCGTTTAAAATGCCTGAAAGCTCTCCCCATATCAAATGCTAGTTTAAATTATAGGGTTTCCTAATGTTTGTGTTCTTAAACTTTAAAAGCACCCTGTCACAAAATAAAAACAAGGTGAGCCAAGCATTAAGAGCCACAAAATTCCTTTTTTTCCCTATATTGTGAAACACTTTGTGTCCAAGTTGTTTTTTTGTTTTTTTTTTATATATTTAATTTGCCATTGTGTGTTCTCAATCACTTTCTTGTGAAAGCTTTAGTTTCAAGGTAGCTGGCAACAAAAGCCTGACAATATTGTGATGTGGTAGCGGAAGGGCAAAGGTGGTTTTTGTGTTCATTTAGTCTGGCTTTTTGTTTTGTCTGAGCATTCGTTTGGTCTACTTTTGTTTTTACTTTGATGTTTGCATGCTTCATGCTTTGCGCTCACCTTGGCACCTGACACACCCTGCCAACGGATTTGTCTGATATCCAGGTAGGCCTACGCTCCCTGGCACTGAAGTGATGGCGACACACCTCGTGGAAACGCAGAATTTGACTTTGAAGCTTGCTGGATTTGTTTATTTGAAGTAATCCATCATGGTGGCATGTATTACAGTTTTTGTTGATTGCTTAAACACGATTTCCAAACTCCTGCACCCAGGACCCAAACTTTACACACTACACACTACGCTTGAGTATAAACCACTGACTTTTAAATCAAACTCTGCCATTTAAACTGAACAACCTTTTGGCAAAAAGTCATTTTGGTGTCAAACTGATACACGCTTCCATAAGAACAATAATAAGTATAAGAATAATACATTTTATTTCAAAGTGCCTTTCAGGCCACCCAAGGACACTTTACAATAAACAGAATAATAAAAAACAGAATAAAGAAAAGAAAAAACAGAACAATGTAGGAGAAATTATGGAATAAGATGAAACATTGAATAACAGAGAATATGTATGTCAACACATTTATTTGACATAAAGCTCTATAGGCTTTCCTATATTTATTCGTTCACTATAAGAAAACAGTTTTTTCTTGACATTTTAAATCAGAATTCCTTAGAGCAGAGAATAGAACTAAATACTTTTACATGTTTTGTTTTTCTCCACAACAAATGGTTTCCAACAGCCAAACAGGAAATGGCAATGGAATAATTTTTTAATTTTTTATTTTATTTTACAATACTATAGACATCAACTCAAAAAACATATATTAGGCTACTATACATTTAGAAAATTACTGTAAATGAGTGTAAAGCAGCCCATGTGTTTAAGGCATGGTTACACTGTGTTTAAGGGATAGTCATAATTATTTAAAGTGTGGTCACTTTGGTTTTTGCACATGTTCTTAGTGTGTAAGCAATCGCCAAAAACGGTATAAGGTACAGTTGTGTAAAATATTTAAAAGGTCTTGTCTTTGTCTAACAACTAAATGCTTTATAAAAGTCTGATACAGGGAAGAAGATTAAATTGTTCTCCTGAAAATATTTAAATCTGCTTTACAGCCAGTTGCAAGAGAAACAAAAACTATTACTATCTGGAAAACAATAAAACTATCAGTGCCAGGGCAATTTGTTCTAGAAAATAAGTTACCTCAGGGTGCAGACCCACATTATAGCAATAAAAAATTATAATAGTTTGATTTTATGCTTTTGTTTATCTTGATTGTTTATCGTGTGTGTGTGAAATAGGGCTGCACAATTAATCAAATTTCAATCCTGATCACTATTGTGGTTGCCACGACTAAATAAATCTGATCGTCTGCTATAATTAAAATATTTGCTCTGCACTTTGTAATAATGTATTTATTTCGTCAGCTCTTGGTACATTTTGAATTCTTTGGTTAATTTTTTTAATGATTTTATTAGTATAATTCTTATTTAAACCTTAATTTTACACTGTAAACTGTACACATATTGTTTATTTAAAAGTGTGATAAAAACAGATTTCTTTCCCTAACATAATATATTGATAAAAAATAATCGGGATTATCATTTTGGTCGTAATTGTGCAGCCCTAGTGTAAAAGCACAAATCTTATGTGGAAGTGGGATTTTGTTAATATGTGCAGGTAATCTCACTTATGGGAGATTCTCTTTGCATGTGTTTGCATGTAAATTGGTATCTTGAAATCCACAAAAATTTTATTATTTTGAATGATTTCTTTGACATAAGTTTTCTACAATTCCATTTATCAGACGCCTGTAACCAAAGCGATGTATAACACAAACAGTTCGGAATTTGACATCCTGTAGTAATGGTCCAGGTTGGATTCGAACTAGTGACCATGGATTGCAAGCCCGCTTTTCTTAACCGTTACGCCAACACTGCCAACATCGCCTCTCACTATAAAGACAATGCTGGAGATTGTGTATTTATGTAACACAACTGTCATTTTCTCACGTTGTGTTTTTTTTTTTTTTTTTTTTATCCAAAGCTTGAGTGGCAGACGTGACTCCAGGCTGCTCTTGAGAAAACACACTTCTGCTTTGCCCTAGTCTGACCACTTCCTCTTTTTTTACTGACACCATTAAAATAAATAATCTCCAATTATCCCTTTAATTCTTCCCTTTTAAGATGAACAATTCCCAGGCTTTAGACCTTTCACATTTAACACTAGTGTTCCTCAGGGATGCCAAATTGTTTATTTTAGTGGCAGAGCAGAGATATGATGAAAGAAGGAAAGTACCGTATCCCATGAGAAAACATGTTGACAACTTGATCTGCTGCTACTGCTTATTTTTATAGTCAAACAAGACCAAATAATTAAGCTTTCCATCCGTATTTATTGATAGTTTTAAGACTATCAAAGGTTTGGTTGACTTTTTGTTCAGTAATTTTCATATTTTAGTAAAACTTTTATTCATGTATTTATTTATTTTTATGCCATGAGAAAATAGGTATTTTTTCTTCCACCTAGTAGTTTATCACATACACTTACATTAATAGAGGCAAGAATTCCATCAGAGGTTTTGAAGTAAATTCCACGAGTATGCGTACACACCCTCCTGTCACATCTGATACCAGTATCTGTGCATCACCTTTAATAATCATAAAATATTTTCAATTCTTTATGTGGCACATCAGTTTTGTTGTAGTTTTTAATGTGAAAAATGATGGGTTCAAATCCCGGTAGGGTTTTTGTTCAGTTGGAGTTTTACTTTTCTTTTCTTACTTGGTCTTGTTTTGACAATAACAAGTTTAGATAATTGTTTGGACACAGAATGGCTGCTGGATCTTTGTTTATGCAATATTGTCCTTTATTGAGTCAGTTTGATGATTTCATATATTTATAATCTTTTTCTTTTTTTTTTAAACTCTGTTAATTTTCATTCTGCTGTCTCTCTCTTCAACTGGTCCTCCTCACTACCAACCTGACATACATTTCCCGGCTGCTTAACACACACTTGGGCCACTCTAGGTTAAAAAATAAACAAAATATAATGTAAAAGTAAGTTTTAAATTGCCGTAAATGTTTGGCTCAGATTTACATTAGGTTGCACATCGACAAAACTACCTCATGCTAATTCCAGCAATATTTTTTTTTCTCTAATGTTATTGCATAACATATTGTTCAAAAGAGAAGACAAAATTTAGCTTGCTTTTACTACTACGTGGAAGTGAAGGAAACTTCAAAGGAAACATCAAAGCTGACGAAGACTGGCAGTTGTCAGTCGAAACATGTCAGGAGATCAAAGTGGATTTCCAAAGGAACTGTTGTCTGAATAAATGAAGCCTTAACAAACTGCCTTGTGTTGTTTACAGCAATACTTGAGGATCACTGTATATTCACAATAATATGTCAGAAATATGATATTACTGTTAAAACGACTAGTTTCCTTTTAGTTTTCCCACACATTGATTAGTATTATTTTGAGCAAACAGCTGTAAAAACAACAGAATGACAAGAAGATACCATTCCTTAGGTACAGAAAATACAGCAAAAAAACAACAACATCCAAATAACAACATTAAATGATGTAGACTATAAAATGTTTTGGGCAGAAAAAAACCAAGCATGGATCTATTGCATATTTCCATGAAGTTCCAAAGTATGTTAATGTGACAGGAGGTGAGAGCATGGCCCAAACCCAAGAACAGTCTATTCTGAGGAGACATTTTGTCTTGGTGTGCCTCCTTTTAAGATGACATGCTTGACAATGCCCTAAACTGATTTAGACTGACACAGAGTGAAACTGTCAGGGCGAAGTCCTGAAGGCCTTGCCAAAACAAAGTTGCTTTGATGTGAGCATTGGAAGCTCATCTCTCAACAGTCCATACCAAGAAAAACTTGTTGTACCACTTCACTCTGCACTACAGAGAGCCAACTATAGCGGGGATTACTTATTTATGTTTAAACATTGAGAAAAAATTGCATTTTTCATCACAAATGTACCCCCAAAGGAGTAATAATTCCAGAATAATGAAATATACTCTCATTTTTTTATATCTCAGCACATTCTTACACATGCTGTAAGGTAAACATACTGTGCTTTAAACATTTGAACTATTCCATTGTGTCACTTTGTAAAGCCGCTTCTGTTTGTACCTTAATGTTTATTTGTCTTCCCAAGAGTCAGTTATGAGTTAATCACCCACTCCAACAATTGTTAAAAGCTCAGATGAACGTGATGAATCTGTCAGCGTGAATCAATACACATAACACTAACCCGCGTCATAACAACTCATGGCCAAATTAAGCCTTTCTCATGCTTGCAGGTGGAGGTGGTTCAGGAATGTTCAGGACAAATATGTATTTATGAGAAATTGCCTTTGTTGGGGTTGACTTATGAACCTGCTCAGTGACACTTTGATTTTTGATGATTGTTTGTAAGAACTGACATGAGGTGAACTACACGTCTCTGCACTTTTGACCCTCTTTCAGAATAAGTTTTTATCTGGTATTTCTCCCATTTCTGATTTAACTGTAAGACATTATTTTAATTGTAAAAGTCCATCTATCTTATTCATGGGGCTGCTGCTTCCTGTTATGGTGACACTTTCTAAAAGATTAATAAAAGAAATACTGAGACGTCTTTAAATTTGTTCTTTCTTTCAAGAGGAAACAAACTTTGGCTACATTCATACAACAGGTCTTAATGCACAATTCTGATTAAATTCGGATTCCAATTTTTTTTTGGTGTGCTCATTCATATTACGCACTCTTTTATTTAATTATACACTTATTTAACGTTTATTCTTTCTTTCATCTTTGTTAAAGGTTTTATTCTTTTATTTGTGATTTTAGTTTTCATAAAGTGGCTATAACAAAAGCAATTTCCCCCTGGGATTAATAACGGAATTCTGATTAAATTAAGTTTAGAGTATGAACTAAATGTGACCCCGATGCAACCCACATGTGCAAAATAGATCCTGTGGTAATACGTAACCATGCAGGCACCCACTGTTTTTACGGACATAAATATGGTAATATGTATAAATTATAAATATTTATTAATTCTACGACCTCACTCTCTTTCTGCTTTCCACTCTGTTCTTGATCTGTCATGGCTGTTTTTCCCCCCGCCACTTCTCCTAGGAAGCAAATTGTGACATTTATCGCATTTCAATGACGTAAAGGTCGGATTAACGCGATCTGGCTGTTCAGACAGAAGTTGCATTGCAAAATATCAGATACGCATCAGATTTAAGATGACATATAAAAGTGGTCTAGGTCGGATTTGAAAGAAATCGGATCTGTAATGTTCAAACTGTCTTTAACTGATCTGATGCAGGTCGCATATGGGGAAAAAAATAATAAATCGGTTTTGGGCCACATATACCTGCAGTCTGAACATTGCTTTTGACTTCTAGTCTTTCACAGTTTATTCTATTACTGTCACCTCATTATGTTAGTTTGGTTCTCTTCCCCCAAATGACAGACTTCTGTCTTGAGAAAAGATGGATCTAACGGCGCGTTCACACGGGAGAACCAGAGGTAGCTTTAACTTAAGTCTGGAGCGGACCATAGAAACAAATTCTACTCCCGATAAAAACAGCGGTCTCGGAGCAATTATAAACAAACTCTCACACACTGTTTGATCTTTGGTATAATAATAATAATAATAATAATAATGCATTGGATTTTATATAGTGCTTTTTCATAGACACTCAAAGCACTTTACATTGCTGTGCATTATTCTTTCACTCCATACATGGCGGTGGTAAGCTACTATTGTAGCCATAGCTGCCCTGGGGCAGACTGACAGAAGCGAGGTTGTCACAGTGCGCCATCGGTCCCTCCGACCACCACCAACACTCACTCAAGCACCACATTCATACTCGGGAATGTGGGTAAAGTGCCTTGCCCAGAGACACAACGATAATGACTTGGCTAGAGCGGGATTCGAACACCCAACCCTTTGGTTTCTGGATGACCCACTCTACTGCTCAGCCATGGACAAAAAGCTGCTCTCCGCCCATTTCTGTCAACTCTAGGACTATCTCTATGTGATAGGGCTTGTTAAACTGGGGTCAATAGGGTTTATATCGACAAATTCTCCATCTAAACAAATGACCAAATGTTAATGTAATACATACAGGTGTTATGATGGTGTGATGTTATGATAGTCTGTATGACTTAAGAAAGAATGTTTATCAATGTTTTAGAACATAGGGGAAAAGTAATGCTTGTGAATATCTGAGACAAGAAACAAGAGAAAGTCAAACAAGGAGAAAGTAAGCATATTGTTTGACAACTCCACGTAGACTGAAGGATCTAAAGAACTCAATGAACTAAAATATGTTTTCAACTTGTGAAAGGAGAATATTTATCCTCATTGTTTTCAGAAGCAGAACGTTCTCTCCACCAGCTTCACCACATGCTGCAGCCCTAACAGGCATACAGTCCAACTACAAACTGTGTGTGTCTAGCTGTGTGTGTTTTGTCCTGTGTTTTACTGAGTGTTAAATCCGGGCAGATGTTTAAACTTTCAGAGAGAAAACATTTTTTGAGAAATTTGCTAATTTCCTGAACTGTGATAATCAAAGTTAAAGTCGAGTCAATCATGTACTAATGGTTAAGTTGGAGAACTTGCTCTTTAAGAGATTTATTTACACCATGGAATATAATTTTAGAAACAAGCTAAACTGTGACTTTTTGGAATACAATGTCAGATTCAGAGCTAATTAAGTCATGCAACGAAATATCTGAAGGACTAATCATGTGGCTCGTTTTAAAAATGTTCCCAAAAAGTTGTGGAATGTAGTAAACGGATGCAGCTAAGCCCAAATGTATGTTCTATTTGCCGAAATCTAATTTGGAAAAAAGATGAAAACAGAGCCACCAAAGCTTATTTTCTAACCACCCAATTAGTCAGGAACTCTTTTAGAAAGCAGCTCCACAGCAAATCTGATCAGATTTCAAGGTTTGATTTAAGCCTTCATAGCCTAAAGATGAAAGGGTTATTTTTTTTTTACAAGGAGATACAACTTTCTCTAAAGCTTAATATCCACTGCTCATGAATTAGAGAAACAGAAGAACCATTTTTAAACCACCACAGGATCTGTCAGAAGTTTGCCAATGCTGAAAAGAGTCTGCTCTACATTACCAACACTTCATACTCAACAAAGTGGATCTAGAAGCATTGAGCATTGTTTTCTTGCCCTAGTCTTTCAACCATGTTCTAAGCATTTCCTCAGGGTGAATACCTCATTGATTTTTGCCCACCTGTAATAATAAGTTGGTCCTGTGGATTTTCTAATACATGGCTGTTTTTCCTGACTTTTGGACTTTTATTACGCACACATTATGTTTCAAAATAAAAGCTTACAGAGAAACCCAAACCCTACAAACATTTTCATAGCCTACAAAGCCAATTGCCTATTTTAATGATGACGTGACCTCTTCACAGCCAAACTCAGGCAAAGTTATTGCGATAATTGTTTTGCACTCTTCACACGTTAATCGCATATCACTGTGTCCAAATGTCAAGTGAGATCCTGTAAAGCAGTTTATTTATTTGTTAGCAAGGATACGTCGCAATGGATTTTGTCAAAATCTTAACAAAATATAGACCTTACGCTATGAAAGAATACGTACATTTTTTAATGGGGATCCAGACCAATATACTGATTCTGGTTCAGTTTTAAAAAATTCAAATCTTCATATTTTATCAAAAAATCATATCTTGGTTTGTAATTGACCGATCTTCATGAATATTTACTCAGTTGTGTCGGGTTGGTTCCTCAATTACTCCACTGAGTTTAATTTGGATCAGATCCAGATTGGGCATTTTATCGCTCGCTTTTGGAAAATATTGGGGTGCCCATACATTTGTACCAGCTGTATAATTATTAATTGGGATAGAAAGCATTTAAACTGAATAATCATGGTGCCATGATCAGGATCACTGATATTTTTGCACTGGGGATATTTTTTGCAACGTTTTAAGCGCATTAACAATCTCCTTTCAATAAAAAAAAAAGCCCAGCATGACTTTTTATGTTGCATTTCCCACTTCCTTTGTAAAACCAGTGTTTAAAAAATCACCCATTTAATTAATATTGGATAAAATAGTCCTTCTGCTATACATGTACTGTAGGTTCATGTATTTACAGGTTGTGTTTTTCATGTCAAGGAAAGGAAAAGTCACCAGCTGCTTTTTGTTGGCATTGAATCATATACATTGTGTCACATAAGAGGAAAAGAGTTTGTCATTGATATTTTCCATCTTTATGTCAGTCTTTACCAGATGATGCCAATCTAACCATGTCTTCTCCATCTCCACACTACCTTCTCTTTCCATATTTGCTAAATGGAAGCCTCTCTCTCTTCTGACCTTGGGAAAAAGCCATCTGCTTTTTGGATCAGCCCAGCTCATCTAAATGAGTCAGTGTAGCTAACATTTAGGTTTCTGGACCTGTGGGAGGCTTCTGAAAGCAAATCCCAAAGGCTCAAGGAAATCATGAAAACTACATGGCAGGATAACGCTTAAGACAGGGGATTTGAATTTGAAACCTTTTTGCTGTAAGGCATGAGTGGTTTTAACCATAAACACCCTCTGTTTTTTACTCTTGGCCTTGAAAAGAATCTAAGTAAAGAGTGAAAGTAACTCCAAAATTACTCTACTTATTTTCTGTTAATTCCTAAGGAGTTGACAGACATTTGGTGACACATTTAAGTGAGGACGATTCAAAGGATGTGCATCACTGCCTCACAAAGCAAAAGTCTCTGGGTTTTAGAGTTTTAGTTGCATTGATTGATCTCCCAAGTGTGCAGAAGCTTTCCTGGCACAGAGCAAAACTACATAATCTTTTAAAGCCTAGCTCCCAAAGTGGGGTATGGGTACCCCCAGGGGTACTGAACTTGTCATAGGCAGTATGTGAATAAAAATTAAAAACATTGTGACAATATTGGAAACTAGAATGTAAATAGGGCAGCAGTCAGGAGCCCCCATGCATTGTCACAAGTTACACATTGGCCTCTGTAAGATACCTTCTATTAAGGCTGGGCGATATGGAGCAAAACCTCCTATCTCGATATTTCCTTGCTAAATCTCGATATACAATATAAATCTATATTACTTGCAATCAGTAGCACATGATTAAGATGTTTTATTGTGCTTTATAATAATAATCTGTACCTATCCTCAACAGGATAGGTAAAACTCAGAGACAAATATCACTTTTTGTGATGCTGTGTCTGTTAAATTAGATTAGCGGTGGTATCGATGAAAGCACCATCTGATCACTTTAAAAGTGAACAAAGGCTAACGGCACTGCAAAGGTCAGAGAGTTTCTCCTCTGCCTGCTATCCTGGTGTCAAATCTCCAGAGACTCCTCGGGGCATCGGGCTGTGCATTGCTCCACTGGGTTTCTATAAGAGCACAACTCCAGGTCTTACCTGTAATTACAAGTTGCAGTCCCCGTCCAGGAGCATTGATCCCTTCCGTCTCATCCACGTTGAACCACTATAGTTATACCAACACACAAACACAGTAATGTTCATCAACCAACAGCTTCCTTAAACAAGTTGATTTATAGTTTACTACCTTTTTTGAGCTCCTGACTTGCGAGGATGGCTCATTACAAGTGCTTTAGTCACTGTTTAATTATAAGTCTGATAATTTGCCTGCCATAAACTTTAAAAGCCTGATATTTTACAATCCTTCAACAGTACTGCATAAATCTGTCAGAAGCAAACAGAAAGGTTGCTAATCCCTTAATAATAATGATGCAAAGTTTTTGAAAATGTTTGTCCTTGAAGGTTTTTTTGGCTTTTTTAACATTCTCTTGTGACGATATAGAGGGTAGTAAACATTTATTTACTTTAATTTTTATTTGTTTATTTGGAGAGGACAGTGCACATTAATGAACACCTGTACAATGCTTTATGCAAATGTGCCAGATTTTAGCCATGAGCTACTTTCCATCTATAGTCCTCATAATAATAAAAGATACAGACATGGACATAATATATACAATATTTACAACCAACCGAAGCAGTTTCTTATTGAAAAATTGCAAAACAGCAATAGACTTCAGCACACTTGATGATTTTTAGCATTTGTATTTGTGTAGTGCAGTTGAAAACAGCAGGTCACAATCAAAATGTTTTAGAGTGAGCGACACACATTGTGTTTTTAATTATTGTCACCCTAAAGAGTACAGTATCTAAACCCTGAGAATTTTTCTGAATAAGCTGGAAAGTAAAAAAATTCCATGAGTATGGGTGGGGCTACTGGAGCAGTTAAGACATGACCAGTTTATACTATAAAATCCCCAAAGAACAATCTATACTATGTTAACTAGCTACTCAATACTCACTATAGCTCTATATTCACAATTCTCTTAGTCCAACCTACTCGACACAGATTACAGAGTCAACAGGTGCTAGTTTTCATAGGAAGGGCGGGGCTTATGGTGATGGTTTGTGACATGAGAAGCCTCCACAATGTCACAAACCGCCATTCTCAGCCAATGGCAAAATTCTATTATAATAGCCTGGTTTTAACCCATAGAGGGCAGTCACTTACATTTTTACAACAAAATACGCCAAATTAAAATACGAAAGTGCTAAGAGTTGGACAAGAATCACTCAATAACACTACTTGATACCAAATACGTTTGTTTCCAGCAGAAAAGAAGTGGTTTTGGGCTTCAGTTACTCTTCAACTGTTGATCCTAATCCCTAAATGTGCTAATACATGCTTACTACTTTGCTAGCCAGGTTTTAACCCGTACAGAGCAGTCACACTTATTATTACTTTTTTTTTTACAACAAAATACACCATATTGAAATAATTTGACTAAAACTTCAAGAGTTTGACTACAATCAATCAACAACACTACTTCATACTCAAATACATTAGTTTTCAGCAGTAAACAATGTGGTTTGGGGCTTTAGTTACTCTTTAATTGTTGACTCTAATCCCTAAATTTACTAATACATGCTAACTACTTTGCTTGCCCAGGGCCTGTGATTTAGTATAAACAGCTTGTTTATTTGAGCCTCATTTTGTCTAATAAAAGTTTCAGTTTTGCCCTCCACGTGTCCTGGTAATCTCTAGCAGGTCATTAGCTTTCCTTAATGGCACATCTGTGCAGAACCGCCTTCCGTGTGTAGCTACTTGCCGAGGCCTGCAGTAATTGTGGAGGGTTTGTTTGTTACAGTAGACCTCTCTGTGTTGTTCTCATCTTTCTGTGCGACGTGTTTGGGGTCGGCGGTGTTGTTGTGTCTGGGTTTCACCGTGCGACAGATACTATTGAACCTTGGTGATCCTGTTTTCTGCTTCCTGTCAGGCTTGTGGTGCAGAAACATTTAAAGACCTTGGTTTTTTTTAGGCGAAACCAGGCAGGTATTCTTTGTTTGTGATATTTAACAGGTTGTTTTTTTTTGTGTTTGTTACTATGTGGGTGAACTTTCTTCAGCTGTGATTACAATAACTTCTCAGAAGTGTGACTTGGGGCGAGTTGGGCATTTATACACCTTCACTTCCCCCCACTTCTCCACTCTGGCTTGTTAAAGTCCACCAACAGCTTTGAAGTGGTATGGCCGTGTGTGTGCGTGTGTAGCTGCATATATTTACACTTGTTGCACCTGCAAAGCAGATGTTTAGTAACACAGCTTGACTTGGATGGTTTGCTCGATGAACAATGTTCCGTAAACATGAGCATTAAGCGAATTTCACGCTGGAAAGCCAACCAGTTTGCTCCAGAATGTGATACGGCCCCCCGACCTGCTGCTCCTCAGCCCCCCGGGATAAGAAGAGCACAAAGAATGATAAATTAGCCCCACTCTACAATCTTCTTGTCAAAGCAGAGTGTAAAAAGAGAGTTTATTCCTTTAATCTGACTGCTGAGCACAGCAGTTGCATTTTTCCCCCTCTCCGATTTTCAAAAGCCCCATTATAGTGGTGCCTTGCTCTGAGGGAGGTTGCTGGTCCCCAACCAGGTGTTTATCTCCGTCCCTCCCTCGGTTCTCTATATGTATACTCCATCATGCACAAGCCTGTGTGTCTGAAGCCATAGATGACATAGAAACTATCATATCTTTGCATAATGAGATGAGGAAGCGAAGCTCTCACTCACTGTAATCAGTCGTTCTAAGACTGTGAATGTCCACAGGGATCTTAATGAAAATGGTTTCATGTAAAACCACAGAAAAGTCACAAAAAGCATGGCTTGCCTGCGGTTGAATAACGAGTGTACTGCTGCTCTGAGGGACTTTGATAACTTTTTTATCAAATGTATTTTCTAACAGCATGACTGCAGCATCGTGCCCTCCAAGAACCTTCAACTCCTTTCAGATGAATTTAAAACATCTGACATACATTCATCCTTTCTGTAGAGAAGGGGTTCTCAACCTTTGGGTCAGGACCCCATTTGGGCTCACGAGACAATCTCAGGGGGTCACCAGATGCCTTCAAGAATATATTTTATGAACAATTTGAGCCCCTTTTTGCTCATTTCTACCTTTCTACCATTTTTGTTCACTTTTTCTTGCCATTTTTTCTGCTCCTTTTAATGCATTTTGCTACATTACTCCAATTTCTGCCACTTCTCCATCACATTTCAATGCCTTTTCTGCGTATTTCTCCTCTTTTAAGACATTTTCAGCACATATAAACTTTTCCCACCTAATGTTGCATTTGTTGACTCATTATTGTCACTTTTCACCATATTCCATGCTTATTTTTGCCAATTTTACCACATTCATGATTTATGCCCATTATTTGCGAGTTTAAACTAATTGTTGCTACTTTTTGAAATACATTACCCCAGTACATAGATGACGAGACGGTTGATATATCTTTTTACACATTGTGAATGGCATCATATATATTTCTGTGTCAAAGTGAATTTTCACAGAGCAGAAGTTCTTTCTGTCATGACAAACAAACATCAACCAGAGGGATATTGTTGTTTCAATGAATGCAGTGGCACTTCTGAACTAAATACTTGTATTTTTTTAATTGTTGTAAATGGTTTTCTAGCACACCATAAGGGCTCCTAATAGACATTTTCAGGTTTCATTTGAGGTGTTAATCTTGTGATTTTTACTCCTTGAGTGACTTCTTGAAATGTTTTTGTTTTTCCACTATTTTATATTACTTTTGGCCCTGGATGAATTAGGATATCACACTTGACCTATTTTGAGTACTTAGAGTTCAGTCTTTTTATAACTGTACTGCAGTAAAATTTAAATTAATTTACTTTTTATTTTGTAATGTTTATCATTTCACGTCATTATTTGTTTCCTGGGAGCCGCGTCACATTTGATCCTTTTTGGTGACTTATTTAAAATTTCCAATTGAATAAAACAAAAGCACATTAATTTCCCTATTTTAAATACAGTTTTCAATGTGATTTCACTTAAAATATCACTGGAATAAAACATGCCCCCCAAAACAATCATGGATTGGAAATTGACTGCTGCAGGCTTTATGTGCACTTCCAAAGCTATTATCTTAAATTTAAAGCCTTTCTAGGGTTTATTCACTCTGTTAGTTTTTGACAGATTGTACAGAATTTGAGTAATACCTGGTGGATTTAGGATGGCAGGCTTATTTAGCTTTATGATGCAAAAGTAAAGTACTAAAGTTAACTTTGTTTTTGCAGCATTTGTAAAAAATTAACTTAAAGACAATTATTTCGATTTTTGTATTGTATTTTCTAGAGTATAAGTTGCTATTTTATTTAATTGTTTTGTTAAAATCGAGGATGTGATTTATACAGCAGAACGCCCTATGCATTATTTCTTTAGACCGTCACCGGCAGTATTTAGCAAGAAAAAATTTGAAATGTGAATCACTAGAAATTGTGAATCATTTTGTGTAAAAGTGAGAGTATATTGACTCAGCTAGAAACCTGTTAAAAGCCTGTTTACATTAGATTTTTGAAAATTATATGGTATCAAGCATGAAGTATGTAAACCATGGCTTTAAGATTTGAGTCAGACTGCAATCCTGGGGTGGAACAAAAAGGCAGAATCTAGTTTCCTAAGTGATGTAGTAGAGCTGACGGACAGTTAGCGTAGCAGGCTAGCACATAGCCAGATTACAGTAAAAAATGACTATTCAAAGCTTTGAATCATATGATATGCAAACACTGAGCATTTAGAAGGAGCTGATGTTTTTAGATGTTTGTAAAAAAAAAAAAAACTGCATTTATTGGGGGAAATAGACTTTAGTCGATTGATGATTGGCAGCTTCTTCAGCCTATAGTGTATTGCTTTATAGAAAATACATGCTAAGACAACCTAATTGCATGGGAAAACTTGTCATATTGTTTCGTGTGTGACTGAAAACATTTTTGGAATGTTGCAAGACAATTTTTTTTCCATGGTGAAACACAAAAATGTTTGTGCTGCATGGACGTAAATTCAAGCTGATGTATTTAAATCCTCATCCTAACCATAACCTAACCACGTCTGTTTCTTACCTGCGAGCTGAGTCAGTGCAGTTTTTTGTCCCTGTCCGTCCTTTTCCAAATTAAGTTATTTTTCATGCCAAGCAGCACAAAAAAATGTGACAAAATTGTAGAGGAATGCACAAGACAAAGGTTTAAATTTCATGACACTACCACAAAATTTAGCGAGATAGGGTTGTAAGAGGCTAGAAAAGATGAAAGTGTCACCATTGCACTAAACCAATTCAAAGGAAACATCTAGGTGTGTGACTTGGCTGGAGCGACTTATCTTTGGGTTTTTTCCAAGAAAATTGTCTATTTTTTGGAAGACGACCTATATATCGTCACGACTTGTATTTTGGAAACTACAATTATTCTTTGAATAATGCACAAATGTTAAACTTTAACATTAGACTCAAATAGTTTAAGTTGATAACACCGTCTACTATTTTTTATGGAGAGTCAAAAAGTGAATAATAAAAAATCCAAATACAGTAACTCGCTGTATGCTCCATGAAACTATCTCTGATTATATTGTCCATGCTGGTTCATGATTAATTTTGGTCATATTCCTGAAACATCACACATGGTATATACTGTACTTAACTTCATGATTTTGTGGTAATTTCTTCCATTTTCTTGTAAAGCTCTTGTTTACCTTTCATTCTTCCCTTTTTTCCAACCCTGATCAAATCAATATAGCATTGAGTAGTGAAAAACCCCATTGAAAAGAATGTTTGACTCCATCTTGGGAGGCATAATACTAATATAGATATGTAAAATGATCTCATAGGCAACTTTATTCAGATTATAATCATTTTTTGGTGTGTGTTGGCTTCTTATTTAACCCTTTACGCACAACTTTTAAAAGCTTATTGAGTGTCTCAACTTGAACTTTTCTTAATATTGTTTGTGAGGTCTAGTGTTCAAACACGAGCCTGATGATAAAACTTTAAAGAGCTTAAATAAAAGCAGTAGAAATTGGCACTTTATGATGTGTTTCATAAAAACACATTGCGGCGTTTCACTTGAATCCGCTTCCACTTTTATCTGCAGGCTTGGTTTGAAATCCTCTCTCTCTGGAGTTGTTATGAATGTATAATGCATACCCAAAAACGGGGGTAGATGTCCTGGCTAATTTCCGAGACATGCGTGACGAAGTCCCACGTGTCCTCGTGGCTGCTCAAAATGTCCTAATGCAGTCTGAACAGTCAATGTGCAGAAACACATTAGTTGTGTAACATTATTAGGAATTCTTGTTTTTCTGTCCCTACAGTGCCTGGAAACTTGGGCTGTTTCAAAGATAGTGGTGACCCTCCCACTCTGTCGGGCTCCAGTGAGACCTCCAACAAGCTCACCATCCAAAACTGCATCAGCTTCTGTAGGAAGCAGAGATACAAGGTGAGATTTAAACCTGTAGTATATATATATATATTTATATATATTAAATGATCCAGAGAGGGGAAAAATATCTGAGTTAACTCCCCCATGTCTATTCTCTTTCAGTAGTCAAACCTGAAGGTTAAATTATCTGCAATTTATGGCTCTCCGTCTGAGCACTTATCTCCATAATGCCCGCTTTATTCGCCCATCAAAGGTCCTGTTCAAAACCAAGCAGCGAATGACAAATCACTGCAGCAATCAGCACTGGCAGCTGGAAATAAACGCTTATTAGCCTCGTGGGCTCAGCTCAATTTGCATTGACAGACACTGAAATCACCAAACGCATCAGCCCCTCCCAGCTCAGCCAGAAGCAGGGCAGATGTTACAGGAAATGGCGCATCACACATTAAGATTCTACCTTTGCAACGGTCAAGACGATTCTGAACATGACGTAAAGAGCCCTTGTGAGACTTTAAAACATTAATAAGACTTTGGCTGTGTTCTACGTTGCAAACTAACATACTACAAACACTAAGTCTGACATCAAAATGAGGGCTGCTCGAGGATGTGCTCCACCATTGCCAGTTTGGAGCCCCAGCGAGTTGCAGTCCTGCCGATGGATGAATAAATAAACAAATAAATTATTAAATAAGCCCAAAAATGTATCATTGCATCATTTACCTTAACAGATTCAGATATTCAGATACAAATGTATGTTTACCGTTATGAGACTATGTTCTGGGACTCCGCTTCTTGTGGAGTTCATTCTTACGTTGCCAGCTGTGTGAAAAGGCCCAGACAATATTACGGCACAGTCCGAGGGCGCGCTCGGTTAAGCCACAGCCAATGCAGGGACCTGATTGCGGCAGAAATGTTGGCAGCGTTATCAGTGGTTATGGCTGAAAGTTTTTTCTTGTCAAGCTGCCAGTCCTGAAGTGCATCTGTGAGCGCAGCAGCAAGATTGTCCCCATTATGACTCTCAGGGAAAAAAAAAACATAGTTTGGAGGCATTTGGATTCAAGTTTCCACTCAGGTGTTGGCCTAATGGTGTGGACAGTCAGGGACATATATGGTGTCATGCGAACCGACAACCACATGTCAGTTGTTAAGGAATACCGGTCTGAAGTTGTGTTCTTCCATGAGACCTGGTCACTCGGAGCGAAACTTGCCATCTTTCTCCCTCTCTCTCTGTCACTCTCGCCCAAGCGCTGCCACGTGATGACAACCCTTTCAACACATACGTTTTCCTGGACATAGAATCATGTTTAGGAATTAAATAAATTATATTTAATATTGAATCCTTATCTCCTATAGAAATGCATTGCGTGACGGTATTGAAACTGATACGTTGCTATTTTTATGACCCCGCGGTATAACGTATTACCGCCCAAGCCTAGTATGTACTCATGTAGTGTGTAGTATGTTAGTATGCCATTTCATTCACAGCTTTTGTTTTTGTGTATTAATGTTTCTGAAATATTCAACAATCAGGTGATGTAAAGCAGCATTGTCAGATTTATCTGATGTTTAAATATTCCTTGAAGTGAGGAGAAGAAGTGAAGCAATTTCCTTTAATTATGTCATTTGCTGAACCCTTCTTTGTGTATTTCACAGCTTGCTGGTATGGAGTCTGGTTATGCCTGTTTCTGTGGCAACGAAGTGGATCTGCCCAATCACGGAGAGTCACCCAACATGGAGTGTAACCACGTTTGCTTCGGTGACCACACGCAGCCATGCGGTGGGGACGGTTGGGTTATCATTTTTGACAGTGAGCATCCACTTCTATCATTAAGTATCTGGCTCATTGGGCCAAAAATGTGACAAACATAGCCTAGCAGCACAACAAATATGACAAAATTGTGGTGGAATGCACAAAACAATAGATTAATTTAGTGAGATAGGGTTGTAAGAAGCTAGAAAAGGTAAAAAGGTCACCATAGCACCTAACCAATTCAAAGAAACTTAACATCTAGCTGTGCAACTTGGCTGGAGCGACTAACTATGGGTTATTCCAAGAACATTTTTAATTTCTTGGAAGTGGACCTACTGTATATACCAGTGTGACTTGTACTTTGGAAACTTTAACATAAGACTCAAATCGTTGACATTGTAAACAGGCAGATGTTAGCATACTGTAGCTTCCTAAATGCAGTCAGTGTTTGAGAGAATAAGTTTAAAGTTGGTTCACGTATACAGATACACTGTGATGTAAAATTAGCCAACGGGGGGGTTATGACTGAAAAAACATTTGAAAACTGTAATGTAACCATTAGCATGAGCTTTAGCACATTGCAGTGCTGCCAACCAATAGTAGAACAGTTGCTGAATTTTAATATTTAACCGTAAAGTGCTTACATAAATTAAGTGTAAAAACCACCCTGAAATATTTTTCATTCAATTTGTATATAAGAACATAATTAATGCAATTTCTACCTAAACCAGGGGTGTCAATCTCATTTGATTTCACGGCCAGATACAGACCAGTTTGTGGTAAAGTGGGCCACTGATTTTAAGTGGGAAACGAGCCATTTTGATTCTAATGTGGCCTAGTTGGCTTTTCCACATATGAATAAAATCTAAAGTATGTAAGGTACAATATTCAAGAAATACGTGATATCAGCCTCTGCAGGATCTTCACTTAAATTTCCTTCGTTTTGTTACCATTTTTTAATTAATGTGAAGGAATTTTATGGTATAATTTTATGAAAATTCTGGATTTTGTCAAAATTAAGTTTGTTTAACTTCTTTTGACATTGTGTCCTGCAAATATTGTGAAATTTCATTGATTTTGTGTATTTGGAAAGGCTGAGATTTCTACAACTCAATTAGTTGGTAATTTACACCAGCGATTCTCATCTGGTGGGTCGGGACCCAAAAGTGGGTCGCGAATCTGTACTGAATGGGTTGCGGACAGCTAATCAAAAATAAATTAATACTTAATGTCTCTCATGTTGGACATGTTGGACTCATGTTTTTTCTTGCATGTTGCACAGGAAAATATATAGAATTTATGTTTTATTTTTAAAAAAAAGAATATATATGTGTGTTTTCAACAGCTATTTTTGAAAAACTAAATTTGATATGTTGAATTCTTAAAAAAAGGGTCATGGCAAAATGTGGGTCCCATTGTGAGACCAGTTGAGAACCCCCGATTTACATGATGATTCATGTTTTCTCTGCATGCCATTTTTATTTTCTTCTGCGGACCGCAATCAATCCTGTAATGGGCCAGATTTGGACCCCAGGCTTTGAGTTTGACACACGTGAACTAAACCTAAAGCTGGATGTGATGTACAAACTGCACCATTGTAAATGAGTTTATAAGCAAAACATTATTTTGTGATCTTGAAGAAAATCTGTTAATCTGTTGGAAATATTTCATTCTTTAAAGGAGGGCACAACAGAAAAGGTTTTTAAATCACTGACTTAGTGGAAGACTGTGAATGAGCAAGCAAGAAAAATGGTTATTGTAGTATATATCAATAATCCTACATTATGAGCATAATGTAAAAAGTAATGATTAACTACTGAATTGTTTTTATTCTTAGTATTTGTGTTCCCATTCCTCAGCACGTGTGGGAGCCTGTGGGGGGAACTACACGTCTCCATCTGAAGTCATCTATTCCCCAGACTTCCCAGACAAATACGGGGCTGGCCGTGTGTGTTACTGGACCATCCAGGTCCCTGGATCCTACGCCATCATCTTCAACTTCACCTTCTTCGACATCTCCGACCAGACGGACATGGTGGAGCTTCTGGACGGCTACACCAACCAAGTGATCGTGCGCTTCGACTGGCGTAGCCCGCCGCGGGACCTGGTGAACGTCACGGGAGACTTTGTCATCCTGTACTTCTACTCAGACCGCACCAACCAGGCTCAGGGATTCGCTCTGTTATACCAAGGTGAGAAGTCAGGTGGTGGGAATAAGGGTTGGGGTCAATTACATTTTTCAATTAAAATTACGTCTTCAATTATCCATATTGAATTACAACTGAATTACCAAAACGGTACCCTTCATAAAAGTGTTAGCAAAATTTTTTCCCACTTTTTTCACATCAGATCTTTTCAACAACTTCAGACCTAACCATAAATATACATTTTTTAATTATATTTGTATACTTTTTACAATTATGTCATAATTGCAATTAATGACCAATTACAATTATAATTGACCCCAACCCTGGCGGAAATACAGCATCAGGTGTATCGCCATCATGGAGTTTTCTGCGCAGAGGCTTGAGTTTTTCAAATAAACACTTATTAGTTCTGCTGGGGTTGAATGTCACACCACTTTCCAGATCTCTTTCTCCATCACCCCAGGCTGATACTGCGTATTTAAATGATGTTTTGTTTTTCCTATAGCTCTCCCTTATCAAGCTGCAACAGGAGTCGTGGCTTTGCCTCGCTCGGTGGATTGCACGCTACGTTTGAACGCTAGCATACATACAAATCATGTTCACTCTTTAGATTTATTCCTTTTGTGGAATCGGAGCCAGAAAACTTTTTTTTTGCTTTATAGACTCTGGTGATTCATTTCATTCGAGCCAGTTGTGAAAATTGCCGTAAAATGTATGCAGAAGACATTTTATGTTCAGAATGTAGCACGAAAAAAGAAAACATCAACCTGATTCATGTGGTGGAGTTGATTACAGCGTAGTGGAGGTGACTTCACAATCTAACCTCTTTGTGTTATTTGTCTCGCCTGATGGTTTAGCAGTAGAAACAATATCAGAAGGTCAAATCCTCCTGGCTCTGTGGGTGTTGTTTAGTAGGCGGCATTGTGTGTCCAAGTAAATAAACATAAAAAAAGGTCACCTACCTATAGAAAAGAGTTTATTTTCAAGAGAAACAGAGCTATAGCAAATAGACTGCAGAGAAACGTAAAGAAAAGGACGTCTGTTTGTGCATCCACCAACAGGGAATACATTTATTATCTCCTGGGTTTGCAGGCAAAGTTAAAGCAGTAATTTTAGGATAAATGCTCTCAGATGTCGATGGCAACGTATTTCAGCTGTGACTGAGTTTGAAGTGTGGTATTTTGTTTGCAGATGTGAACCATGTGGGAAGCTGTGGGAACATCACAGTCAGGTTGAGCAATTATAGGAAAAAGGAAAATAAATTCCATGCTGTTTTAAAATCCAACCACTATTCATGGAAGAGTGAAACGAGAGTGGATCAAACAGCATTTGGAAATAGTTTGTATTCCTGATTAAGACCTTTTTACACCACTGCTGGGAACAGCTTTAGGAGTTGTTGTTAGACAAGGTGACTGGCAAAGGAAATACAGTGACATGAATCAATTAAGATTGGGATGAGAGGTGTGTGTTATGGTTGTCACACTTTAAGATCCCTTAGATCATATTTTGGCCACTGGGGGCCAAAAAGTAAATTCATGAACTGACTCCAAAAAACATTTAAAAAAAAAGAAAAAATACACCACACAACAAAAATACACAAATTGACTCCAAAAACACACAAAACGACAATAAAAAAAACTACAAAAATTAGAGAAAAATACAAAAAAGGATGGAGAGATATACAAAACGACAACTAATATACAGAAAAAATTATGACAAAAATACACAAAAGGATTTATAAAACACAAAACAAAAAAAAATTACAGGAAAAAACACTACACAATAAAAAAAATACACAGCAATACAGCAACAAAAAACCCACAAATGATAGAAATATATACAAACTGACAGAGAAATTTACGAAATGACAACAAAAATACACAAATACTCAACACAAAACAACACAAAAAAATAAAATGACACAAAGTAACTTCATAATCACACAAAATAACTTTAACAATGATAACAAATAAGCACAAAATGACTCCAAAACCCCAAAATGACAGGGTAATACACAAAATGACTTCAAAAACACACAAAAGACAGCGAAAAACACAAATGAGAGAAAAAATATACAAAGCAACAACAACATATACACAAAAATGATTCCAAATACAGAAAATGACAACAAAAATACATAAAAGTACTCATAACACACAATATTTAAAACAATTAATTGAAAATACACAAATTGAGAGAAAAAGGAAAACCAACAACAAAAACACACAAACTTGTTGTTTTTTCCTGCTTAATGCTTAGATTGGTCATTATTCTAAATGCTGACGTGAATGTTGATAATGTGACCCTTGTTTTGATCTTCACTGTAAACTTTCCATTTAGTGACATTGTCAGAAAGTGGAGTTCCATAGACGGATGCACAGATGTGTTTTTACTTCATTTTTACCATTATTTATTGTGTTTGTCCCCCAAAACACTCCCAAAATTGATTCTCAACACATTTCTGGTGTTTTCGCAAACTTATGGTAAGATAGAAGTAAAAACACTACTATGCATTTCTTCACGGTACTGCTATCATACAGTTTTTTTTTTTTTTTTGGTTATAAAATGTGAATTTTGTTTATTTGTTTGTTTTTTACTTTTCATATTTTTCTCGATGTTTAGAAAAATTCTTTTTTTCATCCTTGGCTGTATTGTACTGCATAAAGATTATTATTCAGGGAAAAGCAAAAGAAAATGATGGTCAGAAATATCAATTTGCAGTTTCATTTTCGAAAGCAATTTTAAAAGTAGCTGTGAAATTGGTGTAATTTGATTAAAAAAAAAAAAAAAAAAAAGAAGCTTGAGTTTGGGAACAAGCATTTTTTTTGGGTTGTCGCAATGCATTCTGGTTGTTTTCGTTGTTTTATGAAGCAGACTGTTTCTGTCCCCCACTGTAAACGGGTTAAAGTAAACACAAGTCATTGCAAAGGCTTTTTGGACCGTGTTTGCAATATAAAGGGAGGAAAAAACAACTCACAGCTCCTAATGTTTACAGCACGCTTGAATTTCTTTTTGGTTCTCAACAGAAATCAAATGCTTACTTTTTGTAGCATGTTAAGCAGCGTGTATCCTGTTATGGCGTGACACTCCAGTTTACTCACAAACAGGCCCCAAGTGACGCACGTCCTCAACTTATAAAAATTACATCATGGAAGAATGTGTCACCTAAATTCTGTCCCACGATTCTCATAGTTTAGAATGATAGGAGCACTGAGGAGACATGAGAATATGTGAATAAATTAGCTTGAGAACTAGTAAAATGTGGAATTTCTGACGGTCGCTGAGAGAGTCCTTTGATTCATTCACCAACAATCACCCCTTCTGTCTGTGCCGACTTATGTCCTGGACAATATTCAAATGTCCTGAGTCTCTTTCTCCTGTTTCCCCTGCAGCACTAAGAAGCCATGACACTAAAACAACAGATGTTGAAGCAGAAAATGAGTCGGAAAGACAAAATATCTCGAGCACGGCCGGGCCTCGACCTGCAGGGGGCGTCACGGACCGATCGGACAGCACGTCTAACGGACGCTCGTCCCAAATTCTCTACGTGATCACGTCCAGCCCCGGGAAACCGGAGCACAACATGCCAGGTCAGTGGGCTGGACGCAGCGAGACCACCGGCCACAGCGCTAGTATGTTCATACCCACAATTCTTTGCACTCTTTCCACCTCTCTCTTCCTCTTCAGGGATGTTGTGGGTGGTTTGGGGATGATTATCAAAAGCTAATACTGCAGAAACTCCTCACTCCATCACCTGAAGATCAAGGGAAACTAGTTAAATTTCACTCAATCAACTTTATTTGTCCCCAAAATGGACAGTTTGAGTTTTCCAGTTTAGAAAGAACAGAATAACTCTTTGTTTTTACATATACCTCCTTGGTCCGCACCAGACTTTGTTTCCTCAGATAGTTCGGTCCATTTGCAGTGGTGTGAAAGCTCATTTGAAGTCTGGTCCTCTGTAAAGTGTCAGTTAGGGCTGGGTGATATGGACCATAACTCATATTTCTGTATTTTTTCTTCAAATGGTAATGTACGATATAAATCTCGATATTTTTAACTCAAAGTCTTACAAGAAAGACAATTCTGGGTTAAATTTGCTGATGCAAAATGTCACACAGGCACATTTATTAACAGCTGCACAATATGTACCACGTTTGGTTTTTTTCCTCTAAGGGACAGCACGTGTGAGTGAGTTCTGTAGTATTTGTTGCTTGTTTAGGGGAAGGTCTAGGTTAGGACGCACTCAGAAAGCCATCTAACTGTGCTTTTCATGCTGTTCTGAGAAGTAGTGAAAGAAATGACTCGTAAAACGAGTATTTTAAAACAAAATAGCTCATCCATCCGTTTTCTGACCCGCTTGTTGCTTTTTTTAGGGTCGCTGGGACAAAATAACCAATGAAATAAAACTATATTGTTATAGGCGATATATTTTAATTTGTAATTTTCTATCACCAAAATACAAAACTCGATATATTGTGAATCTTGAGATATTTCCCAGCCCTAGTCTTGGTTTGCCTCAAGTAAAGCCTGGTGCTGTTTTTATGACTCGAGAAAGCAACCCTGGACCAAATATAAGAAGTGGGACCGAAATCAGGACGTGACGTTGAAACACAAACAAAATTGTGTTCAGTAAATAAAAACGGTGCAGGATGGACATGGACTGATGAACTATAAACATCAGGACTGCAAAGATTTTGCCCTGCTCCATTTTTTTTGACCGAATGGTCGTTTTCTTCTTCTTCTTCGCCTTACTGTTGATGGTATTTCACTCAGGCGAATAAGAAGAAGGAGGCAGAAGTATTCTGTCTAATAGGCAAGTGTGACTTTAGAAAGTTTGGTGCACTTGGTAGAGAACAGTGTGAAAGCAAACCAGACTAATTAAAATGCATATACAGTATGTAAAAGCACCCTTTGTCTGCCATTCCTGTATAGCTTGATTATTGAAAAGTTACCAGTCCATCAGAAAATGAATAAGAATAGTGCCAACTTTATTATTATTACTATTACTATTGTTGTTATTATTATTATTATTATTATTATTTAGATACTTTATTTAAAAGAGAAACTGAGTCTTCAGTGCTTTCTTATTCTTTGTTATATGTATTTTTAATCTGATTAGACCTGATTGTTGAATTAAATGAGGTGAGGCATATTTATTTGTATAGTGCATTTCATACACAAGAGAATTCAATGGCAGTTCATGCTCATTTGAAAATTGGCTAAATAAAAGTAACTTCTCAGACAGCACAAAGAACAATGAATTGTTTCTACTCAGAAGTGACAAACTTACAATAAGAGCTGAACTCTATGGATGGTGAAACAGCTTTGTGAAATTGCATCTTGGTTTCTATGAAACTATTCATTCATTTTTCTGGGAAATACTTGTACAAGTTGCATCATGATTTCTCATAATTGTGCATGAGAAATCACACTACGTGATGCTTGTTTTGCTTTGGACTCAGAAAAGTAAACCTTCCATGTTTTTATTAATGGACTGACATGGTTTCCTACTTTCAGCTAATAAATCCTCTTATAATGATCCCTATGGGCCTGATATTATCTGTTCACAGGTGCTTAAATTCTCTGATTCCTAATTTCTCTCGTCTACTCTTCTTAGCATTGATAAACATGACATGATATGCGATGTCTTATTGTGTGTGTGTTGTTCTCCCTAAACAGTGTGGACCATCTATGCTCTGGCTGCTCTCCTGGTACTGACGGTCATAGCCATGGTGGCCAAGCTGCTGCTGCACGTCACTGTCAAGTAAGTAAAGTCCATTGAAATGAGATTAATCAATGGTACAGTTTATTTCTTATGTCGCTAAATAAGAAAATGTAATGAAATTGGATAAGTGACTCCTGCATTTGATACTTTGTCTGACAATATGAGCAGATGTTTCCTTAAAAGACACAGTGGAGTAATCGCAATAGTTTAAGATCGTGTTCAAACTGCTGTAAAGTTTGAGAATTGAAAACCCAAACTTAACAGGCTGACTTTAATTTGCTTAGAGACAACAGCTGGCAGGAGAGTTTAGAATTAGTGGTTACCAACCTTTTATGGATCGTGATCCCATTTTATTATCACAAATGTCAGCAGCAAGGATTAGCGATTTAAAAAACAAAACAAAAAAACCCCAAACATTTGTATTACATTATACTATATTATTTATTATATTATTACACTATAATTTATTTATTATATATATTATTTTTTTCTTTTCTTCTAACATTATATATATTTTAAATTGTATATTATATGTTAGATTTATATTTGAGAAAGTGGAAATATGGAATACGGTTGTTTAAGATTGTATGTTGTGTTTTAATTTGGAAAACAATAATTAAAAAAATAGTAATCAGTGCCTTTATTTTTTATTTTGTTTGCGGATTTCGCTTCACTTTCACTAAGAACATCAAAAGGAAATAACGCATGATCACAAACCTAAAGTGATATGAATGTGTTTTTTAATGAATAGGTTACATGTGCTCATGTAAAACTTCTACGTGAGCCATTCAACAGTTTTATATGAGCGTTTAAAAGTTTTACGTGAGCGCGTAAATGAATAGAGTAAAATCTGTGACAAATAAGATTCTGTGAGCGGTGGTGCTGAAATATTATCATGTCCCTACGTGTGTGTGCTCAACATCAGCCTACGACAACACCAGCAACACTTCCATGTAACCGACTGTTTACTTACTTAAACATCTGTACATGTGCGAAACTTTTACACGAGCACATAAAAACAAATAAAAATTGTGTCACTTCAGGGGTCCATACCAACCTCTAAAAAATGAATAAACTAGAGCAGTCAGAGAGTACAAACATATATATATATATATATATTTATTTTTTTTATTTTTTTTATTTTTTTAAATTAGAGCGCAAACCTCTGCCATATCATCTTTGCCAGATATTGGCAGTAATCTGGATCAAATCCTGATTGTGGTACCAGTCACATTTCAAAGGCTTGTAAATAATTTCTATCCCCATGAATCCAGAAACTCTGTGTGATAATTGAGAATCCAAACCCACATCACACTTAAATTTCATAAAGATCGGTCAATAACAAAATGAGATATCATTTTTTTTTTTTTTTAATTTAGACAATGATGAAAAATAGCTATTTTCTAATTATTGAAGCTGATCCAGAATCATTTTATTGATCCAGGTCCTTCCAAAATTGAATGGAATCTTCCATGGCGTCTTTCTTTGGTTATAATTTTGCCACAATCCGTATAGTGATTTTGAATCAATCAAACAAAAATATAAACGGCGGTGACATTACTTTTGGTAATAAATAGAATAGAATACAATAGAATAGAATAGAATAGACCTTTATTGATCCCCAGAGGAGAAATTTACACATTGCAGCAACACAATAGAATATCAGACAGTAAGAACAAAAATAACTACCAACATAGGATAGTAGTGCAAATATACGACCGTAGGACATAAATTACAAAAACAAAAGTAGAATAAAATATTTTATTTTTCAATGCATTCTGTTTTGCATTGTGGTGGTATAGACCCTTTGATAGTTGGTAAACATTGTGACATATTTTGTTGGGAGGGGCTTAGCCTGGAGGCAAAACCATTGTCCTTGTTTTTTCTGAGCATGAGTGTCCGCTGGAATCCTATAAAACTTTAATTTATGTCCACTAACGTTATTCCTCCTATTCTGGCACCCAAACAAACAAAAATACTACATTCTAAAGCTGTAACATTACTAGCCTCCACAGTCTTTAGCCAGTGGCATTCCCTGTTTTTGCCTCCAGCTAGAGTTGTGACATCACTCGTGACATGGGCCATTAAGGGGTCTATTGTGCAATCAATATTAACATTGCTTTAAATCTGTAGATGTTGTTATTTTACAGATTTGCAAGTCACCTGTAAAATGTTACTTCTTATCTTATTTATGAAGTAATTCGCCATAAAGTTAGACAAGTTCCACTTTAATTGACCTTTTTGTTGTTTCCCGTTTTCTGATTGTTTTATTTCCTGTTTTTTTTTTCTTCTCCAGGTCTCCCAACATCCCTACAGTGAGCGGTTCAGACAGCTGCAGTCAGAGCACAGCATCGTCAGAGCCTTGGATCATCCTCTACCGGCCTTCCACCATCCGACTCTTCAAAAAGAAGCTTAAGAACCACCACGGCGACCTCAGCC